>NW_016107853.1:713491-715252 GCF_001604975.1 Cebus imitator
TTCAAGCTGTGTAGGGTATATACAAAACATAAATGAATTTCATGTTTTGACTCGGGTTCCATCCCCAGGATATCTCATTATGCATATGTAAACACTCCAAAATCTAAAACATTTCTAGTCGCAAGCAGTTCAGACAAGGGATACTCAACCTATAATACCCAGGCCTCCAAGTTGCCTGCTCAAAATTCAACTACCTGGCCAGGTGCAGTGGCTCACGCCTGTAATCTCAGGACTTTGGGAGGCCAAGGTGGCAGATCGCCTGAGGTCAAGAGTTTGAAACCAGCCTGGCCAACTTGGTGAAATCCTGTCTCTACTAAAAATGCTGGGGATCCAGGTGATGTCTGCAAACTCTGGGGTTTTCCACTGAAATGCTTTTAACAGAGCCCCACAAACACATAATGCAAACAGAACTCACCTCCAGGCTTGGGGGCTGAAGGAAGCAAGATCCTGCCTCTCCAGATGCAGTAAGAGGCTGACACTGTGATTGCCTATCCACCTCTTTCCCCTATCCCTCTTCTAGAACTAGATCTATGGCCCCACGGCATTCCCAATGTCTAGGAGTGCAGAGCACACAGATGTTCAACTACATTCTTGTTGTGTGATCCTGGCTTTAATGGATATTGCTCTAAAGGTACATTATAAAGACTTGTTTTTCACAAACACCAATGCAAGACATAAAAGGGAAGATATCAGAATGTACTAGTGTTGGGTGCCAGAATAGGAGGGGACAAGAGACAAGGAATCATGGCACAAACAATCCCACCTAAAATAGCACCAGAGATGCCGTGGAATGTAGAGCCCTGGAGGTCAGGGGGAGGGGGGCATAGAGAAGGAGAGACAGTATGTGCCCCAGGCAGAGGCAGAAGAGGCTTTGGGGAAAGGGTATAGAGGCAGTAAGTGGGGGTGGAGGTGTAGGGGGGCAAAGAGCAGAGCATGAACAGAGAGGCAGACAAACTCAGCCACCCTGCATTGGGGATTCTGCCTTGACTGGACTCTGCTTAAGCCCTTGTGTCCCCAGAGCAGGGACCAAACAACCAGGAGAAATGAGGCAGGCACCATGGGGAGGGCGGAGGACTGTGCAGAAAACTGGCACCCACAAGCCCTAACTAGAGACACTGGCTCTGACCCACTGTTGCCAGGCAACAGTACAGGCCCCAGGCTGCCAAGTGTTCTGATTTGTCAATGAAGCTACAAGACTAGAAGGCTATGTAAGATCTCCTGATATTCATGTTGGCAACTATGATCAGCAAAGAGTGGCCTCCCAAAGATACCCACATCTTAATCCCAGAACCTGTGAATATGTTAGGTTTTGTGGCAAAGGAGAATTAAGGTAGCAGTTGGAATTTAAGTTTCTAGGCAGGGCACAGGGGTTCATGCCTGTAATCCCAGCACTTTGGCAGGCCGAGACAGGCAGATCAGTTGAGGTCAGGAGCTCGAGACCAGCCTAGCCAACATGGTAAAACCCCATCTCTACTAAAAATACAAAAATTAGCTGGGCATGGTGGCACACGCCTGTAATCCCAGCTACTCAGGAGGCTGAGGCATGAGAATCCCTTGAACCCAGGAGGCAGAGGTTGCAGTGAGCCAAGACGGTGCACTCCAGCCTCAGTGACAGAGCGAGATTCCATCTCAAAAAAAAAAAGAGGCCGGGCGCGGTGGCTCAAGCCTGTAATCCCAGCACTTTGGGAGGCCGAGGCGGGTGGATCACGAGGTCAAGAGATCGAGACCATCCTGGTCAACATGGTGAAACCCCGTCTCTAC
>NW_016107853.1:715777-720013 GCF_001604975.1 Cebus imitator
AAAAAAAAAAAAAAAATAGAATAAATGAAGTGGACTATAAACTCATTTTTTGACTGAAATACCATATATTACAATGATATTGTGACATGCATTAACTGTACTATGTAAAACCTCACTTCTAGACTTTGACTAATAAGAATCTAACTAAATTAGTAACTCTACATTATAACTATCTTTAGTAAAATTAAAGAAATGTAATTTGAAATTTTACAAGTACTATCTGCTGCAGTCATTACAATTTAGGGTGTGGGGAGGAACTTGGCTAGCAAGCATGAGAGAACAGATAAGAACCTGCTGTGCCTGCTCTGTGGCTAAAATGCAGGTTGAAAGGAGGCTTGCCAAATCGGTGGATCAGTGTCTTCTGCCCGTCTCCTGTTTAAACTTTCTGCTAAGCTGTCCTTCTTTTCCAAGGTAGCTTACAGGCGTACTTCAGCCAGGGTGATCATTCCTGCCAGTTCCTCTCCAGTCCTGATTCCACGAGCCCATCCACAGTCATTCTACAACAGCTCAGGAACCCAGTCCCCACACCACATTACTTCAAAGGCTTCATCTGGCTCTAATTCTCCCCTTCCAATCCCTGACACTCCCAGAGGCTCCTCTGAGCACACAGCTCAGCTTCTCAACCCACACACACTATGAGAATTGTCTGGGGGCACTTCTAAAAATTACTGGCTTTCCCCTTGATTGGTCCAGGGTGGGGCCCCAACATGGGCATTTTTTTTTAGCTTTCCAGGCCACATGATTTGCAGGTTCCCAGAGTGTCAAATCCAAACTTCCCAGCCAGAGTTGAAGCTCCCTCTTCTCCCCAAACAGAACTCAACTCCAGCTTCTCTTTACCCTCCATCTCTAGAACTGCTATCTAGCCAGTCTCAGGAACCCAGTCTGGGACAGGCCCCACCCACAGAGATTACTCCACAGGCCACTGCCAGGGACCCCCTTTCCCAACACTTGAGGTGGCACCCGCTGCAAGACCCTGCGCACACTCATGGCACCTACCCATGCCATCTCAAGCTTTAACTCCTGCTGCTCCCGAGATCCAAAATACCTTCCCATCTGCCTTCCACTTAGGGATACTGTTCCTTGCTCTTCAAAGTCCGGCTCAAATCCTATCTTCTCCTGATGCCCTCCCTGACTCTTGCTGATTTTTTCTCCATTCTTCATCCCGACAAAGAATCAAAATCATGGCTTAACAAACTGCTAGTCTCTGTGTCACAAATATTAACTTTGTCTTCTCAATTAGACTAAGTTCTTGGTGGCATTTCATTTATACCCATTATTCGCCTCTAGATCATGTTCCGCATTTTTCAGGTTGACACTGGCCTCAGTCATAAAACTGTCCTTGAAATACTTATACTTCCACATCTCCCAGCTACTTCTCATAAAGTGACAAATTCTTTCTCCAATCAGATGTTTCCCAAATTTTGTCATCCATAGAATAGTCATTATACCCCAGGACAGCTCTGAGTATCAAAAAGGTACACAGGGATTTGCTTTTGGGGGAAAAAAAAAAAGTGACTGCTGTAACCTATCCATATCCCTTTATTGTGAGGACTTTTTTTTTTGGTGGGGGGGGAGCTCTTAGTACAACTTTTTGCTCACATTGATTTATTCATCTCAGAGTCTTAAAGCATTCAGAAAACAAACTCAAGTCCAAGCCTCCAGGGCCTCCCACAAGTGCAGGGCAGGCACCAACACATAGCTGTTTACCATTCCTTGGCTGGGGAGCTGCAAGCAGTGCTCAAACCTTGGGAAAGTATTCACACCCGAGCCTTCCCACCCTGGAGGTTGCAAGACCAGGAGAAAATATCCATTGGCTAGAACCCAGGTGTTAACTGCCTGATGGGGAAGGAGACACTTTATGTGTAACTTTTTAAGACTGCCAAATTCTGGCTGGTACAATGGCTCATGCCTGTAATCCCAGCACTTTGGGAGGCAGAGGCAGGTGGATCACAAGGTCAAGAGATCGAGACCATCCTGGCTGTCTTTACTAAAAATCCTAAAATTAGCCGGGTGTGGTGGCACACACCTCTAGTCCCAGCTACTCGAGAGGCTGAGGCAGGAGAATCACTTAAACTTGGGGAGGTGAAGGTTGCAGTGAGCTGAGATGGTGCCACTGCACTCCAGCCTGGCCAACAAAGACAGACCCTATCTCCGAAAAAAAAAAAAAAAAAAAAAAAACCTGCCTACCAAATTTCATATGAATTTGAAACCCCCCCCCCTTTTTGTTTTTGGTGAGACACTGTTACCCAGGCTGGAGTACGGTGATGTGATTTTGGCTCACTGCAACTTCTGCCTCCTGAGTTAAAGCGATTCTCCTGATGCTGCCTCCTGAGTAGCTGGGACTACAGGGGCGCACCACCACACCCAGCTGATTTTGTATTTTTAGTAGAGATGGGGTTTTACCATGTTGGTCAGGCTGGTCTCAAACTCCTGACCTCAGGTGATCCACCCACCTCAGCCTCCCAGCAATAGCATTTAATAGAGGGTTCTCAGTCCTTAGTACTCATACCAGCATGCAGAGCTGCAGGATCACAGAGTAAAAAGAAATGTCCCCTTCACTCAAAGAGTGATTTGGCCAACTACTTTAACACAGCTTTGCAAACACAAAAACCCTTACCAGCCTACACAGACTTCCTTGGGGTCAAGCCAGCTGGGGTAGCCCTAGATCCCTGTTGTACATATCCAGGCAGCTCAGCCTGACAGAGAGGTGAGGTGTTGTCATAGAAACAACTTCATAAAGCTCCAAAATCAGACAGGCGTGGGACTGAATTCAGGTCCAGCCAGCCACTGGCTGGGTGCCCGTGACCAAGCTTGCCTCTTCCCAATCCCAGCTTGCTCAGCCTGCCTCTCGGGGCTGTTGTGAGGATACAGTGAGGTAATGGGCACACCTGGCACAGCTGCAGATGAGGTCATATAAATAAAGCAGTTCTGAGTTTGACACCGGTGGCCGCAAATACCAGCTGGGGCACTTACTAGCTGTGTGGCCTGGGGCAGGTTACTGAACTCCTCTTAGTTTTCTAAAATGCAAAAAAGAGAAATGGTGACAGGCCTTGCAGGACCACCATGAAAATTAAACACAGTGCATAGAATCAGTAACGTCTAAGGCCTGGCACACAGGAACTATTCAAAAGCCATCTGGGCTCATACACACCTCCCTGCACAGTCGCATTTTAATGGACAAGTTGGAGAAAAAATATTTGAACTGCGAACTGTAAACATGAAAGAGGATTAAATCTGAATTGTTGGAGGGAGGAGAAGCAACTTCCATTAACACCAGTGGTCCATCCCAAACAGCCCTGTGCAAGTCTAGTAGGATCCACCAACATTACTCCCTCAATCTTTCCAAGTTACAATGTTTTTTTTTTTTTTGAGAAGAGTCACACTCCTTACCCAGGCTGGAGTATAGTGGCACAATCTCAGCTCACTGCAACCTCTGCCTCCCGGGTTCAAGCAATTCTTGTGCCTCAGCCTCCCTAGTAGTTGGAACTACAGGCCCACACCACCACACCTGGCTCATTTTTGTATTTTTAGTAGAGATTGGGTTTCGCCATGTTGGCCAGGCTGGTCTCCAACTCCTGGCCTCCAGTGATCCACCAGCCTCTCAGCCTCTCAAAGTGCTGGGATTACAGGCATGAGCCACCACACCCAGACCCAACTTACAATTCTAAAAAGCCTAGACAGCAAACTTCTTGCACGATGTATCAGAATGAACCTGCTTTTTCAAGAGAATCCAACATTTACAGCCTTTTTGAAAGACACTGACATCTCCTGTCCCCTTCATTAAGGAAAGCATCTCAATCAATCCACAGTGATAATCCCTGCGACCACAGTCCAAATTACAATCACGAAAGAATTCAGTGAAAACACTCTTTGAGAACCCAAATTTCCTTTCCAAATATCATGCCATCCAGCATATTCGGAGCAATATTTAGAAACATTTCAGAGTCATTTCTGAGTTCCCACTGCACAGCCAGCAGGTGCTAGACACCTTACACACCCTCTTATTCAGTCCTCTAAGCCAAGGTTCCCAAATTTGATCCCTAGACCGGCACTATGAGTAGCATGTAAAAGCTGGCTAAAAATACACAATCTCTGCCAGATTTGGTGGCTCACACCCATAATCCTGGCACTTTGGGAGGCCAAGGCGGGTGGATCACTTGAGGTCAGGAGTTTGAAACCAGTCTGGCCAACATGATGAAACCCCATCTGTACTAAAAATATAAAAAATTAGCCAGG
>NW_016107853.1:721272-723005 GCF_001604975.1 Cebus imitator
ACTCTGTCACCCAGACTGGAGGCTCACTTCAACCTCACCTTCCCAGGCTCAAGTGATTCTCCTGCCTCAGCCTCCTGAGTAGCTGGGACTACAGGTGCATGCCACTATGGCTGGCTGATTTTTGTATTTTTTGGTGGAGATGGGGTTTTGCCACATTGGCCAGGCTGGCCTCAAGCTCTAGGCCTCAATTGATCCACCCGCCTCAGCCTCCTGAAATACTGGGATTACAACCATAAGCCACCATGGTCGGCCTAGGCTTTTTTTTCTTTTTTAATCAAACCCCGAATCTAATGTCTTTCAGCTAAAATAATCCATTAATTATTGACATTCAAACCACAGTGTTTTCAAAGGTTCTAAGGTTAGGAAAGAGCCAGAAATCTCATCACTTCCAACTCCCAACCTTTTTTTTTTTTTTTTTTGAGACGGAGACTTACCAGGCTGGAGCTCAATGGCGCAGTCTCGGCTCACTGCAACCACCGCCTCCCGGGTTCAAGCGATTCTTCCACCTCAACCTCCCAAGTAGCTGGGACTACAGGCGCGTGCCAAATACCCGGCTAATTTTTGTATTTTTAGTAGAGAAGGGGTTTCATCATGTTGGCCAGGATGGTCTCGATCTCTTGACCTTGTGATCCACCCTCCTTGGCCTTCCAAAGTGCTGGGATTACAGGCGTGAGCCACTGCGCCCGGCCTCAACTCCCAACCTTCTAAATAAACTTGGTGGTGATTTTCAGACCACAAATTTATCCTATAATTTAAATAAGTATGTATTATTTTGTGGGGCCTTCTACAGGGGCCGGTGGAGTAGAAGGGACCCAGGCATGGAAATTACACAGATGTCACTTTGAATCATTTCACAATGCATCTGACAAAAAACAAAAACAAATGCGCTTCCCATCCTCAACCCCTTAATCATATCACCCCACGTCCCTCAGTCCACTGTTAACTTGCAGTATGTCTCTTCATCCCCTTGAGACTTGGTCCTCAAAGTAGATAGTGGGTATAACAAAATTTTGGAGTCCAGCAGATCTGTTCAAATCACTTATTGGCTGTGCAACCTCCAGCATGTAACTTAAGCTCCCTGGGCCTCAGTTTCCTCACCTGCTGATGAGGTGGATAAACCTACACAACTGACACACAATTACTGGACCAACAGCAGTGATTTCTGCAACAGTGTGACAGAACAGTCGAGCCTGCAGTAATGGAGCCATAAAAATGTGCTCCCCTGCCTCAAGGACTACTGATGACAGACCTTTACTGAGCACCTACCTTCTATCAGAGACTGAGCCTGGTACTGTAGAAGTAAAGACAGAGTGACCACTGGCCTCAAAGATGTCACAGTGTCACACGAGCCCCAGATACATAGAAGATGTCGTAAGTGCACCAAAAGACTGCGTGGGGTAGTGAAGGCAGGACAGAGGAGAAAAAAAGGACCAAACATCAGGGGTGCTAGCCGGCAAAGTATTGACAGAAGAGGTCTGTTGACACCAAACACATGAGTTAAAAGTCCAGCAGACAAAAAGGGGATACAAACTAGATAATTCCTCACATCTTTTCAAGCCTCAACTTCCCCAAATCCCAGGACGGGCACAGTGACTCATGCCTGTAATCCCAGCACTTTGGGAGGCCAAGATAGGCGGATCATTTGAGGTCAATAGTTCGAGACAAGCCTGGCCAATATGGTGAAACCCTGTCTCTGCTAAAAATACAAAAATCAGCCAGGCATGGTGGCACAC
>NW_016107853.1:723162-728713 GCF_001604975.1 Cebus imitator
CCAAGCCCTTGGACTTCTCCAAGGCTCAGGGTCACCGGGTACACATGCCATAAAATGACAACAATCGTGGTCCTTCACACCCTTTAAGCCAGACAGGAAGGTTATGGGAAACAGTGAGAATTGCCAGAAAGCTTAGAAAAGTTTAATATACTTTCCAAAAGTATGACAAGGACAATTGCATGCATAAAAATCTCTTAGTACTTCAGTTCACAACTGAAAGCTGCCACTCCTCCTAATTAAAGTCCCCCCCAAAAAAACTGTCCTTCTTTTAAGTTCAGGAAAAGCCAAACTTTTAAAATAAATCAGAGTCCCAAAAGCTTTTCAACTTTTGCAGGACTCTTATCAGAATCCCAATTCTCCAGAAATCCTCTCTGCTCATCATGGAAGAGGGTTAAAAATACATAGAATTTCTACAAAGGTTGGGTCATTTTTCAAGGCTGCATACACAATGCTAGATATTATCACTTGAAAGTTTTACATTTCTTCACACCTCAAGTGCTTGGCACACTGCTGAAGAGTTTTCCACAGAGCTCTCCATCTGGCCAGCTCAGGCTTTAGGGAGGCAAAAAGCCTCTGTAAACCGGGGGAACTTGGTACATCCCACAAGACAATCCAAACTGGCTCCGAGTCAGGGACTTGTGGGACGCAGTCCTGAATCATGCCTTATAGTAATTTACACTTTCCCAAAGTCTTTAGTAATCTGTATGTCATTCCATGCTTACAAAAGAATTGTCTAGTGAGACTGGGAAAAATGACTAGCCCAATTTAAAAACTAGGGAAACAAATAAGCTTCCAAAATGTAAAAGTAAAAATACAGATAAAGATTTAGGCCGGGCGCCGTGCCTCACACCTGTAATACCAGCACTTTGGGAGGCTGAGGGGGGCAGATCACCTGAGGGCAGGAGTTCGAGACCCACCTGGCCAACATGGTGAAAAACTATGTATGTGTGTATGTATGTATGTCTTTACTAAACATACAAAAATTAGCTGGGTGTGGTGGCGTGTGCCTGTAATCCCAGCTACTCCGGAGGCTGAGGCAGGAAAATCACTTGAACCCAAGAGGCAGAGGTTGCAATGAGCTGAGATTGTGACACTGCACTCCAGCCTGGGTGGCAGAGTGAGACTCTGAATCAAAAAAATAATAATAAAAGATTTAAAGGTCTAGGTGGGCTTCCCCAACACAATCACATGTCCCAAAAACAAATTCAGTACCATTCAGAAGCAAATTGTAGTCCCTTTTGATGTTCATTTAAATACAGATGAAAACTTAATTATCAGTGCTAACTCAATCACTGCTGTGCCAGATTCAGCATCAGATTTTGTCAGTACTTAGCATTCTGTATCTAGAGCTACAAGACGCACGTTTTCTGCCAAATCTTCATCACATTACATAATGAGAGGAAGCTTGGATTCTTAAGAGTCACCTTTCCCCATCATTTTAACCCCCTGTTCCAATCCCTTCTTTTACAGGGTATTTTCCGGAGGTGAAAAAGAAGAACTCATTCCTTCTCATATTATCCTGCCCACTTTCTTGTGTGAATGTTAAAAATAAAGAGGAAGGTAGGGTCCTGAACATCTCCCTTAAAAAAAAGTTATTAAATGTGGCAAACAGAGCCCTTGAGACATAGCTTCCAGTTAGTTCTGCACTCACACAATATCACGGCGTGACCTTGGGCAAATTACTGCATTTCTGGGCGTCAGTTTCCCTCATCTGAACCCTAATGATGATTAAACCCTCTCCGCTCTTAAAGCGCAGGTTTTAGATACGTCCCCAGGGCAGCACAACAGTGAAGGAGTCGTACAGATGGAGTCCTTGGGCGCAGAAATGGCCTTCCATGAGCTCCTGCGGGGGTTCACAGGGAGCTCAAGCTGCCCCAGGCAAAGCCACTGGGCAAACTTCAGGTCTCAAACAAAAACCTGTTGGCACCGACTCCTCTAGCAAAGGCCGGCCTCCCAACGCGCTCGGCTCTTGGGGAGCCGCCCCATAGGGAAAGAGAAGCGTCTCCTGGAGGACGCCAGCCCCCACGCGCCCATTCACCCACCCAGATCAGCCGAGCAGGACCGCCGGGCCGGGTGGGTCTCTGCCATCCCACGCGGAACAAAAGGCAGCTGGAGCCTGGCTCTTCCGCCCCCGTCCCCGCTGTTCCGTGGGGGTGGGGGCTGGGGAGTGCGGAACCCGGTCCCCGAGGACGGAAGGGGGCGCCGCTAAGGCCCCCAGGAAAGGTGAGACGGGCCGGATCCCAGACAGAGAAAAGGACCCCTCCCCCGATTCCCGGAGTGCGCCCGGGCCGGGCTCTGCACGGAGGCGAGCGGGAGACCACGCTGGGCTCGGGAGGAAGGGGCGCCGGCCCCGGGGAAGGGAGGAACGTGGTCTGCGGAGGGGGGCGGGGTTGTTCCAAGATGAAGGGGGCTTCCGGATCTGAGGTGGGAGTGAGGGGCGTCCTGGACTCTGGGGACACAGAAGGAAGCTCTCGGTGATAGGGACGGGTAAGAGGGTGATCCTTGCAGCGGAAAGCTGGATCCAGATGGGGAGGGGGCCATGCTCCGGCCCGTGGGGCGGGGCCCGGTTGGAAAGAAGGAGAACCCCCAGAGCCTGCGGTAGGGACCAGCGGGACGGCAAGAATGCATGCTCTGGGGGGGCTAGTGAGGTGTGGGAGCCTGTGCTCTGTGGGCGTCCGCGCTCTGGAGGGGGGAGGGTCCGCGCCCCGGGGGTCCGCTCTGGCCCCGGAGCCTCACGGGCTCTGGCTCACCTGTGCTCCTCCGGGCCGGCGTGGGTGCGCCGCTGCGGCCACCGGCAGCGCTGAGGAGGCGGGAGCGACCTGAGCCCGCGGAGCCGCCGCCGCCGCGTCTGGCTCGGTTTGACACCCACACACCAGCCAACATGGCGGCCGGGAGGGGGCGCGCCGGACGCGTGCGCGCGCCCGCAGGCCCCACCTCCGAGGCTGCTGAGGCTCCGCCCCCACGCCCGCCGGTCACGCCCCTGCGACCCCTTCAGGGCCCCGCCCCCTCCCCTGCCCCTGTGGCTCCCCCCTCAGCCTCCTGCGCTCCGCAGCCAACGCCCGATCCCCCAAACAACCCCCAATCCGGAGCGCCACACAAGCCTTGGCAAATTAATTCCCGAAAGCGCGCACCCTGAGCCCCCTCAGGCCCCTCCACTCCGTGCACACCCACAGTCCCCACACTCATGGCCCGGCAGCTCCCGCGGGCCCCGCCCCGTCAAGCTGAAACTCGCTCGGCCCGCCGGTTTCACTCAAAAACCTAGCTCGGAAGGCGAGACTGGAAGGGGGCCAGGGCCTGCCGGGCGCTGGTAGGGTTGGGTTCTTAGGCTACAAGTGTGTTCACTTTATGAAGATGCACGGAAGTACACTTTGGATTTGTGCACTTTTCCGTGCGTGTATTTCACATCAATAAAATATACTGAAAAACGACTCGGAGAAGTCCATAGGCTTCTTTAGGCTGCTCAAGGGGTTACCTAAAGGCACGAATGGCAAGGGAATACCTAAATGACACGAAAACGGAAACCCTTGACTGGCGGGTACCCACAAGGCACTTCCTGTGTGCCAAGCCCTGTGCTGGGCACAGAAATGAGACAACCCCAAATGCCTCGAATGAGACTCTCGGAATTTGAGGTGCAGACTGGAGGCTGCCCCTCAAAGCTGACTAATCTGCTCCAATCAGTGTGGGAGTCAGCAGAGACCTCTCACAGCAGGGACTCGGAGCATGAGTCAGGGCTAGCTAGGTGGGCAGAGGACACCATCCCTGTTGCCTGGGTGACATCAACATTGTGCCTAGCTCCGGCTTCAGGGAAGCTATACTCAGAAGTCTTCCTCTGGCCTCACTCACTCAGGGACCTTAGTAAGTCACCGTAGTTCTCTGAGCCTCAGATTCCTCCTCCCTGTATAGGAACCAGGGGATGAAAGTATGAAAGTATCCCTTACGGCTCTCACAAGCTGGGATCCGGAATTCCATCCTCTGGCAAAAAAAAATAATAATAAAAAAAAACAATAAAAATAGAGAGAGCTTGCAACACATTTGCAAACCCACGTGGCCACTTTTCTTTTGAAAAGTCAAACACAGCTGGCACGGTGGCTTACGCCTGTAATCCCAGCACTTTGGGAGGCCAAGGTGGGCAGATTAGGAGGTCAGGAGGTCAGGACCAGCCTGGCCAACATGGTGAAACCCCGTCTCTACTAAAAATACAAAAATTAACTGGGCGTGGTGGCACACGTCTGTAATCCCAGCTATTCGGGAGGCTGAGGCAAGAGCATCACTTGAACCTGGGAGAGGGAGGTTGCAGTGAGCCAAGGTCGCGCCACTGCACTCCAGCCTAGGTGACAGAGCAAGACTCTGTCTTAGTCAATAAAAAAAGAAAAAAAAACAAAAGTCAAACACTGGTAGTTCTAGTTGCTAGAAACACTCTCCAGTTAACCACACTTCCAGTTGCTTGGTGTCCCTTCTTCACATTGAAAGGAATGGAGCCAACCTTTCCCCTCTAGGGGCTGGAAGTCTGGAAGGACAGAAGAATTATGAGCATGAACAGCATGAATATGAGCAGAAACCAAATGCCGCATAGACAATGCCCTATGTGCCTGCCTTGCAGCAGAAGCTGGAGCTCCCCGTTTTGAACTTGATCCACCCTCATCCCAGAGAATGCCGTCGACCAGTCCAAGATTCCTTGTGCGCCTCACCTCTTTACTACCTCTCCAAAGAAAACAGCACTTTACACTGCAATCGTGCTTCTGCCCTGAGTTTACAATGTCAGATGAGTCATAACACATGGCTGATGCACAGTGCAGGTGTGATGCTTCTAAACCAGCACTGTTGAGTAGAATTTCCCTCCACGATGGAACTGTTCTCTCTGTGTGCTGTCCAATAGGATAGCCATGAGACACAGGAGGCGTGCACTTGAAATGTGGCTAGTGAGACTGAAGGGCTGAATTCTTTTTAACTTTATTAAACTTGCATTAATTTAAATGTAAACAGCCATATGTAGCTAAATGCTACCATGCTGACCAGTGCTGGCCTAAAACCTTACTAAAACTCCACAAGGTGCACATTCTTACTGTTCACATTTTACAGATAAGAAGTTGAGGTTTGGCCGGGTGCAGTGGCACGTGCCTGTAGTCCCAGCTACTCGGGAGGCTGGAGTGGGAGGATTGCTCGAGCCCAGGAGGTCTGGGCTATAGTGCACTATTCCAGTTGGGTGTCCACACTAAGTTTGGCATCAATATGGTGACCTCCCGGGAGCGGGGGACCACCAGGTTGCCTAAGGAGGGGTGAACCAGCCCAGGTCGGAAATGGAGCAGGTCAAAACTCCCGTGCTGATCAGTAGTGGGATCGCGCTTGTGAATAGCCACTGTACTGCCTGGGCAACATAGCGAGACCCCGTCTCTTAAAAAAAGAAAGAGGCCGGGAGCGGTGGCTCAAGCCTGTAATCCTAGCACTTTGGGAGGCCGAGGCGGGTGGATCACAAGGTCAAGAGATCAAGACCATCCTGGTCAACATGGTGAAACCCCGTCTCTACTAAAAATACAAAAAATTAGCTGGGCAT
>NW_016107853.1:728846-730860 GCF_001604975.1 Cebus imitator
AAAAAAAAAAAAAAAAAAAAAAAGAAAGAAAGAAAAAGAAAAAGAAAGAAAGAAATTAATTCAGATTTGGAGAGTTGCTGGGGCTTGGCCTCCTAGGTCCACTTTTCTGTATGCAGAGCGTAGTACTCCCTTCACCACCCGGCTAGAGAATGTGCGTAACCGCAGAGATAATATGCAAGCTTGAAAAGAGAACTGGTTACAGATAAAGAGCCGATGAGCTAACCTACGGGACAGGAAGTGAGCTGGAGGACACTAGATTAGGCCAGGCTTAGGAGGTGAAGGAGGGTATCCTGAGGCCAGATGACCACCACCCAAGTGCAAGGTCAGAGGGGACATTCTTGCATTCCTCAAAGTCATTTCTCTTTCCCGGATCCCCTCCTTGAAGCATATCAGCCGCCTAGCATTCCTCTCTCAATTCATACTTGGGATGACCCGTTGACGTCAGCATCCCTATTCCCATTTTAGATGAGGAAACTGAGGCAGCATGTGGCAGGGCTAGGATTCAATTCCAGGTTCCACGTGTCTAGAGCACCTAAGCAGTCTTGCAGAGAAACTTGCAGGATAAGCTGAACATTTCATCCGTGCCCAAAGCAGTCCATGGAGAACAGGGCTGGAGCAGACACTCTCATCCTTGCAGGGGTTTGGGGGTTGTTTCCAGGTGCATAATGGGGCAGACTGATTGGGGCTGTTTGGAGAGGTGAGAAAGAGCTGGCAGTGCAGGCTAGGGGGGTGTCTGGGGTTAGGGACAGAGGGCTTCAAGCAGGAAGGGACTTTGAGAGAAAGATTCGCAGGCAGCAGACAGGGAGAGACTGCATCTGGGTGAAAAAATCACTTGGCACAGGTGCAGAACAGGCTCCCAGGGGTCTTCACCAAAGGTTTGAACTCTGTATTCAAAACCATTCGTCCCACAAAAAGAACCTTGTGTTGGGAATCCAGAAACACCTAACTTCTTGTCCACTGACTTACTGCTTGACCTTGACCATGTCACTGGGCCTCAGTTTCTCCATCTGTGAAGTGGGAATAATGACCCCTCCCATGACCTAGGATTGCATTCTGGCTCAGGTGAAAAGGCAGAGGAGGAAATGCTTTGGAAACTGTAAATGCACTGGATGGTTGTTGGCAGTGTTTCCCTTATTAAGGACATTGAAATGAATGGAGCCATCATTTCCCCTCTATGGGCTGGAAGTCTATAAGGACAGAAGAGTTATGAGCTTGAACAGCATGAATATGAGCAGAAACCAAATGCTGCATTGACAATCAAGAGAAAGAGCTACGGGAGCTCTCACAGGAGGAAGTTTCCTTCTAGCTTATGGGGAAGGAAGGACCTGTGCAGACATCCTGGAAGTGCAGGTGCTGGAGGAGGAAATAGTAATAACAGCAATGACAACAAAGTAGTGAGCATTGTGCAAATGCTTTGCATAGAGTATCTCATTTCCTCCTCATAAAAACCCTAAGAGGTTGAGGGTTTTACAGATGAGGCTCAGGAAGCTTCCATCATCTGCCCAAGATCACACAGCTGATAAGCAGTAACCCTGGAAAACCCAAGCCTAAACTCCAAAGCTAAACTATTTTTTTTTTTTTTTTTTTGAGATGGCGTTTTGCACTTGTTGCCCAGGCTGGAGTGCAGTGGCGCAATCTCAGCTCACTGCAACCTCCGCCTCCCAGGTTCAAGCGATTCTCCTGCCTCAGTCTCACAAGTAGCTGGGATTACAGACATGCACCACAACGCCTGACTAATTTTGTATTTTTAGTAGAGATGGGGTTTCACCATGGCTGGTCTCGAACTCCCAAACCCAGGCAATCCGCCCACCTTGGCCTCCCAAAGTGCTGGGATTACAGATGTGAGCCACCACACTCATCCCCTTCTATTTTTTTGAATAGAGACAGGGTTTCACCATGCTGCCAGGCTGGTCTTGAACACCTGACCTCAGGTGATCTGTCCCTCGGCCTCCCAAAATGCTTGGATTACAGGAGTAAGCCACCATGCCTGGCCTTTTTTTTTTTTTTTTTTTTT
>NW_016107853.1:733075-735758 GCF_001604975.1 Cebus imitator
TTTAAATTAGTTGGACGTGATGGTGGTCACCTGTAATCCCAGCTACTCAGGAGGCTGAGGTGGGAGGATCCTGTAAGCCCAGCAGGTTGAAGCTGCAATGAGCCATGATTGTGCCACTGTACTCCACCCTGGACAACACAGCAAGACCTTGCCTCAAAAAAAACAAAAACAAAAACAGGCTGGGAGAGGTGGCTCACACACCTGTAATCCCAGCACTTTGGGAAGCAGAGGCGGGTGGATCATGAGGTCAGGAGATCGAGACCATCCTGGCCAACACGGTGAAACCCCATCTCTACAAAATGCTCAATAAATGATCGATATGATTGTTTGAGGGGGCTAATTGCTTTATGATGTACAGAGAAAAAAAAAAAGAAAGAAAGAAAGAAAAAAGAAAAACCTGACTTAAATTGGCTTAAATGATAATTGGAAACAATGGGCTCATTTAACCAAAATTTCCAGAGCTAGGGTTCAAGTGCAGTGCAATCAAGGCTCTGGCTTCCTTTCTTTGACATATGCCACTTAGGCATGTGGCCATTTTCCTTGGCTGGTGTGTTGACTAGCTGCAAATTGGCTGTGGCACGTCCATGCCTCAGCTGTGTGGCCATGCTGTTGAAAACAGAGAGCATCTCTTTCTCCCAACTCAGCAAACTAAAATCCCAGGCTTGCTCTGAATGTAAGCACTTGGATGGTGGGAGGGTGATGTGGGGAATTACGATAATTGCCTTGATCAAATCAAGGCTCCCTCCCGGAGTTGGGAAAAGAACAAATGCTGGCAGGTGACCAGCAGTGCCCACCACACTAATGAATTCCCTTTTCTCCTTCAGCCAGTTCACTTGCATTTTCATTAATCAGTACCCAGATTCCTGATAGTAAATCCATTTTCTTTTTTCTGTTTTTGAGACCCCGTTTCACTCTTGTTGCCCAGGCTGGAGTGCAGTAGTTTGATCTTGGCTGACTGAACCTCTGTCTCCTGGGTTCAAATGATTCTCCTGTCTCAGCCTCCCGAGTAGCTGGGATTACAGCATGTGCCACCACACACACCCAGCTAATTTTGTATTTTTAGTAGAGACAGGGTTTCTCCATATTGGTCAGGCTGGTCTCGAACTCCTGACCTCAGGTGATCTGCCCACCTCGGACTCCCAAAGTCCTAGGATTAAGTAACACCATTTTCAAATGGTTTCCGTTTAGTTTTTTTGATAGTTCCAAGCTTTCATACTTTGTCTTCATTAAATCAATTAATAAGCTGATAATTCTACTTGGGATTTACATAATGTCTTTCTTCCAAAGCTTTCATCACATCTTACAAATTTCTTTCTTTCTTTCTTTCTTTCTTTTTTTTTTTTTTTCCCCTCTCTACCCAGCTTTTCCTGACTCCGGGAAGAACCGGGAAGAGAAGGCCCATATTTCAATAACCTTCATCATTTTTCCTCCTTAGAGAATGATGTGTAACTATAAAAACAGCACCCACATCTTTTTTTTTTGAGATGGAGTCTCACTCTGTTGCCCAGGTTGGAGTGCAGTGGCGCCACCTCAGCTCACTGCAACCTCTGCCTCCTGGGTTCCGGCGATTCTCCTGCCTCAGCCTCCCCAGTAGCTGGGATTGTAGGCACGTGCCACCACGCCTGGCTATTTTTTTTTGGTATTTTTAGTAGAGACAGGGTTTCACCATATTGGTCAGTCTGGTCTTGAACTCCTGACCTTGTGATTCGTCCGCCTCAGCCTCCCAAAGTGCTGGGATTACAGGAGTGAGCCACCGTGCCCGGCCTAGTCTCTGATCCTATGGCACATTTCTGTTCCATTAATCTTTACGTTTTTTTCCCCAAAGTGGTGAAGATTCCAAACAAGATGGGCCATTTATAAAATGTTTTCAGCTGGGCACAGTCACGCCACTGCACTCCAGCCTGGGCAACAGAGCAAGACTCCGTCTGAAAAAAAAAAGTTTTCTTCCAATTGTCAAATTCTGACTTGAAATAGTTGTCATAGGCTGAGCCTGGTGGTTCACACCAATAATCCCAGCACTTTAGGAGACCGAGGTGGGAGAATCCCTTGAGTCCAGTAGTTGAAGACCATCCTGGGCAACATAGTGAGACCTGTATTTATTAAAAAAAATTAAAACATTAGCTGGGCGTGGTGGCACACTCCTGTAGTCCCAGCTACTCAGGAGACTGGGGCAAACAAAACAACAAAACCAAACAACACTCCCTGCCCCCCCCAAAAAGAAATAGCAACTACATGGGCTAAAGATTTCATATGCATTGTGTCAGTAAACAGACACAACCTTGGCTTCCTGTCTTTTTGGTTTTCTGTCGCCCAGGCAGGAGTGCAGTGGTGAGATCTCGGCTCGCTGCAACCTCCACCTTCCAGGTTCAAGTGATTCTACTGCCTCAGCCTCCAGAGTAGCCGGGATTACAGGTGCTAGCCACTCCAGTCAGCTAATTTTTGTATTTTTAGTAGAGACAGGATTTCACCATGTTGGCCAGGCTGGTCTTGAGCTCCGGACCTCCAGTGATCTGCCTGCCTCGTCCCAAAGTGCTGAGATTACAGGGGTGAGCCACTGCACCCAGTTATTTCAGTTACTGTACTTTTCAACTCCATAATTTAGGTTTGGTTCTCATCTTTTTTTCTTTTTTTTTGGTTCTCTTTTTTCTTTTTTTTTTTTTTTTTTTTTTTTTTTTTTTTTTTT
>NW_016107853.1:736443-737494 GCF_001604975.1 Cebus imitator
CCCATCTTTAAAAAAAAAAAAAGAAAAAGAAAAACGGACAGTGGTAATGTAAGGCCATTAGGGGAAGCAGAGTGAAGGCTAAAGAGGAAGTCCCTGTGCTATCTTTGTAGCTTTTCTGTAAATCTAAAATCACTTTAAAATAAAGTTAAAAAAAAAAAAATACAGACCAACCCTGGGATTACAGGCGGTGGCCCACACCTGTAATCCCAGCACTTTGGCAGGCTGAGGAGGGTGGATCACCTGAGGTCAGGAGTTTGAGGCCAGCCTGACCAACATGGAGAAACCCTGTCTCCACTAAAAATACAAAAATTAACTGGGCATGGGGGTGGATGCCTGTAATCTCAGCTACTCAGGAGGCTGAGGCAGGAGAACTGCTTGAACCCAGGAGGCGGAGGTTGCAGTGAGCTGAGATTGCACCACTGCACTCCATCCTGGGTGACGGATCCAGACTCTTACTTAAAAAAAAAAAAAAAAAAAAAAAAAAATTACACGCACAGAAAAAATGTTGAATCAGTGCATAAGGACATGTGAAAAACAAGTCTCCCTCCTGCTGTTTCCCCGGATCTGCAGTCCCCCTCCCAATGGCAATAACTGTTACAGTGTAACAGAGACACTGACACCATCTTATATGTATGTACCTCCTCCACCCCCACACATGCAAACAGTAACTCCCTCCAGATATTGCTTATTTCATTAACAGTGTAACTCTTGGAAATTGTGGCACATCCACCAAATTAAAACTGCCTCATTCTTTTTTTTTTTTTTCTTGAAACGGAGTCTCGCTCTGTTGCCCGGTGCCCAGGCTGGAGTTTAGTGGTGCAATCTTGGCTCACTGCAACCTCCACCAATGGTTCAAGCAATTCTCCTGCCTCAGCCTCCCAAGTAGCTGGGACTACAGACATGTGCCACCATGCCCAGCTAATTTTTTTAAATTTTTAGAAAAGACGGTGTTTCACCATATTGGCCAGGCTGCTCTCAAACTCCTGGCCTTGTGATCTCCCTGCCTCAGTCTCCCAAAGTGCTGGAATTACAGGCATGAGCCACTGTGCCC
>NW_016107853.1:740514-754191 GCF_001604975.1 Cebus imitator
TGAGATGGAATCTTGCTCTGTCACCCAGGCTAGAGTGCAGTGGCATGATCTCGGCTCACTGCAACCTCTGCTTCCCAAGTTCAAGTGATTCCCTTGCCTCAGCCTCCCAAGTATCTGGGATTACAAGCATGGACCGTCATGCCCAGCTAATTTTTGTATTTTTAGTAGTTATGGGGTTTCACCATGTTGACCAGGCTGGTCTTGAACTCTTGACCTCAGGTGATCCACCCACCTCGGCCTCCCAAAGTGCTGGGATTACAGGCGTGAGCCACCGTGGCTGGCCCTAATTTTTGTATTTTAAGTAGAGATGGGGTTTCACCACATTGACTAGACTGGTCTCAAACTCCTGACCTCTGGTGATCCACCTGCCTCGGTCTCCCAAAGTGCTGGGATTATAGGCCTGAGCCACTGTGCCCCGCCTGCCCTGCCTCATTCTTAAAGCCTTCCTATAGCCGGGCGCGGTGGCTCACGCTTGTAATCCTAGCACTTGGGAGGCCGAGGTGGGTGGATACCTGAGGTCAGGAGTTCAAGAGCAGCCTGGCCATCATGGTGAAACCCCATCTTAAAAAAAAAAAAAGCCTTCCTGTATTTAACCAGACCCCAGTGGATGAAGTACATTATACCCTGCATTCTGTTTCCCGTATATGCCTTTGCACTCCTGTGCAAATTTACCTGCAGGTTAAGTTTCTAGGAGGAAAATTTCATAGTCTAGACTAAAGCTTACTGGTACGCCAGATATCTCAAACTATATTTGGTTCTCAGATCCAAAGGTAGGATTTAAAGAATAAAATTGCTTCACGTTCAGCGGGGTTTCACATGCCAGCCGCAGGTGAGAGCTCTGGGGATTTGCATGTTGTCAGCCAACACCCTAGCCACCTGGAGAGCTCCTTTGTTGAATTAATTGCCCAGCGTCTGTCCACCCTTGTGGACCACCAACAGCAGCGTTGCCTTCAAAAACTTGCCTGTTGCTCCGGCACAGTGGCTCACACCTATAATCCCAGTACTTTGGGAGGCTGAGGCAGGCGGATCCCCTGAGGTCACAAGTTCGAGACCAGCCTGGCCAACATGGTGAAACCCCATCTCTACTAAGAACACATAAATTCTTCCACCTCAGCCTCCTGAGTAGCTGGGACTACAGGTGCATGCCACCACACCTGGCTAATTTTTGTATTTTTAGTAGAGACGGGGTTTCATCATGGCGAGAATGGTCATGATCTCTTGACCTCGTAGGAGGTTGCAGTGAGCCGAGATTGCACCACTGCACTCCAGCCTGGCGACAGAGCAAGACTCCGTCTCAAAAAAAAAAAAAAAAAAAGAATACAAAAATTAGCCAGACATGGTGGTTCATGCCTGTAGTCCCAGCTACTCAGGAGGCTGAGGCAGGAGAATCACTTACTTGAACCTGGGAGGCGGAGGTTGCCGTGAGCCACAATCATACCACTGCACTCCAACCTAGGTGACAGAGTGAAATTCCACCTCAAAAAACAAACAAATAAACAAAAAGCCCTTGCCTGTTAATTCTCATTTTTGAGATCCTGGAGCTACCTTGGGTGGTGGCCTTTCCAAGCCTGCCTTTGTTTTGTTTTGTTTATTTGTTTTGAGACAGAGTCTTGCTCTGTCACACAGGCTGGAGTGCTGTGGTGTGATCATGGCTCACTGCAGCCTCGAACTCCTGGGCTCAAGCGATTCTCCTACCTCAGCCTCCCAAGTATTTGGGATTACTGGGAGGAGCCACCATGCTGGCCCAAGTCTTGCCTTTTTGATTCTCTGAGCTACTCCACTTATTTCCAGTAAATCCACCCCCCTCTGTTAACCAGAATCCATTTCTTTTGCTCCAGACCAAATAATTCTACCTGATCCCCTCTCCATGCACAAATCAATTACATACTCAAAATCAGTAGACAACTGGCCAAGCACAGTGGCTCACACCTGTAATCCCAGCACTTTGGGAGGCCAAGGCGGTGGATCACCTGAGGTCAGGAGTTTGAGACCAGCCTGGCCAATATGACAAAACCCCGTCTCTACTAAAAATACAAAACTTAGCCGGCACCTGTAATCCCATCTACTCAGGAGGCTGAGAGGCAGGGTGAATTGGTTGAACTCAGGAGGCAGAGGTTGCAGTGGGCCAATATTGCACCACTGTGCTTTGGCCTGGGTGACAGAGTGAGACTCCATCTCACTCTGACAGGGTTTAGTAGAAACCCCGTCTCTACTAAAAATCTAAAAATAAATAAATAAATAAACAGCTGTCCCCAGACTATGCCTCCACTCAAATCATTAATAAAAGAATGTGGCCAGATGATCTGGTGGCTCATGCCCATAATCCCAGCACTTTGGGAGGCCGAGGTGGGTGGATCACCTGAGGTCAGGAATTCGAGACCAGCCTGACCAACATGGAGAAACCCTATCTTTACCGAAAATACAAAATTAGCCAAGCATGGTGTCTCATGCCCGTAATCCCAGCTACTTGGGAGGCTGAGGCAGGAGAATCTCTTGAGCCCGAGAAGCGGAATTTGCCGTGAGCCAAGATCACACCATTGCACTCCAGCCTGGGCAACAAGAGTGAAACTCCATCTCAAAAAAAAAAAAAAAAAAGTAACAAGACTCTTACAACTGTGGAGATCCTGGGCCTATTTTGAGTGCTTCTGTACTACTTCCCAATATTGATTTAGCTCTGTGTATGTATTTGTGGAAATAATGCTTAAATCTTAGTTGTATCCACCCAGTGTCCTCCCAACCATGTTTTGTGTGGAACAGCAAACTTCTTTCTGCTTGTATTCCAAAATGTTGCAGAAAGAAGACTTTCCACCATGCTGGGGACTGTCCCTGCTCCCGACCACTTCTGACCTGCATCACACTCAAGCATTTTGAGCACAAAGTGCAAATCAAGACTGAGATGTCAGGCCAGGTGCAGTGGCTCATGCCTGTAATCCCAACACTTTGGGAGCCGGTGTATCACTGGAGCCCAGGAGTTCAAGATCAGCCTGAGTAACATGCCAGAAAAAAACCTGTCTTTACAAAAAGTGGAATACTTAGTCAGGCATGATGGCATGACGCACACCTGTAGTCTCAGCTACTTGGGAGGCTCAGGTAGGAGGATCACCTGAGGCCAAGTACACAGGGACATCAAGACTGCAGTAAGCTGCGATCACAGCACTGCACTCCAGCCTGGGTAACAGAGTGAGACCCTGGCTCAAAAAAAAAAAAGAAAAGAAAAACCGAAGGAAATAAAAAGAGAGAGAATCCAGGACTTTTTTTGAAGCAAGAGGAAACAGGACTGTCTGACATGTGGAGAAATTGCTTGAATTCTCCAGCCTTCCCAATTGGATGCTTTCCTCTTTGTGTGAACATGACTGTAAGCTGCTCCTTCTAGAGGCATGGGCAGTGGTTGAAAATACAGGTCCTAGAGCAAAGAAGTCTGTAGACCACAGGCCAACAGAGTGTGGTTGGGCAGGGAGAAGCTGGGAGCTGCACCCGGCACCTCATACAAGTTATCTCCGAGGTGAGGACACACAACAGGATCCAGAGCTCGGTTTGAGTCCCAGCTCTTCCGATGATACGACACCCAGACATGTGCTGGGGTGTCCTCTGAGCCTCAGGTACTTCACTGCAATTTCAGGCTCTGTCTCTTCCTGGCAGGGGGGTGCTGGGAAGACCAAATGAGATCATGTCTGTCTCCCAAACCCTGCAAGGCCTTTGTGTTGCAGTGAGAATGAAGTCTATATTCCTGTCCACTCGAAGCCTGCCTGCCTTCCCCACTCTTACCCTTGTACACTGATCGCCCCAATCCCCCCGCACACGGAGCCCTGTGCTGTTCCTGCTGTTCCCTCTGCCCAAATGGCCCTTCACTCAGACATCTAGATGCCCAGCCTCCTTCCCTGAGCCCAGCTCTTGGAGCAGCCTCCCTGACCACTGCAGCAGTGCCTCCCCACCCCAGTCAGCACCACTCCCCACCCCCACCCTGCTTTGCGGCATCGCTCCGTGGCTGACATAACGTCATGCATTTATTTCTCTACTTATTGTCTCCCTGCCCTCTACGACAGCAGGTACCTTCTTTTTTTTTTTTTTTTTTTTATTAATTTTTTTTTTTTTTTTTTTTTTAGTTTTGCTCTGTCACCCAGCCTGGAGTGCAGTGGCACAATCTCGGCTCACTGAAACCTCTGCCTCCCAGGTTCAAGCAATTCTCCTGCCTCAGCCTCCTGAGTAGCTGGGACTACGCCCGGCTAATTTTTTGTATTTTTGGTAGAGACGGGGTTTTACCGTGATGGCCAGGCTGGTGTCAATCTCCTGACCTCGTGAGCCACCCGCCTCAGCCTCCCAAAGTGCTGGGATTACAGGCGTGAGCCACTGCACCCCGCCTGAGGGCAGGAATCTTCCTCTGTCTTGTTGATGGTAGCATCCCCGGAACCTAGCTCAGGCCTGGCATGCAGTGTGTGCTCAGTCCAGATTTGGGAAGCCAATGGAGAGATGAATGACCCAGAGAAGTGCTCAGGAACCCAATTCTCTGACCTCCCGTCCAGGCTGCTCCCCTCAGGAGTCCAGGTTCCTGCTGGTCAGTGGAGTCCAGACCCAGGGCTGGAAAGCGTCCACCCACAGGGCAGATGGGCTCAGGCCATGTGCTCAAGGTGTGCAAGGCTGGGGGAGGCGGTCAGCCCCCAGCTCCTATTTGGGGTATGTGCCTTGCCTTGATGCTGCTTTGGCTGGAGGATACCCTGTTTCCCCAGACATGAGCCCAGGTGGCCTAGGATCTCCCTGGGCCCGACTCTGGCTTCACCCCAGAGCCCTCCAAATTCTGAGTCCTCCAACTCTCAGACCTCCAGACAAGAAGGGCTGGGGACCTGCCTGTCCCAGCCACTTGCCTTTTCTCCAGTAACAGAACCCAGAGGGGTCCCTTCCTGGGCCTGAAATCACATAGAAGATTGGGGTAGAGCCAGAGAGAACCCGAGACTCCTGTGCCAGCTTGGGCGTCCCCTCCACTGCCAGGGAAGGACTGCACCCAAGTCACATCTGTACCCAGCCCGAGGTGTCGGAGGCCCAGGCTGAAATCCGGTTGCTGCTGCAGAGACCAAAAGTTTCCAAGGCCTTGTCACTTGGGCTGTGTCAGATGATCCCAGGCCTGTCACTGGCTGCTCTTCAGCTCAGACACCCCGAACATCACCAAGCATTTCCATTTTGGGGGAAATAGAGGTCGTGGCTTCCCTCAAGCACCCACTTACCCCACCCTCCTCCCTCTCTTCCTGCAAACTTGAGTCACAGCTGCCCGGCCAGCCACAGGCCCCAGGGATGTCTGAGTCAGCCTGGCTGGGGTTCCAGTCGCGACACCGCCCTTACCAGCTGGGAGACTCTGGGAACCTCCAACCCTGCTGAGCCTCCACTTCCGCATCCATGAAACAGACATGAGCAAGCAGATCTCAAAGGTTGACTCCTGTGTGCAGAGACACAGCGTGCAGTAGGTGCCCAATAACAGCAGCACCCACACAGAGACCCTCATGGCAGCCCTTCTCCCTGCACTTCCATGTGCCATCTCATTTAACCTTCACAAGTAGGAAGGCACCATCATTATCCCATTTTACTGATGAGGAAACTGAGGCACAGGAAGGTGAATTTACCAGCCTGGTCTCAAATGGACTAGCAGATGGCAATTTGGGGATTGGAGCCCAGAGTCTGTGCTCCTGCCCATGCCCTCCCACATGGGGCTATAAAATAATACTCTAAGAGTCCTTGCTATGTGCCTGGCAGTGTGCTAAGAATTTGAGTCTTCAGTACATACAGTCTTCACGACAGACCTATGAGGTGGGGGTTATGAGGAGCCATTTTACAGACTGGTAAGTCAAGACAGACAGAGGATGTGGCTTGCCACAGACCACATGGCTAGTGAGCATAGGAGCCAAGATTCCAACCCATTTCCCATCTGGGCCCAAAATAGCACTCCTGCTTCTTTGTTTCGCCAAAAGAAGCCACGCTGACCCCATCCCTGCCTATGACTTGGGCTGCTTGTCCCTTCTCTGCCCATTCACCCACCCCCAGGGATGTGCTGGAGAGAGAAGGTGGTTCCTGGAGCCCTCCTCTGAGAAGCAGGATAAGCAGGCAATGGGGCAATGCAGAGGATGGGCTTAAAGCCAAAGAAACATCACTTTTTTTTTTTTTTTGAAACGGAATCTTGCTTTTCACCCAGGCTGGAGTACAGTGGCACAATCTCAGCTCACTGCAACCTCTGCCTCCTGGGTTCAAACAATTCCCCTGCCTCAGCCTCCCGAGTAGCTTGGATTACAGGCGTGTGCCACCACACCTGGCTAATTTTTGTATTTTTAGTAGAGATAGCGTTTTGCCATGTTGGCCAGGCCAGTCTCGAACTCTTGACTTCAGGTAATAGACCCACCTCGGCCTCCCAAAGTGCTGGGATTACAGGCGTGAGCCACCATGCCTGGCCAAGAAATATGAGTTCTATTCCTAATGCCCCACTTCCTAGCTATGGGACTTTGATTGAGTTCCTGTACCATGCCTCAGTTTCCCCACTTATGAAAATAGGTTACTAAAAAGGATGCCTTACTCAAGGGTGTGAAGACCCAATGAAAGAAGTGTTAATAAGAGCTCCACGTATCTGTATCGTGCTGCTGCTGCTCAGCTACCCCAGGGTGGACTCCCTTGACTTGTGGGAGTCACAAGGAGGAAGGAAGGACTACTAAACTTGTAGGTCTTTCCAGGGGAAGTACATTTCCTAAAACCAAATCCTGCCCTTGCTCCAAAACTTTCAGTGGTGGTTTCCCATGACCACGCCACAGTCTCAGGGTCTCCCCTGGCCTTCAAGGCTGGCATGGTCTGACCCTGCCAGCATCCCTCGTGCCACCATCTGTCAGCCCCTCCTTGCTGCTGCTCCAGGTCTGCACATGCTGTTCTCTTTCAAGAATGCCACTTCCGGCTGAGCGCAGTGGCTCACGCCTGTAATCCTAGCACTTTGGGAGGCCGAGGTGGGTGGATCACCTGAGGTCAGGAGTTCAAGACCAGCCTGGCCATCATGGTGAAACCCCATTTAAAAAAAAAAAAAAAAAAAAAAAAAAAGAATGCCACTTTCCCAACCCCCTGGTCCTGCTGGGGAACGCCTACTCGTCCTTCAAAGCAAAGCTGGAGGGGAACATCTTTGGTGAAGCTGCTTGACCTCCCAAGCAGAAGGGGTCACTCTCCCTGGAGATGATGTAGTTACATCATCAACCACACTGGGTTAGAATCATCAGAAGCTCTTCCTGCCTCTCCCACCAAGCAAGTGGCTCTGGACCCAGAAGATGCCTATGAATCATGCCCACATCCCCAGAGCCCAGCATGGGGCAGGCTCAGGTTAGGTCAATAGTGTTTGAAGACTGAATAGGCTGGGCAGAGTGGTTCACACCTGTAATCCCAGCACTTTGGGAGGCCGAGGCGGGCGGATCATGAGGTCAGCAGTTCGAGACCAGCCTGGCCAACATGGTGAAACCCTGTCTCTACTAAAAATACAAAAATTACCCGGGTGTGGTGGTGCATACCTGTAATTCCAGCTACTCGGGAGGCTGAGGCAGGAGGATCGCTTGAATCTGGGAGGCAGAGGTTGCAGTGAGCGAGATCACACAACTGCACTCCAGCCTAAGCAACAGAGTGAGACTCAGTCAAAGAAAAAAAAAAAGAAGACTGGATAAAGGAATGTCTTCATTTGCCACCCTCAGAAGCCCAGTCTGGAACAAAAATTCAAAATTGGTTTGAATGGGATCCCAAGATAAAGGGTGTGGGAGTGAGCACATAAAAATATGGACAGCTGGGGAACGGTGGGCGATGATGCAGAACTGTGATCACTAACTTTCACCAGGTCAGTCATGGAGCAAGGCTACTGGGGGACAGCACTTTACAGCCTACTTTAGAACGGCCATCTGGGGCGGGGCCAGCAGGCTGCAGCTGCTGGGTGAGCCCCCAGGCAGAGTTGTTGGTTCTCGGGTGCTCAAGCTTAGCTGGAATCCTTCAGGTTACTGTGCAAGGGAACAGTGAGTACACAGGGGATACGTGCATGTGTTACAGTGAATGAATGAATGAATGGAGTATCAAGAAAAGAGTCCCATATCTTCAGTCATTCAGCAGACACAGCCCGTCTGCTGTGTGGCCTTTCCTTTTCTATAAAGCATTCCTCTGACCCGGGTTTCCTCTTCTATAAAGCAGGAATGCTAGCCCAGCCTCCCAGGAGATAAAAGGTGGGAGGTCCCCAGAGAGTGAGAAGAGTTCCACTGGGCTCCCAGACTCAATCGCAGCTCCAGGAAGCAGGACATGGCCCCATCGAGGGTTCTCTGTGGGTGAAGAAAGCCACAGGAGGCAGGCACCGTGCCCCGGTTGGAACCACAGGGGCCCTGAAGTAACCACATCATGGCCACCACAGCCTCCACCATCCCACAACAATTTCCGCCACTGCCTCTCTCCAGGGCAAGGGCTCCCCCCAATGGCTGGCTGTCCCCTCTGCCAGCATCTGCCGCCGGTGGGCCCTGCAGCCTGGTCATGGCTGTTGCAGGGCAGGCTGGCAGCTGCTCCTGTGTGCAGCAGCCTGTCTGCTTTGAAAAGCCACAGAGAATCCTGTAGTTAGGGGCTCATGTTCCAGTATCTCAGGTTTGAATCCCAGTTCTACCACTTGTGGCTGCGGGCAAGTCATTTCACCCCGGCCGTCTCTGGTCTCGCTGATCATGTGGAACTCACATTCTATTGTCCCCTCTGGTGGTCTTGGCTCCAGCAGTTTGTGAGACAGTTGCCTCCACTCTTTTTCCCTACTACAAAACCCATGAGAACACAAACTTATCTTTCCTCCTGCCCCAACCCCAGGGTCTTAAACACAGTAAGTGCTCAATAAATGCTTGGTAAATACATGAATTATTGTCTGACCCGCCTTGCTCTTCCAGTCCAGACTTAAATGTCGCCTCCTCCAGGCAGCCTTCCCTGATTCCTCTTCTGGCTTCCCAGAATTTCTTCCAACTCCTTTAGCCTGTTCCCTGCAGCTGCCTGGCCTACTGGGTGTGGCTGCCCAGTTATCCGACCCGCTCCCTCAACCTATCTTCCCCCAGGTTTGCGCTGGGCCTGTCTGCCGCCGGCTGCCAGAAAATAAAGGGCTGGAAGGAAGGGGAGGGAGGCAGGGAGGAGGCGGTGCAGATACATCTAGAAGGCTCGGGGAGGCGGCAGGGGATTCTCGCAGGCCTGGCCGAGACCCATAGCCCCGGCAGGCCAAGATGCCAGCAGGGGCCCGGCCGGAAGGAGGCGGGGGAGGGGCGGCCGTGGAGCGGGACGGTCGCGGAGCTGCAGGGGGGCGGCGGGGGTCGCGGGGCGGCGGCCCGGTGTTTTCTGAGGCCCTGCAGGAAACGCTCCGGGCCTCTGCTGGGCGGAACCGCGGTGGGACGGGCCTGGGAGCGACCCCCGCGCTGCCCTCCCTCCCCGCGCTGCCCTCCCCTCCCCGCGCTGCCCTGGGCTCTCCGGCGCGCGGTCTCTGCGAGCCGTCTTCCCCGTCGAGGAGGCGCCGCTCAAGCCTCATTTCACCGAGGAAGAAACCCAGGCTCAGACAGGGCCCCCGGGGGCACAGTCCCTCCGGCACAGATCTGCGGCTGCGCCAGCGCCAGCCGCTCCCTCCACGTCCCCGGCCCTCGCCCGGGCTGCGGCACCCGCAACGCCCCCCATCCCCGCCGGTGGCCGAGGCCCGGGGCCGGGCTCCCTATAGCAGGGCCAGGGCGGAGGACGTGGAGACGGGGCGGGAAGGCGAGGCGGGGCCCGGTGGACCCGCACACAGCCCGCGCAGCGCGCAGCCCCCGCCCGCAGGGAGAGCAGTGCCGGCCACTGTGCCCCGGACGGTCCTCCCCTGCCTCGGCTCTCCCGAAGGCGGACGCGGCCAGGCAAGGCCCCCCGCGACACATCAGAGGCCCCACCTCACCGGGACCCTGAGACACTCATTGTTAACCAGCCGACTCGCTCCCTCCAGTGCTGACTGAGGAGTCGGAGTCCATGTGGGCTGGATGGACTCCCTGTGCTTCAGTTCAAATCCTGCCTCAGCACCTGCTGGCTGGCGCTTTTCTTTAAGCGCAGTTCCCTCTGTGTGGGGACAACGGCAGAGCCTACCTCAGAAAGTTGCAGCGAGAACTAAATGCGTTCTGCTGAGCGCGGTGGCTCAGGCCTTAATCCCAGCACTTTGGGAGGCCCGAGCCTCCCAAACTCCTTGAGGCCAGGAGTTTGAGACTAGCCTAGTCAACATTATGAGACCTCTCCCCCTACTCCCTGTCTCTACAATATATATATATATATACTGTATATAATTTTAAGACCGAGTCTTGCACTGTCGCCCATGCAGGAGTACAATGGTGCGATCTCAGCAATCTTCACCTCCTGGGTTCACACGATTCTCCTGCCTCAGCCTCCCGAGTAGCTGGGATTACAGGCACACACCGCCACGTCCGGCTAATTTTTTGTATTTTTAGTAGAGACGAGGTTTCACTATGTTGGCCAGACTAGTCTCGAACTCCTGACTTCGTGATTCACCCTCCTCGGCCTCCTAAAGTATTGGGATTACAGGAGTGAGCCACGGAGCCGGGCTCTACAAAATATTTTTTAAAACGTGTTGATCAATATAAAGCGCTGTGCCTGGCACATCCTGTGCTCAATAATCTGTTATTGTGAGAAAATCGTCCTCAGGCCTCTCCCACCTGCAAACAGTCTCTCTCTTTGACATTTACCCTCCACCGTTCCTGCGCAGTCTCTCCTTTTCCCTCCCCTTCTGAATTTTAACAAATATCCCTTTTCTGTAAAGTGTTTGGCTCCAAAAAAAAAAAAAAAAAAAAGGGAAAACAGATCACAGTAGCTTTGACAAATAAGGGTTTATTTTTCCCATGAATGTGAACCTGGAGAACAGCCACTGTTGGCATTGTTTCCCCAGCTCAGCGATGGCAGGGCTGATGTCCCCTGTCATGCAGTTGGCGTTTCCCGCTTGTTTACAACATGGCTGATCCTGCTCCTGGCGTTGCATCTGCCTCTGTATTTAATGCAGAAAGGAAAGGGAATGGTTACATTCAGGGTTAGTTGAAAGCATCTGTCACTTTTGTCAGTAATTTCCCAGACACCAGGCCACGTCCTCACCCCACCCCACACCTGCACCCCCCACACCTGCACCCCCCCAAAATCTAATGAGATTCCTTAGATTTCATTGGCCAAAGCTTTGCCACATGATCACTCCTAGCTGCAACAAAGGCTGAGAAAGTGAATAGTTTCTTTTTTCCAGCCTCCACAGTGGAGAGCGGCCGGGAAGTGGGAATTGGGAACAGCACATGGGGCCAGTCAGCTATTATAATAGTGTCTGCCATACCTGCCCCGTCCGTCATCTTCTGGCCCCTCCACTCCCCAGGACCTGCCCTCCAGCCACCCCTGACCTCCTCCTTCATTGAGTGCCACCTGTTTCCATTTCTTTTGGGATATCAGAAGCTCACAACTCTGAGGCTGCACTTCCACAGGGTAGCAATCAGATGATGCTGAGTAGAACTGCCTTTGTTTTTGAGACAGAGTCTCACTCTATCACTCCAGCCTGCACAACAGGCTAAAGTACAGTGGTGCGAACACTGCTCACTCTAGCATCGACCCCCTGGGCTCAAGTGATCCTCCTACCTCAGCCTCTCGAGCGGCTGGGACTATGCCCAGCTAATTTTTTGTTTACTTTTTGGAGAAACAGGGTCTGTTTGTCACCCAGGCTGGTCTCAAACTCCTGGTCTCAAGTGACCCACACACCTCGGCCTCCCAAAGTGCTGAGATTACAGGTGTGAGCAGCGCACCTGGCTTTCCATAATCAGATTCTAAAACACAGATCTCATTGTGTCACTCCTCTGGCTCAAAATCACCCTTGGCTCTGCTAGAGCCCCATTTCCCTATACTCTGTACCTTTGAACATCTCACTCCTGCAACACTGAAACACAAAGATTCTCCTCTCCAGCCTGGCATGGTGGTTCATGCCTGTCATCCCAGCACTTTGGGAGGCTGAAGTGGGTGGATCATTTGAGGTCAGGAGTTTGAGACCAGGCTGGCCAACATGGTGAAACCCCACCTCTACTAAAAATACAAAAATTAGCCAGGCGTGGTGGTGGGTGCCTGTAATCCCAGCTACTTGGGAGGCTGAGCCAGGAGAATCACTTGAACTGGGGAGGTGGAAGTTGCAGTGAGCTGAGATCAAGCCACTGCACTCCAGCCTGGGTGGCAAAGTGAGATTCCATCTCAAAACAAAATAAACAACAACAGCAAAAAAAACCCACAAAGATTATCCTCTCCTTTCTCTCTGGCTGCTTCTAGGATCTCCTCTTTGACTACGGTGTTTTGTATTTTCACTACAATATGTCCAGGCATGAATTTCTTCCTACCTGTCCTACTTGAGATTCATTGGACCTCTAGAATCTATGGATTTGGTGGCTCTTATTAGATTTGGAAAAAAATGTCAGACATTGTGTCTTCAAATATTGCCTTTGCCTCATTTTCTTCTCTGTCTGGAACAGCTACCTATGTCAGACCTTCCTGTTGTGTCCTCCCTGGCTCCTAACTGCTTTTTTTCTTTGTTTTCTCTTCTCCTTCTCCTCCTCCTCCTCCTCCTCCTCCTCTTCCTACTCCTCCTCCTCCTCCTGCTGCTTCTTTGACATGCTGCTGCTGCTGCTTCTGCTCCTGTTCCTGCTCCTTCTCCTCCTCCTCTCTCCTCCCTCCTCCCCCTCCCCCCTTCTCCCTCCTTCCTCCTTCCTCCTCTTCCTCCGTCCTCCTTCTCCTTCAGCCTTCTCAGATTGAATTCCTCTTTTTTCCCCCCCTATTTTCCATTTATTTTTCTTTCTGTGTTGAATTCTGGATTATTTCTTCAAATCCATCTTCCAGATCAGGAATTCTCCATTCAGCTGTGTCTAAACTGCCATTTAAACTCTCGTGAGTTTTTAAATATGTTACTATGTGTTAAATTTCTAGAAGCTTCACATTTGCTTAGTTCTTCTCATTCCTCACCCTTTGCTCATGTTGCTCTATCTTCTCCCACCTCTTCTCCTGGTGAATTCCCATACAACCCATTTGTTTCCACCCCCAGGGAGTTTTCCCTGACCTCCAGGCTGGACTGGGGCTTTCTTGGGCCCCTCAGTCCCTGGGACTCCTTTGTTGCAGCACTGTTCACCTTCAGCCATGATTGGCTAGGTTTGGATCTGCCTTGCCCATCAGACCCATGCTTCTCATAAGCAGTGGTCATATCTGCATCCTCTCTCAGGGACAAGTACAGGAGGTTTTCCATAAACCTGTACAAAATAAAAACAATTTCCATGCAATCAATTGTAAAATACCTTCAATAACTAAAAATTGAATAATGGTTAAAAAAATAACCAGATCAGCTTTCAGTACAATTTGCTTAAATTGTTCTAGAAAACACTGCTAATTTGTTGTTTCTGCAGAGTGAAGTACAGAAGTGAGCAGATTGAAATTTTTTTTTTTTTTTTTTGAGACAGGGTCTCACTCTGTTGCCCAGGCTGGAGAGCAGTGGTGCCATCTCAGCTCACTGAAGCCTCGGTCTCCTGGGCTCTCCTGATCCTGCCTCAGCCTTCTGAGTATCAGAGACTGTAGGCCTGGGTCCCTATGCCTGACTAAAAAAAAATTTTTTTTCTTTTTCTTTCTTTTCTTTTTTTTTTTTTTTTTTTT
>NW_016107853.1:754661-760247 GCF_001604975.1 Cebus imitator
TTGAGACCGAGTCTTGCTCTGTCACCCAGGCTGGAGTGCAATGACACAATCTCGGCTCACTTCACCCTCCACCTTCCAGGTCCCAGTTCAAGCAATTCTCCTGTCTCAGCCTCCTGAATAGCTGGGATTACAGGCATTCACCACCATGCCGAGGTAAATTTTTTTATTTTTAGTAGAGACGGGGTTTCACCATGTTGGCCAGGTTGGTCTTGAACTCCTGACTTGAGGTCTGCCAGCCTCAGCCTCTCAAAGTGCTGGGATTACAGGCATAAGCCACCGCCCCCAGCCAAAAAAAAAAAATGTTTTTTAAGAGACAGGGTCTCACTATGTTGCCTAGGCTGCTCTCAAACTCCTAAGCTTAATTGATCCTCTAGCCTTGGCTTCCCAAAGTGCTGGGATTACATGTGTGAGCCGCCGCACCCGGCCCAGATTGGTAAATTAATAAACATCATGGAAAGAATGATAGAGAGGAACTGGAGTCACTTGAATGTCACTTGGATTCCACTTGTCATAAATCACTCCTCTTTTTACTACCTCTTGGAAAACATCTTTCTTTGGAACAGAAAATGTTAGTGTCAGCAGCCCTGATCCTCCATATGGGATGAAGTAATGGTATTCACAATTGGCTTCTTAGATTCTGCTTTGTTTTTGCCATAGCAATGCTAGACCAGGTATTCCAGATAACTAGTTAGCAAAATAGAATTTCTCCATAATGCTTTCATCGCTGCCTGTCTAAAGATCTCTAAACCAGCGTGTAAGGAACAGACCCACAAAATGGGAGGATTTGAAATTTGGAATCCACTGATCCCATGGATTAACTGTAGTTGGTTGTCCATCTCAAATCTGGTGCTGAGCTCACAGCTAAACCACCCCACCGGCACAGCCTTAATTACATGGGCATGCTTTTCATGGACAAAGCACCTGCAAGACCTCCTGCTACTGCATTTAAATAGTGTGGGAATGCCAGCAGGCAAAATCAACTCTTCAGTCATGTAAGTGGAGTTCAGTATTTCCAACTACATGCCAGATCAAAGCCAGCAAAACGTCCCTTTGCTTGTCCAGCTTTTGTGATAGCAGGGGTACTGGAGCTGTCCACTCTAACAATGCAGCGCATTGAACAGGATTGCTGTAATCAAGTCTCCTCCCTTCAAGCTTGTGGGATATCCTTATTTCTTTCTTTCTTTTCTGAGATAGAGTCTTGCTCTGTCACCAGGCTGGAGTGCAGTGGCACGATCTTAACTCACTGTGGTCTCCACCTCCTGGGTTCAAGCCATTTTTGTGCCCCAGCCTCCTGAGTAGCTGGGATTACAGACACATACCACCACACCCCAGCTAATTTTTTGTGTTTTTCATAAAGACAGGGTTTCACCATGTTGAAGACCTGACCTCAAGTGATCTGCCCACCTTGGCCTTGCAAAGTGCTGCAAATACAGGTGTGAGCTGCCACACCCATCTGATATATTTTATTCTTTTTTTTTTTTTTTTTTTTTTTTTTTTTTTTTTTTTTTTTTTTTTTTTTTTTTTTTTTGCTGACATGATATAAACAATTCTGATATATTTTATTCTTTTTTTTTTTTTTTTTTTTTTTTTTGGGCCCAGAGTCTCGCTCTGTTGCCCAGCCTATAGTGCAATGGAGCAATCTTGGCTCACTGCAGCCTCTGCCTCCCAGGTTCAAGCCATCCTCTTGCCTCAGCCTCCTGAGTAGCAGGATTACAGGCGCCTGCCACCACGCCTGGCTAATTTTTGCATTTTTAGTAGAGGCAGGGTTTCACCATGTTGGTCAGGGTGGTCTTGAACTCCTGACCTCAGGTAATCCACCCACCTTAGCCTCTTAAAGTGCTGGAATTATAGGCCTGAGCCACCACGCCTGGCCAATATCCTTTATTCTTAAGATTTCTTCCCTGCTCTTGGCTTTATAATCCCCACTTTCCTCAGTGTTAACTGTGGAGCTGTAGCTGTGACCGATAGTATAATCAAAAGAGAAGGCTTTGGCTTCTAGAGTAATTTTATGCCATTTGGTATAGGCTTAAAAAATAACTGGACTGCTGATTTGCAGTAGCTTTGAAGGTCTCTTAAAAAAATAAATAAGTAACTGGACTGGCCGGGCACGGTGGCTCACGCCTGTAATCCCAACACTTTGGGAGGCTGAGGTGAGTGGATCACCTGAGGTCAGGAGTTCAAGATCATCCTCATCCTGACCAACTTGGTGAACCCTCTTCTCTATGAAAAATACAAAATTAGCCAGGTGTGGTGGTGCATGCCTGTAATCCCAGCTACTCAGGAGGATGAGGCAGGAGAATCGCTTGAACCCAGGAGGCAGAGGTTGCAATGACCTGAGATCATGCCATTGCACTCCAGCCTAGGCGACAGAGCAAGACTCTGTCTCAAAAATAAATAAATAAATAACTGGGCCAGGCACAGTGGCTCATATCTGTAATCCTAGCAATTTGGGAGGCTGACGAGGGGAAATCACTTAAGGCCAAGGAGTTTGAGACCAGCCTGTGAAACATGGCAAGACCCCATCTCTACAAAAAAATATAAAAATTAGTCTGGTGTGGTGGTGTGTGCCTATGGTCCCAGCTACCCGGGAGGCTAAGACGGGAGGATCGCCTGAGCTGGGAAGTGGAGGCTGCAGTGGGCTGTGGTTATACCACTGCACTCCAGCCTGGACAACAGAGTGAGACCCTGGATAACAGGAGAAGATGCAGATTAACAGTCAGCACATTAGCTGGGGCTGTTCTTCCTCCTTGGCTTCTACAGCCCTTCCCTAGGCCTACAATACCCATCAACCCAAGGACGCTGCCCGGCTACAGGACCACAGGCTCCCATTCTGGCCCACTCAACTAGCTCTTCTTCAAGAACTGTTTTAACCATTTTTGGTTGAAGGCCAAGAGAATTTTCCAGGAAGGAGATGGCATTTTCCTCCTTATTCGCTATAGATAAATCAACTGGAGGCAGATCTTGCATTTTGGCAACATAAAAATACCCCCTAGCTGGGCGCAGTGGCTCACGCCTGTAATCCAAGCACTTTGGGAGACTGAGGTGGAAGGACCACTTGAGGCCAGGAGTTTGAGAGCCGCCTGGGTAACAAAGTGAGACGCCCTCTCTTTGAAAAAATCAAAAAATTAGCTGGGCATCGTAGTTCAAGCCTGTGATCCCAGCTACTCAGGAGGCTGAGGTGGGAGAATCCCTTGAGCCCAGGAGTTCCAGGCTGCAGTGAGCCAAGATCACACCACAGCAGGCAGCCTGGGTGACAGAGTGAGGCCCTGTCTTAAAGAAATTAAAAATTAAAAACAAAACAAAACAAGAAAACCTCCCTGAAGTGCCTTAGCTAATGTTTCTGACCTAGGTGGAGAGTGTCCCCGTCATTTCACGTCGGCGTTTGAGTTCAGCCACCACGGTCTGCATTGCGTCAGCTGACACATTTTCTCAGCTAGAATTCCGATGTGGTCCTCAGCTCCCAGAACCCCTCAAGAAACTTCTCCAGCATTCTTTACAAATGTATAGGCTAGATCAAAACCAGTGCCTCCACTCAGGGTTCCCCCAAGTAACTCTGCTCTTCAGACTCAGGTAAACAAACATTTTCTTCCATGTACTTGCTTTTCACTTCCCCGTCTGTAAATTCATTTCCAAATTCACTCATTTATTCACTCGACACATCTTTTCTTTTCTTTTTTTTAGACGGAGTTTTACTCCTGTTGCCCAGGCTGGAGTGCAGTGGCGCGATCTCAGCTCACCACAACCTCTGCCTCCCGGGTTCAAGCGATTCTCCTGCCTCAGCCTCCTGAGTAGTTGGGATTACAAGCATATGCCACCATGCCCAGCTTTTTTTTTTTTTTTTTTGTATTTTTAGTAGAGATGGGGTTGCCTGCTTCAGCCTCACAAAGTGCTGGGATTACAGGCGTGAGCCACCGCACCCAGCCTTGATACATCTTTTCTAAGCATAACATAGGTTGATGCCAGCAGATGTGGGATGAATTATTGAGTGACTGAGGCAATCTGCGGTGAGAAAGTCTAACAGCCAGGAAGGTTTCAAGTTGGGGCGGCCCTGTAGCAGGGTCTGGAAGGAGAAAAGCTGGGGAGAAAATTATGCTGAGATCCCACAGTGATGTGAAGAGAGCCCCAGGGGAAGATTGCCAGCTTATGGGACTTTGCTGCTGCCCAGCATATGAGTAGTGCATCTTCTTCCTCTCCTTGCCGTGGCTGTCAGGAAGCTCAGAGTTCAGCTTGGTGCAAAGGTAGCAACTGTTGTTTGCCAGAGATTTTGTATTTATCTTTGTTTTGTCACCCCAAATCTTTGACCTTTACATTATCTGTGTCTTGTATGGAAAACTTGAAATTGATGGAGTAAAATTAATAATAATAATAAAGACCTGATTCTCAGTAAGTGATGGATTCAGGACATAAATGCAGCTCAGAGTCCAAGAGTTGTGGAGTGATATCAGGTTTGTGTTAGCTATCACTGCAATAATGCCACATAACAACCCCAAAACTCAGTGGCTTAGAATAATCATTTAATACCCCCCCCTGCATCTGCAGGTTAGTCGAGGGTCAGCTGGTCTTGGCTGGGCGGCTTAGCCTCAGGTGAGGCTGGGGTGCATGCCCTAGGCTGGGCTCTGGCGATCCCACATGTCTCTTGGTGGGGTGAGACTGAAGGGCTGGCAGCCGTGCAGGGGGACGATCTTCTCAAAGAAGAAGCACAAGAAAACAGCTCCACTGTGGAAGCGCACCTCAAGCCTTTGGTCTTGTTATATCCATTGCCATCCCATTGACCAAAGCAAGTTACATGGCTGAGCCCAGAGTCCAGAGACAGGGAGTGCACTCTGCCCACCTGGAGGCCGTGGCCAGGGTGAGGGACCAGTGGTCAATGGCACATGGCATTTGCATCGTCCAGTCTGGTTCTCACCCCTGTTTCTCAGATGGGCACCCAGCGTGGATCAATGTGGGACCAGGCAGGGCATCCTGACTTCCCATTCCCTTTTCACAGACCCGGGGCAGGATCTCCCATCACCTGGCCAGTCGCCCTGGGGTGGCACCAACTCTGGAAACTGCAGTTGCAGATGGAAGAATCTGGAGTTCAGAATCACAAAGACCCGGGTTCTCTCTGTGCTCCCCAAGGCCAGCAGTGAGTCCAAAAGCAAGTCCTGCACTACAAAGGAGGAAACTGAGGCTCACAGAGTACCCTCTCTTCATTAAAGGACCCCTCTCAGCCTCAGTTTTCTCCTTTGTAGTGCGGGCCTGATAATAATACCAACCTGAGAAGACCAATAGGAGGATTCAATTCACCCAGTCTTGGAGGCCAGGTTTAGTGACACATAGGAAGTGTTCCATCAAAAGTGGCCGTTTGGCCGGGCGCGGTGGCTCACGCCTGTCATCCCAGCACTTTGGGAGGCCGAGGTGGATGGATCACCTGAGGTCAGGAGTCGGAGACCAGCCCGGCCAACATGGTGAAACCCTGTCTCTACTAAGAAATACAAAAAAATTAGTGGGGCGTGGTGGCACATGCCTGTAATCCTAGCTACTCAGGAGGCTGAGACAGGAGAATCACTTGAACCCAGGAGGCAGAGGTTGCAGTGAGTTGAGATT
>NW_016107853.1:760590-768154 GCF_001604975.1 Cebus imitator
AAAAAAAAAAAAAAAAGAAAGCAGCCATTCTGGCTGGTCATGGCAGTGGCTCAGGCCAGTAATCCCAGCACTTCAGGAGGACAAGGTGAGTGGATCACGAGCTTAGGAGTTCAAGACCACGGTAACATGTTGAAACCCCTGTAGAGTGCACCTGTAGTCACAGGTACTTCGGACGCTGAAGTGGGAGGATCGCTTGAGCCCAGGAAGTCGAGGATGCAATGAGCTACCATGGCACCACTGCACTCTACCCTGGGTGACAGAGGGAGACCCTGTCTCAAAAAATAAACAGCCAGGCGCTATGGCTCAGGCCTGTAATCCTAGCACTTTGGGAGGCTGAGGTGGGTGGATCACTTGACGTCAGGACTTTGCAACCAACCTGGCCAACGTGGTGAAACCCTGTCTCTACCAAAAAGATACAAAAAAAAAAATTAGCCAACCATGGTGGCGGGTGCCTGTGATCCCAGCTACTCAGGAGGCTGAGGCTGGAGAATCACTTGAACCCGGGAGGCAGAGGTTGCAGTGAGCCAAGTTTGTGCCACGCATTCCAGACTGGGCGACAGAGCAAGACTCTGTTCCAAAACAAAAAATTAAAAAAACGAAAAATTGGCATTCATATTCTTATCACTCCCAGTATTACCTCGTGTGGGCCTCATGCTGTGAAGCAATCAGGGGGCAGATTATGACCCTTATTTGACAGATGAGCAGACAGAGGTTCAGAGAAGGTGACACAAGTGCCTTAATGGCCTCAGGCTCTGAAACCAAACCCTGCAGGCTGGTGGGCTCACTGCCTCCACCTCTGACAGGGAGGTGATGGGCTTCGGGGAAACAGGGCCTCCTGGGAACTTAGTCCCCCGTCTGGCTGAACGGAGGACCAACCGCTAGAGGGATTTGCAGCCTCATGGGTGCCAAACAAAGGCATTCCTAAGGCCAGGCTTCCGGGCATTGTGGCACAGGGAGAGGGAAGAGGAGTCCTTGGAGGCAGAGAGGTGCCCCAGGTCCCTTGGCTTCCAAGTGGGCCCTAGGTTGTCCTCACCCTGGCCAGTGGCATTGGGGGGGACAGGTGACTCCATCTGAGCTTCGATACTCGCGGCCTTGGGGCACTGCAGAAGGGCTCAGCTGCCATCCCATGATGAGCTCTGTTGACCAGGAGCTGAGTTTCCATGCCTGGAAGGACAGGGAACCCATGGAGAGCCCACGGGACCAAGCAGCCAAGTGCTTTTCCTGTATTGCTTCATTGAATCCTCACAACTGCCTTATAAAAGAGGTGTTGCTATTATCCCCGTTCCACAGAAGGGGAAACTGAGGCACAAAGAGCAAGGTCATGTGCCTGGAATCACACAGCAGAAAGTAGCACAGCTGGGACGATGATGATGATGATGATGATGATGATTGAGACGGAGCCTCGCTCTGTCGCCAGGCTGGAGTGCAGTGGCGTGATCTCGGCTCGCTGCAACCTCCGCCTCCTGGGTTCAAGCGATTCTCCTGCCTCAGCCTCCTGAGTAGCTGGGACTACAAGCATGCACTACCACGCTCAGTTAATTTTTGTATTTTTAGTAGAGATGGGGTTTCACCATGTTGGCCAGGATGGTATCGATGTCTTGACCTCGTGATCCACCCGCCTTGGCCTCCCAAAGTGTTGGGATTACAGGCGTGAGCCACCTCACCCAGCTGACAGCTGGGATTTTAACCCATGCCTGCCATGCTGGGGCCAGCACCCTGGCAGCCAGGCACCATCCCTCAACCCAGGCTGACTGCCCACACCCAGCTAGATTCCAGAGCTTGGCGGTCCCCAGGCTGAAAAGAGGCCCCTCCCCGGACCCTCCAGGTCCCTCTGCTTGGGATGACACAGGCAGCCACATAGGTCTCTGTGAGTGGAGGTAAGGTCTTGGGTCTCTTTATCCTTGGCATTCGGTGGGGGCACTAAAGTGACCTCAGGGATGCAGAGGTACAGGAACCAGATTGCCCTTTCCCAGCTGTGTGGCTTTAGCAAGTCACCTCCCCTCCCTGAGTCTGTTTCCTCACCTATAAAAAGGGATCAGTAAGCTGGGTGCAGTAGCTCATGCCTGTAATCCCAGCACTTTGGGAGGCTGAGGTGGGCAGATCACCTGAGGTCAGGAGTTTGAGACCAGTCTGACCAACATGAAGAAACCCCATCTCTACTAAAAATACAAAATTAGCTGGGCATGCTGGTGCATGCCTATAACCCCAGCTACTCGGGAGGCTGAGGCAGGAGAATTTCTTGAACCTGGGAGGTGGAAGTTGCAGTGAGCATTTCAGACTGGGAAACAAGAGCAAAACTGCATCTAAAAAAAAAAGATGGGTAAATGTCTCTTACTAATGGGATTGTGGGGGATTAAATGATTTGATAAATAAATGAATCATTAGGAAAGTTCCTGGAATACAGAAACACAAGAAGAGGCAGAGGAGGAGGGGGACAATATTACTATTGATTATTGTTATTAACAATATTATCCTTGGAAGCTTTCGCAGCAGGAAGTAGAAGAGATATTTTGCTGGGAAGGAAGACCCTAATCCTTCCTGCGGACCTGGGACCCAGCACTTTGCAGGTAGCTGGAAGGGGCCTCAGACCATCTCTGGAAACTCCATTCTACAGGTGATGAGACTGAGGCCTGGGAGGGACACTGCTGGGTCCAGGACACTCATTAGAGCGGGCAGTCTGCCTGGTCCCACCTGGCCCCCTGCCCTCCTTCCATCTACCCAGTCCCCATCCACCAGTCCCATTCCACCCAGAGTCCGTCTACCCAGTCCCCATCCACCCAGTCCCAATCTATCCAGTCCCCATCCACCCAGTATTCATCCATCCAGTCCCCATTACCCAGTCCCCATTCACCCAGTCCCCATCCACAGTCCCCATTCACCCAGTATCCATCTACCTAGTCCCTATCCACCCAGTCCCAATCCATCCAGTCCCCATCCACGCAGTACCCATCCACCCAGTACTCATCCATCCAGTACACATTACCCAGTCCCCATTCACCCAGTCCCCATCCACCAGTTCCCACACCCAGTATCCATCTACATAGTCCCCATTCACCCAGTCCCTATCCATCCAGTCCATATCCACCCAGTCCCCATCCACCAGTCCCAATCCACCCAGTCCCTATCCACTCACTACCCATCCACCCAGTCTCCAACCACTCAGTCCCCAAACACTCAGTACCCATCTACCCAGTACGAATCTATTCAGTACCCATCCACCCAATCCCCATTCACTCGGTACCCATCCACCCAGTCCCCATCCATCCTCACCCAGCCCTGGTCTCCATTCTCTCAGACTGAGGTCACCTCAGCTTCTCTGCACTGCAGTGGCCAGTGCGGGCAGTCCCCCCAAACCCCCCGGCTTGATCTCTGACCTCCCAAGACTCCAGGTTCCAACTCCAGCAGGTTAACAGTGCTGGTAACTCTGTATCAATGAGGTACTGAGTGGATTTGGACAGTGGGCTGTGTGGGCCCTTGAAAGATCCCTGGGAAAGAATGAACCCCATAGTCCAGAGCCCTTTGCACAGCACTCAGAGCAGGGTGGAGAAACATGTGGGGAGGAAGGTGGGCAGGTCCCCCTGTGGGAGACATCAACGTCCCCCACCCATGTCCTGTTCTGAGGCTGGGAAGGAGCCTGACCTACCCCTCCTCCTCCAGGGAGCCTTTTCTGGCGGACCAGGAGCTAGCTCTGTGCAGACTCCAGCCCAGGGCTGTGAGCAAGGGAGACCATGGGTGGGCCCCACCCCTTCTGGGTCTCTTGTTGCCTTCCTAAATGAGGACAGGTGGCAGCAGCACTCAGGAAAGGCTCAATGCTGATGCACCTGGGAAGTGCTGTGCTGCATGGCCCCAGCGGCTGGACAGGCCTGTGGGAGGCCACTCAGCTCCTTCTTCCCACCTTGGCCTCCCAAGGTGCTGGGACACCATGCCTGGGCCTAATCAAGTTTCAGCAGGAGCACCTTCGTTCACCCCTCCATCTTGCCTGAAGACTCCCAGGGGCTATGCAGGTGTCCCGGCCCGACCATTGTCCACTGACCAAGATGCATACTGAAAAGATCCAGAGGTGGCTCTGGGCCTTCGCACATGCTGTTCCCTCCACCTGGAACACGGGCCTTCGCACATGCTGTTCCCTCCACCTGGAACACACTTCGCTTTCTCAAACTACACCTCCCGCTTATTTTTCATGTTACAATTAAAGAATAAACTCCTGGGAAACCTGCCTTCATCCAGCTGGTAAAGGTTCTCCTGCAGCCTCCCACAGCCCCCCTGCCTCAGTCTCCTCATCCTGTTGCCTCCACCCCCACCCGCCTCTCCCTCTTCCCAGGATTCTACCCCACCGGAGTCTCCTTGCGCCCGGACACATGTAGACAGTGCCCTCTGCTGGCAACTCTCAGCTAGCAGGGCAGCCTTCGCCCGCCTGGGTCTCAGCTCTGCCCCAGGCTCAGGTCAAAATGAGGCTAGAATGAGCCCTGGGGGTCCAAATGAGGCTAGAATCCCGGGAAGAGTCACCTGGAAAGGAGCCTCGGTCTCAGAGCCACAGACCCTGCTCATATCCCTGTCCTGCCTTCTCATTTTCATGTGGTTTCGAGCAAATCATCTTCCTTCTCTGAGACTCAGTTTCCCCTTCCACAAAATGTATCCATTTATTCCACAACTCTTTCCTGAGTACTTACCGTGGGCTAGATACTGAGCTGGGCACCGGGGATACAGCAGGGACCAGGATGAGGAAAGTCACCGGCTCAGGAAGCTGACGCAGAGGGGACAGGCAATAAACAATAAACACAGCGTGGAATGTCAGTTCTCTAAGCACAGGGTGAGTGCTTAAAGAAGCGAAGCCGGGGCCGGGCGCGGTGGCTCACGTCTGTAATCCCAGCACTTTGGGAGGCCGAGGCGGGTGGATCACGAGGTCAAGAGATCGAGACCATCCTGGTCAACATGGTGAAACCCCGTCTCTACTAAAAATACAAAAAATTAGCTGGGCATGGTGATGTGTGCCTGTAATCCCAGCTACTCGGGAGGCTGAGGCCGGAGAATTGCCTGAACCCAGGAGGCGGAGGTTGCGGTGAGCCGAGATCGCGCCATTGCACTCCAGCCTGGGTAACAAGAGCGAAACTCCGTCTCAAAAAAAATAAATAAATAAAATAAAAGAAGCGAAGCCGGGGCCAGGAGTGGTGGCTCACGTCTGTAATCCCAGCACTTTGGGAGGCCGAGGAGGGCAGATTATGAGGTCAGGAGATACACACCATCCCGGCTAATACAGTGAAACCCCATCTCTACTAAAAATACAAAATATTAGCTGGGCATGGTGGCTGTGCCTGTAGTCCCAGCCACTTGAGGAGGCTGAGGCAAGATACTTGCTTGAACCTGGGAGGTGGAGGTTGCAGTGAGCCGAGATTGTGCCACTGCACTCCAGCCTGGTGACAGAGCAGGACTCCATCTCAAAAAATAAATAAAAAGATATTTTAGAGGGTTATTGGTGAGAAGTGAGGTAGTACATCTGGAACATGTATCATATTCAGTAAGTGCTTAATTAATGTTAGCTGTGACTATTACCTTCCTGTTTACTTTCCTCTACAGTGAGAGGAAATGTGAGTGAATAATTGGAATAATGGTCATCATTAAAGTGAGCATTTACAGAGCTCTTCCTGTCTTGGTTAGAGTTCGCCTAAGAAAGATCCTAGACAAGACTTTGGCTACTGGGAGTTTCTCTGGGCGATGACCCTGGGAAGCACCAGCAGGGGTGTGCGGAAGTGAGAGGAAGGGGCCAAAGCCAGGAAGGAGCAAGTCACCACTGCAGGTGGCAGAGGCTCAGTGCTCAAGTGACCTCAGGGTCAGCATGGGTCAGAAGTGTCCCAAGGAGGGCTGGAGACGCTGGCACTTGTCCTCATTGTTCCTTTGCCCTTTGCCTGAGCTAAGTATTCTCTTCAAGCCAGATAAAGTCTGTAGGGTTGCTGAGTATATCAAATAAAAATACAGGACTCCCAGTTAAATTCTAAAACAATAAATGATATATCTTTTTAATATGAGAATGTCCCATGTTAATTGGAACACACTTATACTAAATAATTTTTCACTATTTTTCCAAAATTCAATTTTAACTGGGCATCCTGTGTTTTTGCAGTGGGAAGCCATAGGCATGGATTGGAAGTATGTGGCTGGCAGTTGCTGCTGGCTGCCAGCTAGAAGCTTAGCTGGGGTTGTTAGCCCAGGGCCTCAGTTCTCTGCATGGGTCTTTCTATGTTGCTTCTTGGGCTTCCTCACAATATGGTGGCTCATTTCCAGAAGGAGAATCCCAAATGATAGCAATCAGAAGCTGCTAGTCCTCTTGAGGTATTAACTCGGAAGTCCCAGAACATTGCTTCTGGTGCATTCTAGGGGTGGTGCATTCTAGTAGTAAAAACAGCCACGGGGCCAAGCCAGATGCAAGGGTCGGGGGAATAGGCTTCACCTCTGGATGTGGGGGTGGCAGACTATGCAGGGCAGGGAGACATTCTTGGTGGCCACTCAGTAGATAATCAACTGCAGTGAGGAGGCAATTTCCTTCTTAATTTGCTTTCAGTCTGTTGATTATGCCAGGTAAAATCTCTGCACAGTGTTGGCACACGGTTTTTCCAATTATGGGGTGTGGCCACTTAGTGAGCTGTAATACTGAATCCAAACTAGTTTTTTTAACCTCTTTTTAATTTGCAAATTAAATCTGAACATGTACAAACATGAAAAGTATGAGCCCCCACTACCACCACTCAGCCTCGACCCGGACCTGTTTTTATGCTTATGGCCTCTACTCACCTTTGAGTGCTTTAATGTGCTTTTAAAAATAAAATGAAACAGATGGAATAACATAGAAAATATCAGAAAAGAAAGAATGTTATTTTGTGAAAATTTGTGTCTACTGAGTGGGAATATGAAACATGTTTGCAAAACTGTCCTCATACTTTGCTAAAACTCAGTTTTAATTTAGTAACATTGTTTTGTTTTTATCCTATTCATTTTCATTATTATTATCTATGAAAGTGACACAAATTATCCATTTAAGGGTAGTAATAGATAAGGTCCCCTTTAAGTACATGTACTGACCAGGTGTTGTGGCTCATGCCTATAATCCCAGCAACTTTAAGAGGCTGAGGCAGGAGGATGGCTTGACCCCAGAAATTTAAGACCAGACTCAACAACAAAGTAAGACCCGTCTCTGCAAAAAATGCAGTAATTAGCTGGGCGTGGTGGCACGCGCTGGGAGGCTGAGGTGGGAGGGTCACTTGAGCCCAGAAGGTGGAGGTTGCAGTGAGCCGAGATTGCACCACTGCACTCCTGCCTGGGAGACAGAGCGAGACCTTGTCTCAACAAACAAACAAACACACAACCCCCTCATCTATTTACAGAACAATTTTAAGTTTTATTAGGTGGTTATAGTTGAGGGAGGGTGTGGTGAAAACACAAGAGTGGTCTCGTGGTGGCTCACGCCTGTAATCCCAGCACTTCAGGAGGCTGAGGTGGGCAGATCACAAGGTCAGGAGTTCAAGAGCAGCCTGACCAGCATGATGCAACCCCGTCTCTACTAAAAAAAATA
>NW_016107853.1:768334-780090 GCF_001604975.1 Cebus imitator
AAAAAAAAAAAAAAAAAAAAAAAAAAAGAAAGAAAGAAAGAAAAAGAAAGAGAAAAAGAAAAACTGGCCTCACCCCAGTCCCACCACAGTCTGCAGAGCGGTTGTCTGTCCCGGCTCCAGGCCAGTCTGCGGCAGATCCCCGTCATTTCTGCCTCAGTCTCTGCGTCTGTGGGTACCGATGCGTGGGTAGGTCATTCTCTCTCTTGCGTTCCATGTCTGTGTGGCCTGGGCACTCAGGGCTGTGGAGTGGCCCTGCCAGGCCCTCCTTAGCACAGCCCCGGGGGACCTCTTACTCACTTCTGGGACCGGAAGGCGACCTGTAGTTCTGGGAGCCGCCGCAAGGGGGCAGAGGCAGCCATAGGATGAGGCGCTGCCCAGTGGGGCTACCTTGGGATGCGACTAAGAAACCCAGGAGCCCTGGGAGGAACCGCACTCCTGGCGCCCCCGATGCAGGTTTGAATCCGAGCTCCTCCATTGCTAGGCTAAGGCTCTTAATATGGCCACCAGTAAAATGGGTTACTGTAAAGATTAAATAATGTGAATATAAGGTACCTCGTTTGTGAATCTATTTTTCCCCAGACTGGTTGGGAAACTGTGGACCTCCCACAGAGGCTGGGGCCATTTAATAAGCCAGACAATTTAAGGAATTTTTATTTCTCTAAGTGCCTAGTACTGAGAGCGGTGAGTAAGGGAATGACATGATTAGAAAATGAAATAGAAGGAAGAGGAGGAGGGGGAGTGGAAGAGGAGGGGGAAGAGGAAAAAGAATATGAAAAAATGCACCTGAAAAAAAAATCCAGGGCCAGACGTGGTGGCTCACACCTGTAATTCCAGCACTTCCGGGTGCTGAAGTGGAAAGATTACTTGAAGCCAGCAGCCTGTGCAACACAGCGAAATCCTAAATAAATAAGTCAGGCATGGTGGTGAGTTCCTACGGTCTCAACTACTTGGGAGGCTGAGGTGGGAGGATCACTTGAGCCCAGGAGTTTGAGGCTGCAGTCGGCAGTGATCACGCCACTGCACTTCAGCCTGGGTGACAGAGCAAGACCCTGTCTCAACAACCAACCAACCAACCTACCTATAATCCTACCCCTCATAACAACAACATTGGGTTTTTGGGTTTTCATACATGGATTTGTGGTCTTTTTCTCACAACAAACTCATACATCCAAATATAAATTCATGAATATTTGCCCACAAACTCAAAGGTGCAAGAAATGTCACATTACTTCATTAAATTTTTTAAAAATTTAGGCCGGGCGCAGTGGCTCACGCCTATAATCCTAACACTTTGGGAGGCCGAGGTGGGTGGATCACCTGAGGTCAGGAGTTCAAGACCAGCCTGGTCAATATGGTGAAACCCCATCTTTTAAAATAAAAATAATAATAATTAAAAATTTTAAAGCACTTGTTTTATAAACACACTCAACAGTAAAAAATCCAAGCCACTTAGAAAGTATACTGAAACCCCATCTTAAAAAAAAAAAAAAGTATACTGAAAAAAAGCAATAAATCTCCCACTATCTGTGGGGTTTTATATTTCATGAATATCATTATAGAGTTCTCTCCACACAGGCTCAATCTATCTTTATAGGGTGAACAAACAGATGTACAGGTAAGTCTTTTGGGTTTTTTTTGAGACAGGGTCTGGCTCTGTTACCCAGCCTGGGAAGTAGTGGTACTATCCCGGCTCACTGCAACCTCCGCCTCCTGGGCTCAAGCCATCCTCCCACCTCAGCCTCCCAAGTAACTGGGACTACAGACGCGAGCTACCATGCCTGGCTAATTGTTTTGTATTTTTTGTAGAGACAGGATTTCACCCTGTTGCCTAAGCAGGTCTTGAACTCCTAAGCACAAGGGATCTGCTCAACTTGGCCTCCCAAAGTGCTAGGATTATAGGCGTGAACCACCATTCCTGCCGACAGGTAAGATTTTTTTAAGACTGGGATCATAATCCATGTTATTCTGTTTGTGTGTATATAGCCAGTGACTTGTCATTATGTACGTATGCCTGTGTGTGTTAAAAAAAAAAAATCAATTAGTAGCGACAGGGCTTGGTGGTTCACGCCTGTAATCCCAGCACTTTGGGAGGCTGAGGTGGGTGGATCACCTGAGGTCAGAAGTTCAAGACCAGCCTGGCCAACATGGCAAAAATCCGTCTCTAATAAAAATACAAAAATTAAGCCGGGCACAGTGGCTCACACCAATCTGAGCTCACACACCTCAGGCTGAGGCAGGCAGATCACCTGAGCTCAGGAGTTAGAGACCAGCCTGACCAATATGGTGAAACCTCGTCTTAAAAAAAAAACACCACCACAAAAATTAGCCAGGCGTGGTCACACATGGCTATAATCCCAGTTACTCAGGAGCCTGAGGCACAAGAATCACTTGAACCCAGGAGACTGAGATTGCAGTGAGCCCAGATCAAGCCGCTGCACTCCAATTTGGGTGACAAAGTGAGACTCCATCAAAAAAAAAAAAAAGCAAACTCGGAAATTATTCTCTCACAGTTCTTGAAGTTCAAAGTCAGGAATCAATCTGTTGACAGGGTCATTTGAAGCCTCGAATGGAGGATTCCTTCATTGACTCCTCCAGCATCTGGAGGCTACTGGCCATCCTGGTGTTTTGAAAGTTTAAAAGGGTCTGGGCAGAGGGAGGAAAAGGAAGTTTGTTTTATGGGTACAGAGTTTCAGTTTGGGATGTTGAAAAAGTTCTGGAGATAAATAATGGTGACAGTTACGTACCATTGGTTACATGAATGTATTTAATGGCACTGAATGGTACATATGAAAAATGGTTAAAATGGTACATTTCATGTCTATTTTATACCATCCTCCCTAAAAAAAATGTTTTTAAGTCAAGCTTTTCATTTTGTTCATTTATTGTTTTCAAATTTTAATTTTTTATTTGTATATTCTTATAGTTAATGAAAAAAATGTTTTTTTAAGAGTCAAGATTTCACTCTGTCTCCCAAGCTGGGGTGCAATGGGGCGATCAAAGCTTACAGCTTCAAATTCAGCCAGCTTTCCTGGCTCAAGCGATTATCCAGTTTAGCTGGGACTACAGCCGGTGCCACCACGCCCAGCTCAGTTTTGATTTTTTCCCCCCATTGGTAGAGACGAGATCGCACTATATTGCCTAGCCCGGTCTCAAACTCATAGAACAAAGGGTGCTCCTGCCCGGGCTTCCGCGTGGGCTGTCAAACGCTGGGATTACCGGATTACAGGCCGGCGCACCGCACCGGGAGCAAACACGGCGCGCCGTAAAAATTCAGGTTGTGATTGGCTATCATTCAGAATTATGCTAATTCGCATGTTTTTCAATTTTTTAAATTAAAACAATTGTTAAAAATTATGTTTCCACTTAAAACGTTAAAATATGTTGTTAGTAATAGTATTCGAAAAGCTGTTGCTGACAATCTGTCTTCCTGCTTATTTCCTAGTGGAATCAGAAATAGCGAAACTATCTCGCCATCAGTGAAAAGTGTGTGGCGAATGTAGACCCGGCAGAGGCGGCGGCGGAACCCTAAGACTATACTTTCAGGGATCATTTCTATAGTTCGTGACTAGAGAAGTTTCTCTGAACGTGTAGAGCACCGGAAACCACGAGGAGGAGGCACAGCGTTTTCTCCTGAGCGTGAAGTTGGTTTTTGGTGTTGCTTTGCGGCGACTGCCATTTACCGTTGATGATCGTTCTCTTTCTCCTTCCTGGAGAATGAGAGGGAGAAAACGCAGTCTGAGTGGTTTCCTTTATTATCTGTTTGATGAAAGATAATAATTAGATTAAAAGGAAAAATTCACCGGTAACGAGTGTTACGTGTTCTCACTAAATGTGGTGTTTCGTTTTTTTCGGTAGGTTTTTTAGTTTTGACGAATGAAGTTCTATAAGTTAATTTTACTTCTTTTTTTTTTGTTGTTGTGTTCTCTTTTTTTTATTTTTAAGTTGTGCTGTTTCTTTTTTTTCCCAACCAGGTTGATACATGAACTCTGGTTTACTGCAGTCTCTGTTTCCAGAATTCAAGGGATTTTCACTCCTCAGTTTCCAGAGTAGTTAGGATTTGTAGGCACACACCACTACCTTGGTTTTTTGTATTTTTGATAGTGATGAGGTTTCACCATGCTGGTGTTGAACTCCTGACCTCCTGAGCTGCCTGCCTCAAGCCTCCCAAAGTGCTGGGGTTACAGTGGTGAAACGCTGCGCCCGCCCCTGTTCCTACATTTTGAACAATGGGACACAGCCAGCAGTATAGGTGGCTCTCTTTAAAGAGAGTTGCAAAAGAAAAATAGTATTCTAATCACTCTTGGGTACTATGCTTCTTTTATGTTTCTTTAGTAAAGTAAAATCTTAAATCAGCTTTTTTCTTTTTTTTCCCGAGATGGAGTCTAGTCTCGCTTAGTCGCCCAGGCGATTATGCAATGACCCAATCTTGGCTCACTGTAACTTCACCTCCCAGGTTCAAGCAATTCTTGTGCCTCAGCCCCCTGAGTAGCTGGGATTACCTAGGCACCCACCACCATACCCAGCTAATTTTTAATACGCAGGTTTACATGGGAGTGACATTAAGCTGATTTTTTGTATTTTTAGTAGAGACAGCATTTTGCCATGTTGGCCAGGCTGGTCAATAACTCCTGACCTCAGGTGATCAACTCGCCTTGGCCTCCCAAAGTGCTGAGATTACAGGCCTGAGCCAGCAAGCTTGACCCTAAAAGTTTTTTTTTTGAGACAGAATGTTGCTGTCTCCAGGTGCCAGGCTGGAGTGCAGTGGTGCAATCTTGGCTCACTGCAATCTCCGCCTCCTAGGTTCAAGCAATTCTCCTGCCTCAGCCTCCTGAATAGCTGGGGACTACAGGTGCGCGCCACCACGCCCAGCTAAATTTTGTATTTTTTAGTAGAGATGGGGTTTCACCATGTTGGCCAGGTTGGTCTCAATCTCTTGACCTCGTGATCTGCCCGCCTCAGCCTCCCAAAGTGCTGGGATTACAGGCGTGAACCACGGCGCCCAGCCCTAAAAGTATTTGTTATAGACATGCGTTCCCCCTCTGTTGCTCAGGCTGGTCTCAAACTCCTGATCTCAAGTGACTGCCTGCGTCAGCTGCACAAGTAGCAGGCATTACAGGCACAAGCCACCATCCCTGGCTCTATTTAGGAACGTCTTAGTTCCAAGTTTCAGCAATTATGGATAAAGCTGCTCTAAGCATATATGTGCAGGTTTTTGCATGGACATACGTTTTCAACTCATTTGGGTAGACACCAAGAGGCACGAGTACTGATCATATGGTGAGAGTATGTTTAGTTTTAGAAGAAGTTGCTTGTCTTTGCTTGGGCTGTATAACAAAATACCACAGACTTTGTGGCTTGAATAACAGAAATTTGTTTCTTATAGTTCTTAGTTGGGCAAGATAGCTCATACCTATAATCCCAGCATTTTGGGAGGCCCAGGCAGGAGGATCGCTTGAGTCTAGGAGTTCAAGATCAGCCTTGGCAAACATTGCGAAAACGCATTTCTACTAAAAATACAAAAAATTAGCCCAGCATGGTGGTGGGCACCAATAGTCCGAACTACTCTGGAGGCTGAGGTGGGAGGATTGCTTGAGCCGGAGAGGTTGAGGCTGCAGCTGCAGTAAGTCATGATGGCGCCACTGCACTCCAGCCTGGGTGACAAGGCCCTACCCTGTCTCAAAAAGAAAGAAAGAAAGACATTTATTTCTCACAGTTCTGGAGGCTGAAAGTGCAAGACCATTCAAGGTGCGGGTGAGGGAGGTTTCATTCTGCTGCCCCTCTCTCGGCTTGTGGATGTGTGCTCACATGGTAGGGAGGAAGGGATGGAAGGAGAGAAAGAAAGAGGGAGCCCAAGAGTTTGTTCTCAAGTCTCTTCTTTGAGACAGGGTCTTGATCTGGGTGCAGTGGTGCAATCATGGCTCACTGCAGCTTCGACCTCACGCTCAAGTGATCCCCCCACTTCAGTCTCTCGAGTATCTGGGACAAAAGGTATGTGCCGCCATGGCTGGCTAATTTTCAATTTTTCTGTAGACACGAAGTCTCACTATGTTGCCCAGGCTGGTCTCGAACTCCTGGCCTCAGGCAAGCCACCTGCCTCGGACTCCCAAAGCGTGATTTACAGGCATGAGCCACTGCTCCCGGCCATTTCTGGTTTTTTAAGAGACAGAGTCTTGCTCTGTCTCCCAGGCTGGAGTGCAGTGGCCCAATCGTAGTTCACTCTAAACTTGAACTCTTGTGCACAAGAGATCTTTCTCCCTCAACCTTCCAAGTTCCAAGTAGTTGAGACTACAAGCATATGCCACCAAGCCTGGCTAATTTTATTTATTTATTTAATTTTTTTTTATAAGATGGGGTTTCACCATGATGGCCAGGCTGGTCTTGAACTCCTGACCTCAGGTGATCCACCTACCTCGGCCTCCCAGAGTGCTAGGATTATAGGCATGAGCCACCGTGCCTGGCCTTATTTATTTATTTTTGAGACAGGGTCTCACTCTGTTGCCAAGATTGGAGTCCAGTGACCCAATCTCAGCTTACTACAACCTCAGCCTCCTGGGTTCAAATGATTCTTCCACCTCTGCCTCCCAAGTAGCTGAGATTACAGACATGTGCCTCCATGCCCATCTGATTTTTGGGTTTTTAGTGGAGACGAGATTTCACCATGTTGGCCAGGCTGGTTTCAAACTCTTGACCTCAGGCGATTCACCTATCTTGGCCTCCCAAAGTGATGGGATTACCGGCGTGAGCCACTGTGCCTGGCCAATTTTTACTTTTTATCTATTTATTTTTTTTAGCTGAAAAAAACCATCTGCATAAATTTTTTTATTTTTTGAGATGGGGTTTTGCTATGTTGCCCAGGCTGGTCTTGAACACTTGGCCTCCTAAAGTGTTGGGATTGTAGGTATGAGCCACCACACCCAGTCTGGTGCTTTTTACTTTGTTAAAAAAAAAAAACTGGGGGCTGGGCGAAGTGACCGATGCCTGTAATCCCAGCACTTTGAGGGGCTGAGGCACGACGACCACTTGAGCCCAGGAGTTCAATAGCAGTCTGGGCAACATAGTGAGACCCTGTGTACACGCGCGCGCGCACACACACACACACACACACACACACACACACACACACACAGTTGAGCTGATGGTACACGCCTGTAGTCCCAGCTCCTCAGGAAGCTGAGGTGGGAGGATCGTTTGAGCCTGGGGAGGTCGAGGTTGCAGTGAGCCGAGGTTGTGCCCCTGCATTCCAGCCTGGGCAACAGAGTGAGACTCTGTCAGAAGGAGAGGGAGAGGGAGGGGGAGGGGGAGGGGAAGGAGAAAGAGGGGCAGCTGAATGAAACATTTTTTCTTCTTTTTGACAGGGTCTGGATATATGTTTTGGAGGCTGGTCTGCGCAAGTTGGCCTCCAGCTCCTGGGCTCAAGTGATCTTCCACCTCAGCCTCCAGAGTACCTGAGACCAGAGATGTCAGCCCCTATCCCTGGCTGCTTTGTTAACATTCGTGACATGATCATGCCCTGTTCTTAGTAAGTCTCCCAGCTGAGTCTTAGTTCTGTGTTGAAATAGATTCAACATTCCCCTTGTCCTGAGTTCTTTATTTTGATTTATCTATAAATTGACCAGATTTTATTATGGAGTTTTTTTTTTTTTTTTTCTCCAGGAAGGTCTGAGGGGTTGCGGTATTTCATGAGTGTAACAATTTGGGTCTAATCAGGAGATTGCACACAATAAATTGAGTAGGAATCATTAACTACGATAGAGGAGTAATTCTAAGATAGAAGGGAACTCTCCGTGGTACCCTGGTGCCGAGGGAGAATACTTGAGGAAGCCCAAACTTGGAAAAGGTCCAGCTCTCACTGGGGATGGTACAGTCTGGCCAGCAGAAAGCAGAGATGTTCTCTGGTTTAGTGAGACTGGAGCTGGTCTGGAGCTGCTGGACAAACGACAGGTGCCTCTCGAATGCAGGTGGTGGACAGGGGATCTCACAGCATGCTGTCCTTTTGGGGCTTGCAGGGGAAGTGGCTGCGTGGTGTGTGACCCTCCAAGCCCAGGCAGCTGTGTGCAGACCACAGAGGGGCTTTGCTTTCTGTGTTTGAGAGGCTTGGGGAAGCTTATCACTGGGCTGAGGCTACAGTAGGGTGCAGAGGGATTGGATTCTGGGCTGAGGCTGCCAGGCGCCATCAGGTGTCCTCACACACGCAGCTGACCCTCTCCTTCCCCTGTGCCATACAGTACAAGCAGCCTCTGCCTACAGATTGCTCTACTAAAAAGAATTAATGCTGTCTTCACTTCAAAGTAAAAATGCTTAAAGGGGCAGGCTGAGCATTGTGGCTCACGCCTGTAATCCTAGCTCTTTGGGAGGCTGAGGTGGGTGGATCACCTGAGGTCAGGAGTTCAGGACCAGCCTGGCCAACATGGTGAAACCCCGTCTCTAATAAAAATACAAGAATTAGCTGGGTGTGGTGGCCAGCTCCTGTAATCCCAACTACTCAGTAGGCTGAGGCAGGAGAATCACTTGAACCTGGGAGGCAGAGGTTGTAGTGAGCCAAGATTGTGCCACTGCACTCCAGCTTGTGTGACAAGAGTGAAACTCTGTCTCAAAAAAAAAAAAAAAAGTTTAAAGGAATTCCTTTATCATACAGATATATTGAAAGATGCTTTTGGAGCTGTGAGCAATAGATTCATGACTAACACTTGACAATCAAACTAAACTAACAGTCAAATGAAACTTGATTGGCATTTTGTCATCTGACCTCTGGTTATAATTGAGGAGTCCAGCTCTTGGTGAAAAAAAAAAGAAAAAATGAATGCTGGGCACGGTGGCTCATGCCTGTAATCCCAGCACTTTGGGAGGTCAAGGCCGGTAGATCACAAGGTTAGGAGCTTGAGACCAGCCTGGCCAACACGATAAAACCCTGTCTCTGTTAAAGATACAAAAAATTAGCAGGGCATGGTGGCAGACGCCCGTAATCCCAGCTACTCGGGAGGCTGAGACAGGAGAATCGGTTGAACCCAGGAGGCAGAGGTTGCAGTGAGCCGAGATCACACCACTACACTCCAGCCTGGGTGACAGGGCGAGATTCCATCTAAAAAAAAAAAAAAAAAAAAAACCTATCCATGTGACCCTGGGCAGTGACAGAGGCTTTCCCTGGCAGGCCTCTGGGAGCAGCTGCCCTCTGCATACCAACTAGGGGCACAGCCAGGGCACAGCAGCCTCTGAAGGGATCTGCAGTCACAGGCTCAGCCCCCGGTGGGTCTTCGCACACTGGCACACCAGGCCCTGGGGCCCTGCCTGGGTCTCTTTGTCCAGGCTTGGGCGGAGGTCTTCAGGTGCCTCTGTGGAGCCCTCCTTGTTGAGAGGAGGAGGGGAAGCCTTGACGGTGCTTTCTCTGCTCTGACTCAGTACCAGGAGTTTCCCCTCTAAGCCTTCCCCCTTGGTACCCCATCCCTGGGTTCACACGAGGGATCCTTTTGTTGGGGCTCCCTCTGCAGAGAGACACCCCATGTCTGTGCTGATTCACCTGGCCTCCACCGTGTACCGATCTGAGCAGGGAATGAAGCAGGGAGACGTGGTGTCTTCTCAGTTTTAGCCTCTTGCTTATTTGCAGTAAGTGATGAGAGGCTTCCGGCTTTCATTCTGGGCTTGTTGTTTTCATTGGCTACTGTGATCCCTGAGAGCTCACCTCTCTTCCTTCCAGCTCAGGTGAGCTGCTGCCAATCATATTCTTGGTCCACCCTCATCCTCAGAACGCTGTGGCTTTGCTGTAGGGTCTTCTGGCATGAAATGTTGCTATGGAGAAGGCTGAGGGCCACCTGGCTTCCCCGCCCCCACCTTGGTACATGACCTGAACTTTCAATTTGAGTAGGGGAAGAACTTTTTCCTTATTCATGAAACTCTACTGGGATATGTTCCTCTTGTTAAGCACACATTTTCTGTACTAAATTTTTCTGTTATGTGGTATGTCCTTAATATCAACAATTCAGTTCTTTATTTCAGGGACTATTTCCTGTTACATATGTGAAAATCGTTTTTCGTATTCACTGTTGGATTCCCTTCTTCAGGGACACCAATTATCCTTCTTTTGGATTTTTTTTTTTTTTTTTTTAGACAGGGTCTCAGCTCAGACCGGAGTGCTGTGGTGTCATGATGGCCCGCTGCAGCCTCGACCTCACGGGCTCAAGCAATCCTCCCGCCTCAGCCCCCATCAAGTAGCTGGACTACAGATGTGCACCACCATCCCCAGCTAATTAAGCAATTTTTATTTTTTATTTTTGCAAAGACAGGGTCTCACTATTTTTCCCAGGCTGGTCTCTAACTCCTGGTCTGAAGGGATCCTCCCATCTTAGCCTCCCAAAGTTCTTGGATTACTGGCATGTGCCACTGTGCTCACCTAGATTATTTTCTTATTTTCTTTTTGTTTTTTTTTTCTGAGACAAGGTCTTGCTCTGTTGTCCAGGCTGGAGTGCAATGCTTGGCTCACTGCAGCCTCCACCTCCCAGGCTCAAGCGATTCTCCCACCTCAGCTTCCCACAGGTGCACACCACCATGCCTGGCTAAATTTTGTATTTTGGGTAGAGATGGGGTTTTGCTGTGCTGCCCAGGCTGGTCTCCAGCTCCTGGGCTCAGGGGTCTTCCTGTCTCGGCCTCTCAAAGTGCTGGGCTTACAGGTGTGACCACCTCAAAGGCCTGGATCATTCTTACCACTCTCTTCACTTGGGGTTTTCTTTTTCTTTTTCTTTTTCTTTTTTTTAGACAGACTCTCACTCTGTTGCCCAAGCTGGAGTGCAGTGGTGCAATCTCAGCAAACTACAACCTCTGCATCCCGGGTTCAAGCAATTCTCCTGCCTCAGCCTCCCAAGTAGCTGCCACCATGCCCAGCTAATTTTTTAGGTATTTTTAGTAGAGACGAGGTTTCACTATATTGGCCAGGCTGGTCTCGAACTCCTGACCTTGTGATCTGCCAGCCTCAGCCTCCCAAAGTGCTGGGACTACAGGCGCCCACCACCACGCCTGCATAATTTTTGTATTTTTAGTAGAGACGGGAGTTTCACCATATTGATCAGGCTGGTCTCGAACTCCTGACCTCGTGATCTGCCAGCCTCAGCCTCCCAAAGTGCTGGGACTACAGGTGTGAGCCACTGCGCCCGGTTCTTATTTTTTCTAGTCAGAGCACTGGCGGGGAGTTTGCTGCTGTTTGTGGTGTTGCTTGCCTCCAGCTGACTGGGTTTGTGCTTTTTTCTTTGGTTCTAATGTCTAGGTTGGCCCTAATCACGTGCAAGCCCTGTGCCGTTTCTCTTCGCCTTGCTCACAGGTGCCCTGGGCATCTCTGCCCACACTGCCCATGGGCTTTCCCTTGGGAGGGCCCTGCCATTCCCTTCCCTTCCTCTGCACGGGGAAGGAGGGCTTTTTTCCACATCTTGAGCCCTGAGAAGGACCCCAGACCCTGGCTTGCCCCTAGCATGGGAAGCTTTCCTCTCTCTCCTGGCTCCTCCTGCTGTGTCCCTAGGGCCCTGACCTCTGCCCCTCCCTTCTAGGTCGCTCTCATAAGCCCCTGCACAGACTCAAATATCAGGCAGGAGAGCCCACCTTCTAGCTCTCAGTCTCAAGATGGGAACGGACTGGAAGGAAGGGGGACTGGGGTGCTGAGAACACAAATCTCAATCACGGCCGGGCGCGGTGGCTCAAGCCTGTAATCCCAGCACTGTGGGAGGCCGAGGCGGGTGGATCACGAGGTCAAGAGATCGAGACCATCCTGGTCAACA
>NW_016107853.1:780305-829805 GCF_001604975.1 Cebus imitator
AAAAAAAAAAAAAAAAAAACTCAATCACGCTCAGTGAAGTGTGGCTTCAGGCCTAGTGACTATTTGACGTAGGGATTGTAGGAATGGGGGTGGGGTGGGGGGTACTTTTTGCAGGGGAGTCCAGGATCCTACATGAGCAACTCGACAGGTGAGGGACCAGTCAGGAGAGGAGACGGGGGAAGCCGAGTAGAGGACACAGGAGGAGGATCAATGAAATGAGTTGTATTGGGGCCGTTGTACATCTGAAGAACGTCCAGGGGGTGGCGCCCAAGAGGCATTTGGTGCTCAGAGAAGAGGTCAAGGGTGGACTTGTGGGGTGGGAGAGGCTCTTGGGGCTGCAGGAGTGGTTCCTGAGCTGTGATTCCCACTGTCCCCCAACTTACATGCCCAGAAAAGCCAGGCTTGAGTAATAGTGGGATCTCCTGCTCACCCTCAAAGGACCAAACTGGGCAGAACTCAGGGCTACCTTTTCAGGATCCAAAGTTAGGGACAGACGGGGGCCACCCTGGGGCCACCCTGGAGGGTCTCTTAGCCCTGGAAGGATCTGACTAACCATAATGAATGAGTCTTTTCACTCCAGGAACACCGAGGTGTTCCAGAGTACAGCTTGGTAGTGCCAGGAGCCAGCAATGAGTCCACTCAATGGAGCTCAAGGACCAGCATGGGCAGGCAGCAGACAGGGGCCCGGGGTCATCAAGACAGCAGGCATGGCTTCCTAGCTATCCTAGGGAGGGGAAGGGGCTCTCATTGTGGCTTCAACTTACATTTCCCTAATGACAAATGCGGCGGAGCATCTTTCATGAGCTGGGAGCCATCTGTAGACCTTTTTTGGGGAAAAGTCTTTTAGCATCCTTTGCCTTTTTTTTTTTTTTTTTTTTTGAGACGTAGTCTTGCTCAGCTGCCCAGGTGGAGTGCAGTGGTTCAATCTCTACTCGCGGCAACCACTGTCTCCCGGGTTCAAGCAAGTCTCCCGTCTCAGCCTCCTGAGTGGCTGGTATTACAGGCACTGGGCATCATGCCCAGCTAATTTTTGTATTTTAGTAGAGACTTGAACTCCTGACCTCAGGTGATCTGCCCGCCTCAGCCTCCCACAGTGCCAGGATTACAGGCATGAGCCACCGCGCCCGGCCCCTTTGCCCATTTTTAAATAGGGTTGTTTGTGTTCTGCTATTGAACACTATGAGTTCTTGTATATTCTGGGTATGAGACTCTCACCAGATTTTTGATTTGCAAATATTTTCTTCTATTCTATAGGTTGTCTTTTCACTTTCTTTCTTTCTTTTTTTTTTTTTTTTTTTGGAATATTGTCTTGCTCTGTCACCAGGCTGGAGTGCAGTGGCGTGATCTCAGCTCACTGTGATCTCTGCCTCCTGGGTTCAAGCTATTCTCCTGCCTCAGCCTCTCAAGTAGCTGGGATTACAGGTGTGCACCACCACACCCAGCTAAATTTTGCATTTTCAGTAGAGACTGGGTTTCACCATGTTGGCCAGGCTGCTCTCGAACTTCTGACCTCATTATTCGCCTGCCTCGGCTTCTCAAAGTGCTGGGATTACAGGCGTGAGCCACCGCACCTGGTTTTTTTCTTTTCTATTCCTTTCCTTTCCTTTCTTTTCTTCTTCTTCTTTTTTTTAATCCTTGCTTGGTTGAAATAAGCTCTGCAAGTGGCCAATGAATTGCTTTATCATTTCCTATAGTGCCCTGCTCTACACCCTGATGCTATCAAGTCTGGCTCCCTGGGAGGAATCATGTGTGAGGTCCATGTCTGCTTTGTCCTGACCTCTGGAGGGCTCCCTCTACTGGTGTTATTCCCTGGTCTCTCCTGCAAATGAGCAGCCTAGAGTTCAGCTTGTGTCTTGAATCTTCTCCCAATTACCTCCCACCATAACCTCTACTATTCTCAAAAGGACCTTTTGGGCTGGGCGCGGTGGCTCACTCTTGTAATCCCAGCACTTTGGGAGGCTGAGGTGGGTGGATCACCTGAGGTCAGGAGTTCAAGACCAGCCTGGCCAACATGGTGAAACCCTATCTCTACTAAAAAAAATAATAGTAAAAAAAATTTTAGCTGGGCATGGCAGTGGGCACCTGTAATCCCAGCTACTTGGGAGGCTGAGGCAGGAGAATCGTTTGAACCTGGAAGGCAGAGGTTGCAGTGAGCCGAGATGGCGCCATTGCACTCCAGCCTGGGTGGCAGAGTGAGACTCCACCTCAAACAAAACAAAAACAAAAGCACCTTTTTGGCTTGAATTTTTTCATTCTCTGCAGCAAATGAAGTCAGTGGCTTTGGGAAGAGATTAGGAAGTCTCGTTTCTTCATCCCACAAAAATCTCTCTGAGCCAGGGCCCTGGAGCTGGGGATGGAGCCTTTGGCAAGCTTCTCTCTGAGTGACACCCCGCGCTAGGGGCTGAGCACTTGGTGGGAGAGGGGGCAATGGCCTGCGGTCCTCGAAGTTTGCCTCTCCCGGTGTGGAGCTGCTTCCACATGAGCCAGGGCTGGGGTGATCAGGGCCTAGCACTTGCAGTACACTGCACCCAAGGCAGAGCCTCTGTTCCACAAGGGGGGCTGGGCCCCCAACTCTTGGCTACACTCACTCAGGTCTTAGCCTCAGCAACAGGTAGCTGGGGGTAGAGTAGAAAATTGATGTCCTGTTCTTCCTGGGAGGAAAGCCCCACTCCTGGGAGCTGGGGGCAGAAGGAGCCCTGTTTCCTCAGTCTGGAGGCGGCAGGGGACCCCACGTTCTTGGCTGCAGCTGTCCAGAGTCTCAGCCTCACTGAGCTGAGAGGAAGGGTGAGAGAGGGCATGGTCTCAGTTCAAACACCTCGGCCTCACCTTTTTTTTTTTTAAGATGGAATTTTGCTCTTGTTACCCAGACTGGAGTGCAATGGCATGATCTCTGCTCAATGCAACCTCCTCCTCCCTGGTTCAAGTGATTCTCCTGCCTCAGCCTCCCCAATAGCTGGGATTACAGGTACATGCCACCATACCTGGCTAATTTTGTATTTTTAGTAGGGACGGGGTTTCTCCATGTTGGTCAGGCTGGACTTGAACACCCAACCTCAGGTGATCCGCCCACCTCAACCTCCCAAACTGCTGGAATTACAGGCATGAGCCACCACAACTGGCCCTAATGGAGATTTTTGACAGATGCAAATTTCACTGACAAAACACAGCTTTGCAGGGTCATTTCAAAATATGTCAAAGAAATATGTTTTGGGGTAAAATACTTGGATTCCTTTGAGAGTCTGCTGTCTGTCATGTGGTGCTATGAGTCAGATTGGGGTTTGGTATCTCCTTGCCACAGAGAGTCAGTCTTAGCGTCTCCATTTTAATGTGAATGCTGGACAGCTGTGCTTAAACCCCAAAAGGGAAGTGGTATAAAGAGGCATGTACCGTGTCCCGTCATGGTCAGAAATTCAGTTTTTCAGGTTGGCGACCCCTTAGCCCAGAGAGGGTCTCTTCTGTTCAGTCGAATAGAATATCTACGGAGCTTCATCTGCTTAACAAGATTCTCCTGCCTCAGTCTCCCAAGTAGCTGGGATTACAGGCGCTCGCCACCATGCCCAGCTAATTTTTGTATTTTTTGTAGAGACGGGGTTTCACCATGTTGGCCAGGCTGGTCTCACATCACTCCACTCCAGCCCAGGTGACAAGAGCAAAACTCCGTCTCAAAAAAAATTCAGGGAGTTCCCTCTGGTGCTTCAGCCAATCTCTGATGATGAAAAAACCCCAGCCAGCCTCTCTGGAGTGTCCCAGGGTCTAGTAATTAGTCCAGCCTAATAATTACAGAACTCAGACTGCATTGAAACTGTGGTTTCCATCCCATCTCAAGACCCTTAACACAGACATACCTTCGAAGTCCCTTTTGTCATGTAAGAGAACATTCCAAGTTCTCGGGATCAGGACCTGGATGTCTTTGGGCCCATTATGCAGCTGGTCACAGGGGCTAGGGTTTCAACACCAAGGCAGTGGTTGTGTCTGCCCTGGCTCGTGTGGCCAGTGGCCAGAGCTGGTTTTTCCTCCTGTGAGCAACTTTCAAGGGACCTCTGTAAACCAAAACCAAAATCTGAAGCCTCTCAACCATCTGAATGGGCTCCTTCTCTCTGCAAGGGCATTCCAAAGTTAACCTGAAAATGAGTTCAGGGCATGATAGGAAGAGGGAGCCGGACAGGCCTCATGGTAACCTCCTCACTCTTGGAATTACTGATAGAACAGACTCTTCACGTCTGATAAGAAACATTGACACTCTATTCTCTCTGCAGCCAGCTACCTGGAGGCTTCATCTGCACAATAAAACCTCGGTCTCCACAACTCCTTCTTGATTTATTTTTTTTGAGACGGAGCTTTGCTCTTGTCGCCCAGGATGCAGTGCAATGGCAGGATCTTGGCTCACTGCAACCTCTGCCTCCTGGGTTCAAGTGATTCTCCTGCCTCAGCTGGGATCACACGCATGCACCAGCAGGCCCAGCTAATTTTTGTTTTTTTTTTTTTTTTTTTTTGAGATGGCGTTTTCTTGTCACCTGGGCTAGAGTACCATGATGCGATCTTGGCTCACTACAACTTCCGCCTCCCAGGGTCAAGTGATTCTCCTGTCTCAGCCTCCTGAGTAGCTGGTATTACAAGCACCCACCACCATGCCCAGCTAACTTTTGTATTTTGTATCCCAAAGTGCTGGGATTGCAGCATGAGCCACCATGCCTGGCCCAAGCCTCCAGCTTCTGATGGCTTCTCATTCCAGGCCCCAGCGTCTGCCTCATTTGGGGTACTGCAGTCCTCAAGGGTACTCCCGGTCAAGTCCCATTTGTGGGGTCATCTCTGGTCTCGTGGAAGCGGGGCAGATTTATCCTCTAACAAAGCTTTGCTGCTCACCTCACTCCATTCCCTGAGCTCGCAGTACAGTAGACAGCCCAGGCTCCCAGCTCTGGCCTGAGCCACGCTGGGCGTGAGTCCTCAGGGTTGGGGCCATGCGGTGAAGGAGTTGCAGGCATGGTTTGGCCCTCAGGCCTGTCTAGATTTGAACCCCAGCCCTGACATCTACCAACTGTTGGTCACTTACCTCTTTGTAAAGGACTTGGCAGAGAACAAATAATTCTTTTTTTTTTTTTTATTGTGTTTTTGGTTTTGCGGTACATGTGAAGAACATGCAAGACTGTTGCATAAGTACACACGTGGCCGTGTGGTTTGCTGCCTTCCTCCCCATCATCCACATCTGGCATTTCTCCCCATGCTCTCTCTCCCCCAACTCTCCACCTCCCGCTGTCCCTCCCCTGGTTCCCCCAACAGACCCCAGTGTGTGATGCTCCCCTCCCTGTGTCCATGTGTTCTCATTGTTCAACACCTGCCTATAAGTGAGAACATGTGGTGTTTGATTTTCTGTTCTTCTGTCAGTTTGCTGAGAATGATGGTTTCCAGGTTCATCCATGTCCCTACAAAGGACACGAACTCATCATTTTTTATGGCTGCATGATATTCCATAGTGTATATGTGCCACATTTTCCCTGTCCAGTCTATCATCAATGGGCATTTGGGTTGGTTCCAGGTCTTTGCTATTGTAAACAGTGCTGCAATGAACATTCGTGTGCACATGTCCTTATAGTAGAACGATTTATAATCCTCTGGATATATACCCAGTAATGGAATTGCTGGGTCAAATGGAATTTCTATTTCTAGGTCCTTGAGGAATCGCCACACTGTCTTCCACAATGGTTGAGCTAATTTATACTCCCACCAACAGTGTAAAAGTGTTCCTATTTCTCCACATCCTCTCCAGCATCTGTTGTCTCCAGATTTTTTAATGATCGCCGTTCTAACTGGCGTGAGATGGTATCTCAATGTAGTTTTGATTTGCATTTCTTTAATGATCAGTGATGATGAGCGTTTTTTCATATGTTTGTTGGCCTCATGTATGAGAACAAATACTTCTAAAACACATAAAAATAAACCAGCTGTCTGTCCCACCAGCCCCAGGGGACACACGTTCAGCTTCATGAGGGGAAGTCCTCCTCTCCTCATGTGGCAGGAAGCACCTCAAAACTGAGGTGGGGGCAGATCCCCACCCCTCCATTGCATCATTCGGAGGCTTTGAAACCTCAGCTGCATCTGAGCTGGGAAGAGCCGCCTTATAACATCCTGTCACCCTTGGGGTCGGGGGCAGCCAGAAGGGAGGGGTCTCTGAGTAGGGCAGCATGGAGGAGCCCTGGAATGGGGCTGGGTGAGGTCAGGGCCAGCTCCATCCTGCCTGGTTGGCTCAGGGACTCCAGAGAAGCAGGGGCAGCTGTCATCCTCCCTTCTTTCCTCTCAACTTTTTTTTTAAAGAGACAGGATTTCACCGTGTTGCCCAGGCTGGTCTCAAACTCTTGACCTCAGACAATCTGCCTGCATTGGCCTCCCAAAGTGCTGGGATCACAGACAGGCATGAGCCACCGTGCCCGGCCTTTTTTTTTTTTTTTTTTTTTTTTTTCTGAGACAGAGTCTTACTTTGTCGCCCAGGCTGGAGTGCAATGGCGTGATCTCGGTTCACTACAACCTCCATTTCCCAGGTTCAAGCAATTCTCCTGCCTTAGCCTCCTGAGTAGCTGGGATTAGAGGTGCACACCATCATGCCCAGCTAATTTTTATTTTCAGTAGAGATGAAGTTTCACCATGTTGGCCAGGCTGGTCTCGAACTCCTGACCTCAGGTGATCCGCCCACCTCAGCCTCCCAAAGTGCTAGGATTACAGAGGTGAGCCACTGCGCCCGGCCTCAACTTTATTTTTTAAACCTTTTGTTTCAAGATAACTGGAGATTCATGTATATCTTCTCCACTCTTTTTTTTTTTTTTGGAGACAGAGTCTTGCTCTGTCATCCAGGTTGTAGTGCAGTGGTGTGATCTTGGCTCACTGCCATCTCTGCCTGCTGGATTCAAGCGCTCTCACATCTCAGCCTCCCAAGTAGCTGGTATTACAGGTGCCCACCACCATGCCCAGCTAATTTTTTGTATTTTTAGTAGAGACAGGGTTTCGCCATGTTGGCCAAGCTGGTCTCCAGCTCCTGACTTCAAGTGATCTGCCTGCCTCGGCTCCCAGTGTGCTGGGATTTCTGGCATGCCACTGTCATCTCCCCTATTTTCCCGTCAACTACAGGCATGAGCCACCACACCCGGGCCATCTTCTTCACTTTCCATATAGAAAAGATTCAAACATTCAGAAAAGCTGTGAGAGTGGTACAATGCCACCTATATTCCCTTCACCTGCATTCAGCAGTTCACGTTTGATTTTTTTTTTTTTTTTTTTGAGACATGGTCTTATTCTGTTGCTCAGGCTGGAGTGCAGTGGTGCTATCTCAGCTCACTGCAACCTCCACCTCCTGGGTTCAAGTGATCTTCCATCTCAGCCTCCTGAGTAGCTGGGACTACAGGTGCACACCACCACACCTGGCTAATTTTTGGTTTTGTTTTTTGGTAGAAATGGGGTTTTGCCCAGCACTTCACATTTGATTCATTCATAGTTCTTAATCTATTATTGATATCTACATAGAGACATGGACATGAATATAGAAATGTGAAGATGCTCTGTCCACTAGAAAACATTTCTGGCTGGGCACGGTGGCTCACGCCTGTAATACCAGCACTTTCGGAGGCCGAAGCAGGCGGATCACAAGGTCAGGAGATCGAGACCATCCTGGCCAACATGGTGAAACCCCTATCTCTACTAAAAATACAAAAATTAGCTGGACCTGGTGGCTGGTACCTGTAATCCCAGCTGCTAGGGAGGCTGAAGCAGGGGAATCGCTTGAACCCAGGAGGCAGAGGTTGCAGCGAGCAAGATCGTACCACTGCACTCTAGCCTGGTAACAGAGCGAGACTTTGTATCAAAAAAAAAAAAAAAAGAAAATATATTTCTAAAACCTCATGTTATATACATGTATTTAAACACACACACACATACCTACATACGTATAACATTTCCTCCCAGCTCTGTCTGCAAGAGGGGCTGGAAGCCACGGCACAGCAGTAGCAGTGAGCTCACCTCACACCCTGATCAATCCGAGTTCCAGAATCCCATCTGGTGCTACAAATCCCACCCTCTCCCTCCTCGGAGAGATGACTGATTCCAGGGATGGAGCAGGAAATATTCCAGGTGAGTCTTGAACATAGTATTGGCCAGAAGGTCAGGCCGTGTTCATAGAATGACATGGCAGTGCGGAACGGGCGAGGAGCCAGCTTGAAGGAGACCCTACTGGCCTAATCAGGGGCATTTTGAGCACCAAAATCAATGAGATAGTATTGGATTATAATCCACTGGCTAAAATATGAAACCGTGAGTCCATATTGATATAAATGAAGGAAGAAAAACTTCTTTACAGGAAAAAATGTGACTTCACACAGATTGACCCAAGGTCCATGCAGCAGCACAGGGCTTGCCCTGGTTTTCCTTCCCCGTCGGAGTCTTCCTTCTTCCCCAGGGCGAACCCTGGTTCCAAACGATGGAGCTGTGCCTGTCCACTTGTGCTGTATCCTTCAACACTTGCAAAACAGTTTCAGAATTGCCACACTGACGCCACTGCCTATAACAAATCCACTACGGAAAGGTAGAGGTTTATTTACAATTCTTTCTTTCTTTCTTTTTTTTGAGAAGGAGTCTCCCTCCATCACCCAGGCTGGAGAGCAATGACACAATCTTGGCTCATTGCAATCTCTGTCTCCGGGGTTCAAGCAATTCTCATGCCTCAGCCTCCTGAGTAGCTGGGATTACAGACACGCGCCACCACGCCTGGCTAATTTTTTCTATTTTTTTTATTTATTTATTTTAGAGACGGGGTCTCACTATGTTGCCCAGGCTGGAGTGCAGTGGCTATTCACAGATGCGATCCCACTACTGATCAGCATGGGAGTTTTGACCTGCTCCGTTTCTGACCTGGGTCAGTTCACCCCTCCTTAGGCAACCTGGTGGCCCCCACTCCCGGAAGGTCACCATATTGATGCCGAACTTAGTGCGGACACCCGATCGGCATAGCTCACCACAGCCCAGAACTCCTGGACTCAAGAGATCCTCCCACCTCAGCCTCCCGAGTAGCTGGGACTACAGGCACGCGCCACCGTGCCCTGCAATTTTTTGTATTTTTAGTAGAGATGGGGCTTCACCATGTTGGCTAGGCTGGTCTCGAACTCCTAACCTCCAGTGATTCCCCCCGGCTCGGCCTCCCAAAGTGCTGGGATTACAGGTATGAGCCGTCGCACCCGGCCTACAATTCTTCTTGACCTTAAGAATTAAGTCTCACCTAAGGTGCCCAGTGTTTAAACCAGAAAAGGTACATTTTGAGCTGGGCTTTGGTGGATGAATAGGAGTCTCCTGGGTGCAGAAAGAGGAGAACACTAGGCAGAGGAACTGCATGTAGAAAAGTCCAGGGTTGAAATGAGAGTGTGGTGTGGCCCCTTGCAGTGGCTGAAGCCCAGGGTTTGTTTAGAGCGAAGAAGATGGCACAGGATGAGAATGGGGCTGTTTGTAGGGGCAGATGGAGGTAGTGGCTCGAAAGGGCCTTGAGTGCCAGGGCCTAGGGCATTACAAGAGGCACCAGGGTTTAGGGAAAGATGGACGGTCATTGGCAAATTGGTGAACTGGGGGCCAGTATCTGGCGCCGTGAGACTCAGAGCCTGAGCCAGCAGGACGGCTTTGCCATCCTCCAGATGACAGAACGTGGGCACAAGGGGGCCCCACTCCCAGAGCTTCAGGGAGACTCCCCCGGCGCCATTCCTGGCACCTGGGGGCTGAGGTAGGGACCGAGCTGGCCCACAAGCCCTCTCTGTTCTGTGACATGTCTCTGTTTCCTGTTTCTCCCCCATCAGGGGCAGTTTCAGTCTCAACTTCAAAAGAACAAACACGCACTCAAAACAAAGGAAGACGGTCCTCAGCTGCAGAGGAAGCAGGAAGCTGTCGGCCCAGCTCTGAGCCCAGCTGCTGGAGCCCGGAGCAGCGGCATGGAGTCCGTGGCCCTGTACAGCTTTCAGGCCACAGAGAGCGACGAGCTGGCCTTCAACAAGGGAGACACGCTCAAGGTAGGGGGACTGGAGCCAGCTGAGTTGGCCCCACATGGGGCGGGGGTAGATTTAGGCACTGGGGGCCTGGGACCATCCCAAGCAGACAGTGGCCACCAGGAGACAGGCCCAGCCTCTCCAGTTATTGGCTGTGTGACACTGGACAAGCCACCTCCTCCCTCGGAGCCTCAGTTTCTCCATCTGGGAAATGGGGAGATAACTAATGACCCTCCTTTGGGGCCACTGCGAGGATTCAATGAGATATTACCACAGTGTCTGGCTGGAGTTAGTTCAACTCCCAGCTTCCCAGGAAAATGTTTGAAAAGAAAATTGTTGAGAAAGGGAGAGAATGAGAGCTAGAGAGAGAGGCAGACAGAATACGGGAATGAAGGACAGAGGGAGAACGAGGGAGGAGAGGTCTTAGGAAAGAAATAAGCACACACGCTCACCTAGTAGGGCTAAAATAGCCATGATGAAAGCGTCAAGGATGAGCTTCCCAGTAGTGTGGAGAAAAGGGGAAATGCTGCAGTTCATTTCTCCTTGTCTGGGCCGCTTCTGACAGATATTGCCGCCTTTCAAGACGGTCTAGACAGATGGGCCTATGGAATCTGTCTCTGGAAATGTCCTTGCTTAAGGGTTTGCATGTGAAAGCCAGGCCCAGGATCTAGGACTGGCCATGCCAAGCTTGTGCACTGGAGCCACCGCTAAACCACCCTAAGGAAGTTACTGCCCTTCCCTGGGCCTCAGTCTCCCCCCTGGAGCAATGGGTGTCAGACAGGATGCCCCTCTGGGCGCTGCTCTTGGCCACAGGCTTCAAGCACATCACCCCGCTATAGCCAGGCCCTGAACTCAGCAGCATGCCCCATGTCCTGTTTAAGCAATGGGGACTGGCACCCCCATTGCACAGGTGACTAAACTGAGGCACAGGGAGGCGACATGACCTGCTTGGTATGGAGTCAGTTTTGAAGCTGTGTGCCTTTGACTAGAACCTGCGCCTGGTCTGTGCTGGGCTGGGGGCTGAGGTCCAGAGGAGAAGGAGCAATTCCTCCTTCTCTATGTTGGGGTGCTGGCACCTAAGATCACTGCAATGCTGGCCGTGGGCCTCGTGGACATGTGGCCAGATGGGGACAGGGGCAGGCTGAGCACTGGGGCTGCGAGCCCAGGCATGGCCCTCTGCGGGGGTCCAAGTCTTGGTTTCTCGTCTGAGAGCACCTCGAGGTCTTTAGACCCAGGTTTGGTGTTGGGAGGGAGCAGGGTGCGCAGGGAGCACGGAGCCGGGCTTGGAGGGATCAGGTGGCTGGGGTGAAGGCTGAGCTCCGTGACCATCCTGTCCTCTCGTCCAACGCTCCCTGTGGGTCATCCCCTGCCGCTCCACCGCCTGCCTGCAGAGCAAGTCCAACCTGGAAGAGTGGGCAGTGAAGCCCGTTCTTCAAATCTCAACCTTGGTCTTGGTTGAAAACTCAGCGACTTATAGACTCACTCTGGACAAATGGCCCCAAACATCACCTCCCTGGGACAAAACCCCCCTCCCTGATGGGCCAGGCGTGTCTGGGTGCACGGCATGCCCCTGCCGTGGCCAGCTGGAGGGGCATGTGTGTGGTGGCTTCACTGCCATCTCCCCACGAGCAGCCTGGACGCCGAGACCCAGACTCAGGAAGCCCTTGTCACCTTGACATCTCCGTGGGAACGGGCGACGGCCCAGACCCAGCTCAGCCAGCCGGGTTCCTGCACCTGCTTTCTGCAGCTCCTCATTGTCTTGTGGCAACTCTGGCAAAGCCCACCTGAAGACTCCTCCGGCCCAGGCCTCCATCGTCACTCAGCTGGCCTTGAGCGGTGGCCATGACTCAGCAGCTGTCCATCTCAGGACACCTGCCCTCCTTCCCTCAGCCCCACACACCCTGGCCTCCTTTTTGTCTTGGGGACACAGCCTGCCCCCACCTGACAGCCTTGGCGCTGGCCTTTCCCTCTGCCTGGGACACTGTTCCCTACGCTTGCTTTCTTTCTCTTTCTTTTTTCTGTCTCTCTCTCCTTCCTTCCTTCCTTCCTTCTTTTCTCTCTGTCTCTCTCTTTCTCTTTTTCCTTCTCAGAGTCTTGCTCTGTCGCCAGGCTGGAGCGCAGTGGTGTCATCTCGGCTCACTGCAACCTCCCCCTCCTGGGTTCAAGCGATTCCCCTGCCTCAGCCTCCCGAGTAGCTGGGACCACAGGTGCCCGCCACCACGCATGGCTAGTTTTTTTGTATTTTAGTGGAGATGGGGTTTCACCGTGCTGGCCAGGATGGTCTCAATCTCCTGATCTCATGATCTGCCCGTCTCAGCCTCCCAAAATGCTGGGATTACAGGCGTGAGCCACTGCGCCCAGCCATGCCCCACATTTTCTTACCACTGGTTCCTTCTTGTAATTTGGGTCTCAGCTCCCATGTCACCTCTTCAGAGAGGCCTTTCTAGACCACCCCTGTGTGGACACTGTCCCCGCTCTCACCCAGCCAGACATTTTCCACCTGTCACCTGATGTCCGTTTCTCACAGCACCCACGGCTACATTAAACTACCTGGCCTGCTTGTTGCTTCCCTTGTTTGTGGGCTGTCTGCCTGCTGGAATGTGAGCTCCTTGTTCCCTGCTCTGTCCTGGGGCGCCTGGCACACAGTGGGTGCTGTCAAGCAGCAACTGCATCGGGCTGGGACAGTGAAGTGGGACCGCAGGGCCAAAGGCTCGGGGCAGGTCAAGGGCTGCCTTTCACCTTGAGCAGTGGTGCTCCTCTGGAGCTGGCCTCCCTCCCCTGTGAGAATTCCCGGGTCTCAGGGGGTCTGGGGCTTTTGAACAATGTTCACAGTAAGAAATCAGCTCATGTGAGGTCAAGAGATTGAGACCAGCCTGGCCAGCATGGTGAAACCCTGTCTCTACTAAACATACAAAAATTAGCTGGGCATGGTGGCATGCGCCTGTAGTCCCAGCTACTTGGGAGGCTGCGGTGGGAGAATCGCTTGAACCCAGGAGGCAGAGGTTGCAGTGAGTTGAGGTCACACCACTGCCCTCCAGCCTGGCAACAAAGCGAGACTCCATCTCAAAAAAAGAAAAAAATAGAAATCAGCTAATGTAACCAACGGGACATTCCTGGGTCCTCTGAGTGCAGATGACAAAGAGACAAAACAAAGCAGGGATCTCATGAGGTATAGTCCACCCCATGTCCATACCGCCGCATGCAGGCCAGGCCATAAATGTGCCCATTGGATAGATGAGAACACTGAGGCCAAGGCACAGAGAGAGTCAGAAGCAGACAGAATGTCCTGGAGCCTCAGGCTCCTGGGCGTCCTCCTGGAATCCATGGCTATGGCGTGTGGCCTGCCGGCCCTCATTTTCTCCTTAGACTGGGGGAGTTGTTTCATTTTGTTTGGTTTTGTTGAGATGGAGTCTCACTCTGTTGCCCAGGCTGGAGTACAGTGGCACGATGTCAGCTCACAGCCTCCACCTGCTGGGTTCAAGTGATTCTCCTGCCTCAGCCTCCTTAGAAGCTGAGATTATAGGCTCCTCCACCATACCTGGCTCATTTTTTATATTTTTAGTAGACAGGGCTTCACCATGTTGGCAAGGCCAGTCTCAAATTCCTGACATCAGGTGGTCCGTCCTTCTCAGCCTCCCAGTCCTGGATCACAGTCTCGAGCCACCGCACATGGCCTGTTTTGTTTTGCGTTGAGTGAAAGTTTCCCTGAGTCAGCCACCTGCTTCCGTTTGCCCCTGGGGCTGCTGACCTGGCCCAGGCTGCGGGGGCAGGAAGGAAGGGGCTGAGCCAGCCTGGCCTGGCGGACAGAGCAGGGGCAGGGATGGGGTTGCAGCGGCCACCTGTGAGGGTGGGGCCTCAGGCCTGGCCCTAGGACGCCAACCCAGCTCCTCTTGGGAGAATCTCACTGCTGGAGCGGATGCCGTTACTGGCCTGCCCTGAGCCTTCGGTACCCCATACCCAATTTGTTATCTCAACAAGTACTCCCCAAAGGATGGAGCTGACATGGAGCCTGCTCCAGAACTGACAGGAGAGATGTCCCCTCAAGCTGGGGTCCACAGAGAGAGAGGACTGGAGGTGAAAATTGGTGGGACGGGACCCCCCAGTGAGCCAAAGGCCCCAGGCCTCAGAGTTCTAGCTGACCAAACAGGCTCTGCCTCTCCCCTGCTGTGTGGCCTTGGCCAAGTCACTTCCCCTCTCTGGGCCTTAGTTTCATCATCTGTAAAATAGCATTTGGTGATGTTGACCTTGGGGGGGCTGTATGAGAATCTGGGGGACACACGGAAGGCGTGCTCATGGAAGGGAGGAAGGAGCCCCCCTCTTGCTCTGCCCCCCCTCCCGGGCCTGGCCCCGCCCCACCTCAGTCGCTTGGTTGCTCCCCCTCAGGGACTCCCACCCCCGCTCCTGCTATTTCAGTTCCTCCGGGCCCACCTGTGGGACGACGGGGGCCTCACAGGCTCTGAAGAGGAGCCCGTGTGGCCAAGCAGGTCATGCCAGGGCTGAGAAGCAGTGTGTCTCAGACCAAAGCGCCCCCTTGTCTGCTTCCCAGAGCCTGAAATCCCCCCACTGAATTGTCACCCCTGAGCTGTTTAACACGAGGCACCCTAGGTGACCGCTGGTGGCAGTGCTCAGGCTGGACCCCTCGACCTTCACCCCAAGGCTCGGTGCATGGCATCCAGGTGCTGCGGGCCTCCCAGACTTGGGCACAGCCCAGGAAGGGACTCAGGTCCCCACTTCTGTTCCCCAAACCCCGTGGTCCGCAGGGCCCCCGGTGGCAGATCCTGAGAGTCCGGTCCAGCCACCCCAAACCTCTTACGAGGATCGCCTGAGGCTGGGCTGCCCTGGGGCTGGGGAGTGGGCGGGACTGCGGGGCCAGATTCTAACTCAGCCCTGTGACTATGGGCAGGTCCCGGCCCAGGCCCCCAGCCCATCTCTGTGAGTAGGCGCAGAAGCCAGTGCAGGCGAAGCCCACCTGGGGCCTGGCGTGTAGTGGGATCTCCGTGGTTGATGGTTGCTCCTTCCGGTGACGGCGTGGCCTTGTGTCTCCTGCCCACAGATCCTGAACATGGAGGATGACCAGAACTGGTACAAGGCCGAGCTCCGGGGCATAGAGGGGTTTATTCCCAAGAACTACATCCGCGTCAAGCCCCACCCGTGAGTGGACCCCCCCACCCCGTCCCCGAGGCTCTCTCTCTCTTGCCATGGGAACCCCTCACTCCTGGGCTTCTGTCTTTCTGTCTGAGGCCCCCAGGCTCCACAGAAGCCACCAGCCTGGGCAGGCACAGGAGACTGAGTTCTGAGGACTTGCCCGGAGTGGGGGCAGAGTCAGGGCAAGCCCAGGCCTCCACCTGAGGACCTGAGCACCAGAGGATGTCCAGGAGGTCCCTGAGAGAGGACAAGGCCCTGGGCTTTCAGCTGGGACCTGCTGGCCTGGGACCTGCCGGCCTAGGGATGTCCCACGTTGGGCTCTGGGCGGGTGGCAGCCAACACTGCTGCCCCGAGAATGGCTCCAGAACAGGCATGGGGCCCAAGAAATCTATGCAAACTAATGGGATACACTTTAAATGACAGCTGAGGCAGCCCAGAGACACAGCCACTTAGTCATTCGCTAAACACTGGCCACAGCTCCAGGGGGCCCAGCCCGGGTGATGCTGAAGACACAAGGGGTCAGAGCAGCCGTGTTCTGGGGAGAAAGGCAACATAAAGGACCCACTACATGGGAAGACAGTGAGCATTAAGGTGATTTCCCAGGGAAGGCTTCTCAGAAGAGGTGGCAATGGGTGAGGTTTTGAAGGATGTGTAGGAGTTGGTTAAGTAGAAAAAGAGAAAGGCGTCCCTGGGAGAGGGTCAGGATGAGCAAAGGGAGAGCAATGAGAGACAACCTGTGGCGTGTGGCACTGGCAGGAGGACCTCAAATGCCAAGCCATGTGGGGAGCTATGGAGGTGTTAGGGTAAGATTCAGTCAGATGTGGAGACAGGTGACAGGGCCAGGCAAGCTGGAAGGACAGTTTGGGAGCTGAGATGTGTGTGTGGCTGTGGGGTGGGAGGTGAAGGAGGTTCAGGGCCAGGGTGGGGCCTGAGAGGTATTTCCTCTTTATCTCTCTTTAAGTTAGTTCCAAAGCTGCCACCACCTCCAGCTTCCTGTGCTGGGCGAGGCCCCTCCCACCCAGGTCCTCAGCCACCTGCCTGGGCGCCGGGCACTCCCAGCCTCCCCCACAGAGGCTGCAGCCTGGGTTCCGGGCCCCGCTATGTCCCTCGTGGCTATGTGACATTGGGCAGGTTTTTGTGTCAATTAAAGGGGAGTGTGTAAAGAGGGAGGGAGACGGAGAGAATCCCACCCAGGGCCACAAGCTGGAGCCAGGCCCTTAGGTCCCTGGAAGTCAAGGGCACATCCAGACAGGCCAGAGGGCACGGCGGGGAGCAGTCTCCCGGACCGAGCTGTCAGGGAGGGGCCTTCAGGTAGAAGAAATGGCCTGGCAATGACTGGAAGGCTGGCCGGCCTGCAGCTGCTGAGAGTCGTATTTGCTCAGGCAGGGGAGAAAAGATGAGAACAGATGGCAGTGCACCGCCAGGCCTGTTGTGGGGACGCCAGTGGTCGAAGCAAGACTCTAGCAGGGCAGTTGGGAGCCATGGAGGGTTCTAGCCTCTCGTGCCTCTGGAGTCATCTCTGGCCACTTGTGTCTGGGTCAGAGCAGGGACGGGGTCAGGCCCTGACTAACCTGCCTGAAACGATGCCCAGGTGTGTCCTCGGCTAGCCTCAGCACCTGCTCTGCTCCCAAAATAGCTACGGGGAAACTCCAGCTCCACACCTGACTCAGCTCATAAAGGCCCCAGGATGCGGTGGCAGAGGAAGGGCTGGGGCCTCAGAAGTTCAGAGGTAGGCCTCGTGCCTAGGCCAGGCCCTCTCCTTCCCTGAGCACCCCCTGTCAACCCCAGGAGCCCCTGGGGGAGGCACGATCTATACCAAGTGCTCCAGAGCCAGCCCCATCAGCAGGGGCCACAGCGGCACCTGCCCCAGCCTCACGGCCTGTGGGTGTCAGGGATGGCTTCCCAGAGGAAGACTGTGGCCCGCTGGCCCTGGGAGTTCCAGCAGAAGTCTGCAGGGCAGGCAGAGACAAGCCTGGCAGGGCATGTGGAGGAGAAGCAACACCCTGGCACAGCAGCGCAGTCATCCTCCCAAGGCCCTATGAGCTGAGCACCACCATCGCCATCTTTCAGATAAGCAGACAGAGGCACAGAGAGGTTGAGCGGCTCTCCAGGATCTCACAGCTGGCAAGAGATGGAGCAGGACTGCAGCCGTGTGGCATGGCCCTCGGCTGGGACGCCCTGGAGGGCAGTGGGGAAGCTCATAAGAACAGCTATGGGGAGGCCAGGCACCGTGGCTCAGGTCTGTAATCCCAGCACTTTGGGAGGCCGAGGCCGGCGGATCCCCTGAGGTCAGGAGTTTGGGACCAGCCTGATCAACATGGAGAAACCCCGTCTCTACTAAAAATACAAATAATTAGCTGAGCATGGTGGCGCATGCCTGTGCAATGGTACAATCCTCAGCCACTTGGGAGGCTGAGGCGGGAGAACTGCTGAAACCAGGGGGCGGAGGTTGCGGTGAGCCGAGATTGCTCCATTGCACTCTAGCCTGGGCAACAAGAGCAAAACTCCGTCTCAAAAAAAAAAAAAAAAAAAAAGAAAAGAAAAGAAAAAGAACAACTGTAGGATGGGGAGAGTCCCAGGCCGTGCACTTGCTATGCAGTCTCATGGGGTGTGGGGGCGTCTCTGCCCCTATGTGGGCCTCAGTTTCCACATCGGTAAGACAGGGACGATTCGAGGTGGCCACAGATGTAGTGACACTGGTGTGGCCCCCAGGAGCCAGGCCCTGGGGGTTTCAGGAAGTGCTTTCTTCTTCCTGCCTCCGTCAAGCCATGGTGGGGGCGGGGCTGGCAGGGGATGTGGGAGACTCCTGGGAGGGTGTGACTGCGACACTCTCTGAGGGAAGCAGCCACCCACGTACTGATGCCGCCTGCAGGGTTTTGTGGGTTCTTCGAAGAAACGTGGCCCCTCAGGAAACTCCCGCCCTTGGCCACACTGGGCACTGTTCCAGGACGGAGCTGGGGGCTTCCTGGTGGAGGAGCTCTCAGCCGCTCCCCTCCCTGGTCACCCCAACCGTGGGTCCCCTGGGCCCCCCTCCTGCCGCAGCCTGTGGCATTCACCTCCCGCCTTGAGACACCCAGGCTGGCTGGGCACCTGCCTTCAGGTCTCCAAACCCCAGAAGACCCAGGCCAGCTCTCCGGATGGTTGCCCCGAGCCCCATACCCAGTGGCTACCTTCCCCATGTCCCCTCCCAGGAGGAAAGTCACCGTGACAGGGCCGAGGGGCCCGTTCGTTTGCAGGCAGCAGTGGTCTAGAGTCTCATGTCCAGGGGATTGGGCTTCTCCGGAAACCATCGCTGAGTTAGGAGCCTGAGAACAAGGAATTTATTTAGCCATGGGGAAGGGGACAGGGAAGTGGGGGAGCCAGTGGGGTGTGCTGTCGGCATCATCGCTGCTGGGGGCAACCGGAGCTCCATCTGGCTGGCGATCGGCACCAGCTGGAGACAGCACAGAATGTGCGGCTCGGAGTCATCCCTCCGGAGGGCCGGGTGCTGGATCGCCTACCCCGGTGCCCCATCAGTCACCACTGGGAGTCAGACTGTTCCTGGGGGCCTCAGCCTGCCCTGAATCCAGGCCAAGTATGTCCGTCACCAGAACAAAAGCCCCGAGGTCTGTGCTGAGCAGCCTTCATCCTGCCGAGGCCGCCCAGGGACACGGCCTGGACACTAGCGGCACCACAGCCTTCTGCACTCAGCCCGAGGGCTCATCAGCATCCGAGACAACAGGAAAAGCCCCGCCCGGCTTCCACCACCTGCGCCAAGCTCAGCCTGACTCAGGGAGCGGAGCATTTGTGGAAGGAGTGAGGGGAAACAGTCTGTCTTCGTCCCAACATGAGGCTTCCGGCTGCTCTGGGCCTCAGTTTCCCCGTCTGAACAATAAAGGGGTCAGAGCCAAAGCTGGGCTAACACACTGGAGCTAGGAAAGTCAGTTAGAGATCAGCCAGCCCCTCCGATGGGGGTGTTTTAGTCCCGAAGGCTGCTGTCTTGGAACGCCATCCACTGGGTGGCTTGTGAACCACAGATGTTTGCTGCTCACTGTTCTGGAGGTTGAAGTTCAAGATCAAGGTGCCAGCTGATTCGGGTCCGGTGAGGCTGTGTCTTTTAGCTGTGTCCTCAGGGCAGAGAGGCAAGTGAGCTCTCTGGGGTCTCTCATAAGGGCACCAATCCCATTCACGGGGGCTCCAAATCACCGCCCAAACTCTAATCACGGCCCCACCTCTAACTACTGTCACATGGGGGATTAGGTTTCAATATTTGAATTTTGGGGGGACACAGAGTCAGCCTATAGCTGTGGCTAATTCCTGAAGAGGCCACCAGGAGCCACACAGCAAGATCAGCAGGACTGGAAGATGAGTTTCACTACCAGACCCTGGGGGTCTTGCAAGAGTCTAAGCATTTGCCAGGCGCCTTCTGCATGCTCAGTTCTGTTTGCTCAGCAGGAAAAGGAACCTGGACCTGTGAAAAAAATCTAGGTGGCCTGAGTCTGTGCAACGGGTACAGAGAGAGGTATTTCCTCACCAGATCAAAGCTACTATGATTTTTGTCATCTGTTTTTATATTTTTTGACTTAAGTGTTTTTTAGGAATGGGGGTGGGGGAGTGTCTCACTGTATTCCCCAGGCTGGGCTCAAATTCTTGGCCTCAAGTGATCCTCCCATCACAGCCTCCCAAGTAGCTGGACTACAGTCACGCACCACCAAGCCTGATTTATTTTTTGGCTTTAAAGAATCTGCCATCTCAAAGGGAAAGTGAGACTGAGCTTGGCTGGGTTGTGGTTAACTGGAGTATGACTTTTCTGTTTCCATAAGGGTGTGTGTTTGCTGGTAGGATAGGCTGGCCTCAGGAGCAAAATGCTGGGATTGTGTTCCAGCTCCTGCCTGCCTCTCCTGTGTATATTGTGTCACTTCTCTGTGCCTCAGTTTTCTCATCTGTAAAATGGACGCAGTCACCTCTCCCTTGTCTCAGACGTTGAACGCCTGGCACATGGTGGGAGGCTGGCTGAGAGCCTGGTTTCCCACGGCCTTCACTGGCTCCCTCTCTCCACAGGTGGTACTCGGGCAGGATTTCCCGGCAGCTGGCCGAAGAGATTCTGATGAAGCGGAACCATCTGGGAGCCTTCCTGATCCGGGAGAGCGAGAGTTCCCCAGGGGAGTTCTCCGTCTCTGTGAAGTGAGTTCTGGCCCTTGGGGGTGTGTCCAGAGGAGGGTGGGTGGGTGTAGGGGCAGCATATAAGTTGAGCCTTGAAGCCTGGGATGGTCTCATGGAATGAGGGCAGAGGGATGGCATCCCTGCAGAGGGAGAAGCCTGGCAGAGGCCTAGAGACAGGCGGTGGTCTGGGCACCCCAAGGTGCAGCCCAGAGCAGTGGGGTGTGTTGGGAAGGCAGGCTCAGGCCAGCTGTGCAAGGCCTCAGGGTCCAGGCTTTATTCTACGAGCATAGGAGCATCCTAGGTTCTTTATCAGGAGGGGGCGATGTCCAGGGTGATGTGGATAGATACCGGGGCAGGAGAGCGCTGAAGTGCCCAGGGCATGTCAAGGATGTGCTCGGGACAGGGTCTCACCCTCTGTGATGTAGTTGGGAAGATGCACCCTAAGGCCAGGCTGCCTGGGTTCGAATGCTGCTTCTGCCACTTCCTGGCTGTGTAAGCTTGGGCGAGTCACTTACCTTCTCTGTGCCTGTTTCCTCACACGTAAAATAGGCTATTGCATGGAATAAATGACTTGGTATATTTAAAGCAATTAGAATAGTTCCTGGCAGGGAGGCAGGGTGGCTGTGCTGGGGAACATCTGGCACTGGATTAGAGGGTCGTCAGCCATGGGCAGCCCCATCCCAAAGGCCACACAGGGGTGATGGAGGAATCCCGGCTGGAAGGTAGCAGCAGGAATGGGGGTGGGGAGAGACATGGTCAGCTCCTGGCTCATCTCTGTCCTTCCTACTCTCCGGGCCTGGAAGAGTAGAATCTGGATGCATTAGTTTAAGGAATATTTACTGACTATGTGCCACGTGCCAGGATGCTCTAGCAGTTGGGGAAACCACAAGGGAAAAACGAAGTTGCTGCTGTTGTGGGTTTCAGTCTTAGTGAGTGAACAAGAAAACACGTGAAGACAGAATGAACCAAGGTGGTCAGGAAGGGGCTCTGAGGAGGAGGCATTGCCGAAAGATCTGAACTAGAAGGTGGGGGGAGAGGCTTCCAGGCAAAGGGAACAGCGTTTGCAAAGACCCTGAGGTGGGAATGCGCTTGGGGCGTTTAGGAACCCAGGGGAGGTGGTGTGGCTGGAGCAGAGTCAGTGAAGGGCGGGGCTGCGTCCCAGCCACATCCAGTCATCACGGAGGGCCTGAAAGGAGGCCGGTTTTCTCTCAGGGTGATAGGGAGCCAGGGAGGGTCTTGAGCAAGGGAGAGATGTGACTGGACTCCTTTTTTTTTTGAGACGGAGTTTTGCTCTTGTCGCCCAGGCTGGAGTGCCGAGGCGCGATTTCGGCTCACTGCAACCTCTGCCTCCCTGGTTCAAGCGATTCTCCTGCCTCAGCCTCCAGAGTAGCTGGAATTACAGGCGCCCGCTATGCTAATTTTTGTATTTTTAGTAGAGACAGCGTTTCACCAGGTTGTCCAGGCTGGTCTCCAACTGCCGATCTCAGATGATCCTCCTGCCTCTGCCTCCCAAAGAGCTCATTACAGGCATGAGCCACTGTGCCCGGCTGGACTCCATTTTTAGCAGATGCCTCTGGCTGCTCTTCCCCTGCCCTCTGGCGGGGGGAAGGGCGTGGCTGCAGGGAGGCCAGTGGGGAGTCGGGCGGGAGGTGATGGCTTCTGGGACTGTAGAGGCAGGGGCTGAGGGGACACAGAGAAGTGGCTGGGCCCAGGTGTGGAGGCGTGTGCGGGGCCACCAGCAATGCCAACTCTCAGGACTGCTGTGGGCACAGAGCATGGAACGGAGGAGGCGCTCACCCTGCCAGCTTACTGTCACCATCTGAGTTAAGATGGGCTGGCAAAGAGGCCGGCCGGAAGGAAGGAATGAAGGAAGGGGTGGCCTGAGAGAAGTGCAGTGTGGCCTCTCATGATCTTCTAAAGAATGAAGAAGGCCAGGTGTGGTGGCTCACGCCTGTAATCACAGCACTCCGGAAGTCCGAGGCAGGCAGATCACTTGAGGTCAGGAGTTCAAGACCAGCCTGGCCAACATGGTGAAACCCTGTCTCTACTAAAAATACAAAAACTAGCAGGGTGTGGTGGCACACGCCTGTAATCCCAGCTACTCGGGAGGCTGAGACATGAGAATCACTTGAACGCAGGAGGCAGAGGCTGCAGTGATTTTGCCACTGCACACCAGCCTGGGTGATAGAGTGAGACTCTGTCTCAAAAAATAAAAATAAATAAAGGACAAAGCAATACAGGCCCGCTTCGACAGCCAATATTGGGGCTGGGTGTGGAGAAGGAAGCGTGACGGGCTTGGGGTCAGGGGATCCCGAAGAAGCAAATGAAGGCAGATTCAGACAGGCTGGGCCGTAATGGCTCATGAGGGCTCCTGCTGGGGGAAAAGCATCCCCACCTGATGCTTTCCAGGCTCTGCGGGGTCCCTGTGGCTCCCCTGTGTGCATCTGGCCCATTTTGTAACAAGCTTTTCACTGTGTGGGCTCAGCACATCCGCTACTGGCCCTGCAGGGTGGTGAGCTCCCCTGGACCGGGAGACACTGAGAGAGGTGGGAGACTGTGGTCAGGAAGGTGACTCATTTATTGTTGTGATGAAGGCACGGTGGCTCACGCCTGTAATCCCGGCACTTTGGGAAACCGAGGCAGGCAGATCACCTGAGGTCAGGAGTTCAAGACCAGCCTGAGCAACATGGAAAAACACCGTCTCTACTTAAAATACAAAATTTGCCAAGTGTGGTGATGCATGCCTGTAATCCCAGCTATTCAGGAGGCTGAGGTGGGAGAATCGCTTGAACCTGGGAGGCAGAAGTTGCAGTGAGCCGAGATCGTGCCATTGCACTCCAGCGCAAAACTCCAACCAAAAAAAAAAAAAAAAGGAACACCTGAGGCTGGGTAATTTATCAGGAAAAGGCGTTCATTTGACTTGGTGTTCTGCAGGCTGTATAGGAAGTATGGCGCCGGCATCTGCCTCTGGTGAGGCTGCAGGAAGCTTTTACGCATGGTGGATGGGGAAGGGGAGCTGGCATGTCACAGGGGGAGTCAGGGGGCAAGTGGGGAGGGAGGTGCTTTTCCCCCAGCAGGAGCCCTCATGAGCCATTACGGCCCAGCCTGTCTGAATCTGCCCACTCACCCCTCGCCCCCCCAATTGGTGGAACCAGCCATCAGCCTTGTTCCCTTCCCTTTTCTTCTGGGGTCAGACTGGTGATCCTGAAGGTCAGGAAGGGCTTGTGCCCCCCTCTGAGCCTCTATTTCCCCATCTTAAAAATTCAAGCACTATCAGCATGTGCGCGTGTGCACGTGTGTGTGTGTGTGTGTGTGTGTGTGTGTGTGTGTGTGTGTGCTGGAGGGTTACTGTGCATTCCTGGCCCTCACTGCCCACCCCCAGGATAGTGTAGGCACCTGGAGCCTGGAGTCCCCTCGGCCCCACCCCCCACGCCCAGCCCAGCCCAGCCCCCACTTCCCTGCAGCCCTGGGGAGCCACAGCTTCTTCCAAGTGTTGGCTATCCAGGGCCTAGTCGCCTCCTGAGAATGGCATCCGCCAGGCGGCCTGGCCTGGCTCTGAGTGGCTGCTGGAGCCAATCCCAAAGCCCAAGGTCACCCAGCAAAGTGGGGACACAGGGGACTCAAACCATGCCTGGAGCCGGAGTTGAGGGGGAGGGGCTGGCCCTCTCAGCCCTTCTTCCTCCTCTAACAAGTCATGTGGCCTCGTCCTCTACATTAGCGCCCCGGTGTGCTGCCCTCTTCAGGCGCCTCTCTGTAAGTGCAGCCACCTGTGCACACGCACGTGATCAGACCTGAACACCCCAGGCTTGTGAGTTTGTTCAGCACACATTTGTTGAGCATCAGCTGTGTGAGAACCACAAAGCAGGACTGGAACAGGAGAAATGGTCACAGCTGGGGCCAGGGGTCTCTATGATGAGCAAATGAATAAATGAAATTCAGTGACAGTGGATACATTCCACATAGTGAAGGCACCAGGTAGGAGGTGACATCTTAGTTGGGCTCTATAGCATGAGCAGGAGTTTGGTGCACAAAGAAAGTGTAGATGATTTGCCAGGCACGGGGAACAGCATGAGCAGAGACCTAGAGGTAGGAAGCGAAGGGTGTGTTTGGATAACAATGTGTTTTCTGACCAGGAGGGAAGATGGACAGCCCTAGGGAGCAGTTCTTGAGCAGGCGAGCCAGCACTGATGTTTCCTTGGAAGGGATCTGGAAGCGTCCCTCAGAGAAATCCTGTGCCGTCCACCCTTTCCAAACCAAGGCACGCTGGACAAGTGTGCCCAAGTCAGAACCGTCAGGAGCTTCCTGGGCTCAGCTGGCTGTGGTTTGCACACAGCACCAACAGGTGGTGCCCTTGATCCTTGGTTTTTCCCTGCCTGGGCCTGGGCTCCTGGGTCCTGCTCCCACTCTGTCCATCATCTGTCATGGGGCCTTTCAGTGGTCCTTGGACAGCCACCAAGCAGGGGTCAGAGTAGGAAGCTGAGACTCACATGGGGCATGTGGCTAAGAGCATGACATTTTGAGCAGCAGTCAGCTCTGACACCTGCTAGCAGCTGGCTGTATAATCCTGGGCAAGTTACTCCTCTGAGCCTCAGTTTCTTCATCTGTAAAATGGACAGCTATGTAGCATGTTTTGTATGATGACTGGCACATGATAAGTTCCAGTTATCGTAATTATATTAAGCCCCCAAGGACCACACACCATGCTGGGGAGGGATTAGGGAGCCCCTCCTGGCCTGGAAAACTGCTCCGCACCCCTGTCCATGAATCCAAGGCTCTTAGAGAAGAGGCAGCGGCACAGGGAGGCAGGGAGCCCGGACGCTGGGAAGCCAGGTGACCCGAAGGCCATCTAGGAAAGCAACAGCCTGGCCAATTTGTAAGAGCTCTTCTGCCCTCGCTGACTGGTGCTTGGGAACTCTGATGCCACTACGAATGGCATTGCCAGCATATTCCCGCCAAGCCCTGTAAAGCTGTCAGACGTGGGTTTATGGGCCTCATGCTGCCTCCCAGAGCAACTGTGGCCACAGCTCGCTGCCCTTTACGAGTTTACAAAGGGCTGTCCCCCTCCTCCTCCAGGGAGCATGTCTGAGCTGGCAGACAGCAGGCCAGGGGCCAAGGCTGGTGTGCCCTGTCTGGGCTGCCTAACTTTTGTCCCACACTCCTGTCTAAGCTACTGTGGACTCTTCTGCCATATGACAGTTTGTTCCCAAGTGATGTATTTGCCTCTTTCTAGCCAGAGGTACCCTGGAGTCAGTGCACATGTGTTTGCCCTGCTCGTCTGGTCGCTGAGCTCCTGCTGTGAATCTCAGGGGCTGGGACTCAGCCACCAACTAAATAGGACAAGCTCTCTGTCCCTCAAGTGCTCGAGTGCTACTGGGTGACAGACAATAAGCGATTAGGAAATTATATAAAATCTTATACAATGACCAAGGCTTTGGAGAAAATGAAGCAGGAAAGAGGTGTGGGTGCAATGTTACGAGGGAGGGGCTGACTGCAGGCAGGGACGGGGAGAAAGTGACGAAACGTGCACGATCCCCAGGAGCCCTGCTTGCAGGTAAGGAGACGGAAGCAGCCTCCCCAAGGCCACACAGCAAGGAACTTAGAGCTGGTGTCCATCGACCTCTGTGCCCTAACAGACCTGGTCTGTCCTCTCTGAGCTCCAACGACCCAGCAGGAGTCTGTCTACACCCTCCCAAGGCCAGCTTCACTCTAGGTCCTGTCTGCTGCAGAACAATCTGTCCACCCCTCCTACTTTTGGGACAACTGAGGCCAGAGAGGGAACATGCCTGATGGAGATCGCCCGGCAGGGACTCAACGCCCACGTGGCTCCGCAAGTCCACAGGCCCCGGTTGGGGTGGTGGGGTACCTAGGGCTCCTGCCCTCTCCCGAGTCTTGTTTTTCCTCTCCGGGCTGACACTGTTACCTTTGCTGCTACTGCTGCTGCTGCTGCCACCAGGCCAGAAAAACCCGCTGGGCAGGACTGGCTGCTGCCAGCATTAGGCCTGACTTGGTCCCTTGGGGTTTTTCAGATAGCCCAGGGGCCAACCTAGCCCCTGTCCCCCTGAATAGGTGGATATAGAGATCACACAAAGAGTCAAAGACACCCATGACTGCTCAGTGAGAGACTTGCACATAACAGTCACTCCCCAGAGTGGGAGACACACACAGACACAAACACACAAGCATGCCAGGAATGCATGCTCAGACACAGTGGAGACGCTCTCACACCCCAGGCACTGCCCACTGGAGCCAGCGGCTCCAGCCGCCCCTGCTGTCCCCAACACAAGCCCACAGGCCCAGCGCCCCCCCCTCCTCCGGCTCTGGGAGGCTCGTGCAGCAGCACTGGCTGCCCTGGATCCAGCCCTCCCGGTTCGGGGCCATCCGGACTCAGATTCAGTTCCTCCCACAAGCCCTGAAGTTCCCACAGGCCTTGGGAAGGGAAGTGAAGTGGAGTCTGGAGAGGCTCCAGAAGGAAGCCCCAGTCGGAGGGGTTCTCAAGTGCTTTGAGGCTCTGCCTGGGCCTTGAAGGATGGTTAAGGCCAAGACTAGACAGAGAAAAGGGAAAAAGCATTATTCCTGTGAGGGCCATGAGCAAGAGCCCAGCCAGGCTGGAGAAACAGGCCAGGCTGGGAGAGGGAGTGACAGCACTGGAGGTGGGAGACGAGGCAGCCCCACGTGGCCTCAGGCACGGGCCAGCTCAGCAGGAGGGGCTGCACCAAGCCTCAGTGTCCTCTGCTGTCAAACAGGACATGACCAGGTGGGAGAAGGGATGAGATTTCCCATTTACTGAGCACCTAGTGTGTGCCACACACAGACTGGGCAGGGGCTGGCACATGTGTGTTTACCAGATTTGAGAATTCTCCAGTTCCCAGTTGGAAAGCCCTAGAATTCCTGGGCTCCTGGCTCCTTTAACCTGATTTCCGGTCCTCCACTCCCTCACTCCTATGTGATCAGAGAACTGCTCCAGATAACTTTCCAAGTATCTAAAGATGAACTTCAGGTACCATAAAGTTCAAAGTTGCTATTGTTGGGGGTTGAAATCCTTTTCAAACCCATCCCAGCCTTTCTGTCCCCTCACCCAGGGGAGTGGGGCCACCTGTATGCAGGCCCCTCCTTGGGGCCAGCAGGGAGTCAGGGCCTTCTGCCTGGGTACCCAGGGCCAGAGAGGTGGAGCCATTGGGACCCCTGTCTCCAGGCTTCTGGCCTGCCCGGCTGTGGGTCGCTGTCACTCTGCTGCTCGGAGCAGCACTCCTCCCTGTGCACCACAGCCAGAGTCCAGTAAACCCTGGGCTGATTAGCACGTGGCACTAGGGAGTCATGGGGCTCAGAGGCTGCCTCTCAGAAGCCTCTCTCTGGGAGACTTCAGTAGGCCAGACAGGGCGGGAGACACCTGTCCGCCTGCATACCCGCCTGGGCGTCATGGGCACATGGACACAGGTCCCAGAGCTGGTAGCACGAGTGGCTGAGTCACTGGGAACGAGGCCCGCTGACGGCACAGGAGCAGCTTTGTCTCAGGTTTGGGGACTATTGGTCCACCTGTCCAGAGCCTCTGTTCTCATGCGGAGAACTGGCTCCGTTTCTGGCTGTGTGACCCTGAGGACCAGATACATCTCAGAGCCATGGGTCAGCAACCCCAAGGTCAGGGTCAGAACACCTGGCAGGCTGCAAGCCCAGTTCAGAGCCAATAGCAAAGGGTTTCAAGAACAAAGCATCACAGTGAGGTCCTGGGGCTTGGGCAGTGATGCTCCGTTTGCTGAGTCCCAGCTAGAACTGACCTTCAGGGTCCACTCCTGCCTCCCTGCCTTTTTAGCGCCTCATATGCAAGTCCTTATGAATGGAAAGTTACAAGGAGGCTGTGAGAGGAGCTGAGGGACCCAAGAAGGCTCTGACTCTGAGTGATGGGGTCTGATGCAGCTCTCGGAGGATGGGCCGTTTTATCTGGGCCTTGAGGCATGAGTAGGAGTTCAAGAAAAATTCCTTCCAGGTGGAGGAAATACCATGTGCAAATGCCCGGAGGGGTATTTAGAAGTCATTTGGGGCTGGGAGCTGTGGCTCATGCCTGTAATCCCAGCACTTTGGGAGGCCGAGGTGTGCAGTTCACCTGAGGTCAGGAGTTTGAGACCAGCCTGGCCAACATGATGAAACCCCATCTCTACTAAAAATACAAAGATTAGCTGAGCATGGTGGTAGGCGCCTGTAATCCCAGCTAGTCGGGAGGCTGAGGCAATGTAATCGCTTGAGCCAGGAGGCGGAGGTTGCGGTGAGCCAAGATCAAGCCATTACACTCCAGCGTGGGGAACAAAAGGGAAACTCTGTCTCAAAAAAAAAGACCCCTTGACTGGGATGGAGTAGGGGGAATCCCATTTTGCCCCACTCCTCACCCAGATCAGAGAGTGGGAATCTTGAACACATCTTTATCTTAAATCTTTCATCTTAAAACATCAATAAGGCAGCAAGCTGCCCCAAGGGTGACAGAGGGAGAGACTAAACCGCAGGCAGGGATAGGACACGGAGCAGCAGATCTGGGCAGCTGGGGTGACAGACAGCACCTCTTGTTCAGGAGAACCATAGGCCTGAAGGAACTCAGGCTGTGGGCGAACCCCAGCTTGCAAATGTATTAAAACCAAATTGTTTAACCAGATTTTAATTTGCAGCCCAGGAGGGGTGTGTGCATGTGTGTGTGTGTGCACGCGCGTGTGTGCATGTATGTGTGTGTGTGCACACGCATGCACCATCAAGTGCTTTGGACTGGTGGTTGGATCTCATTTAGCCCAAATGTGAACAAAACGACCCCTAGCCTGTGGCTCAGGAGGCTGAGGGGCACTACCTCCCAGTGGCTGTCCTGTGCCCCTACCCTGACTCACCCCGTTCACAGGGTCCCAGGCTTTCCCAGCTCTCAGCCCTGCCAGACACTGAACAGTTGCCCTCCCTTGGGGTCCTGAACTGTGTTCTTTCTGGTCGGGAGCTGGGGCTGTTCTGTGTTCTCCCCACAGCCCCCAGCCCAGCCAGGTGGGCCCAGGGCGGCCCTGTTGGCAGCACCCGCACAGCCCCGGGTCCCAGGCCTCTCAGCTCCCTTGCAAGGAGTGCACCAGTGCCCACATTTGCAGGCCAGGACATGGAGGCCCGGAGAGATGGGCTGGGGTATAAGTCCAGGAAGGCTGGCTATAGAGCTGGGAAGGGTGGCTAAGGTCTGGCCAGGCAGAGAGGACGGGGCAGGGAGGGAGGAGGGCCTCCTGTGGGGGTCACAGCGCCGGTAGCAACACGGCAGAGAGAAACGGAGTTGGAATGTTGAGCTCTGGGACAATAGTAATATCATAATTGGAATAATTGTTATTGCTATTGTCATGTGATAATAACCAATCGGGAGCACATTAGGCAACATTTTACATGTGTGAAGTCAGATGTGGCCCCAGCTCTGACCTTTCTCACTGTGTGGCTCTGGGCAGGTCATGGCTGCACTCAGGGCCTCAGTTTCCCCACTGAGGCATGAGTAGGAGTTCAAGAGAAATTCCTGACCGGGTGCAGTGGCTCACGCCTATAATCCCAGCACTCTAGGAAGCCAAGGCAAGCGGATCATCTGAGGTCAGGAGTTCAAGACCAGCCTGGCCAACCTGGTGAAACCCCATCTCTACTAAAAATACAAAAATTAGCCGGGCATGGTGGAGCATGCATGTTGTCCCAGCTACTCAGGAGGCTGAGGCAGGAGAATCACTTGAACCTGGGAGTCTTGGAGGTCTCAGTGAGCCACGATCGTGCCACCGTACTCCAGCCTGGGTGACAGAGTGAGACTCCATCTCAAATTAAAAAAAAAAGGAACAATTCCTTCTAGCTGGAGGACATACTGTGTGCAAAAGCCTGGAGGTGGGTTTAGAAGTGGTCTGGACCCCTTGACTGGGACGGAGTAGGGGATCCCATTTTGCCTTACCCGTCATCTAGACCAGAGGTTGGGAACCTTGAAACACATCTTTATCTTAAAGTTTTGTTTTTTTTTTAAGACGGAGTCTTGCTCTGTGGCCCAGGCTGGAGAGTGCAGTGGCACCATCTTGGCTCACTGCAACCTCTGCCTCCTGGGTTCACACGATTCTCCTGCCTCAATCTCCCTAGTAGCTGGGATTATAGGCACCTGCCACTATGCCAAGCCAAGTTTTTGCATCTTTAGTAGAGATGGGGTTTCACCATGTTGGCCAGGCTGGTCTTGAACTCCTGACCCTGTGATTTGCCCAGCTTCCCAAAATGCTGGGATTAAAGGCATGAGCCACCTCGCTAGGCTTCTTTATCTTAAATCTTTAATCTTTTTTTTTTTTGAGACAGAGTTTCACTCTTGTTGCCCAGGCTGGAGTGCAATGGCGCTATCTCTGCTCACTGCAACCTCCGCCCCCTGGGTTCAAGCGATTCTCCTGCCTCAGCCTCCTGAGTAGCTGGGTTACAGGCACCTGCCACCATGCCCGGCTAATTTTGTATTTTTAGTAGAAATGGGGTTTCTCCAAGTTGGTCAGGCTGGTCTTGAACTCCTGACCTCAGGTGATCTGCTCGCATCGGCCTCCCAGAGTGCTGGGATTACAGGCGTGAGCCACCGTGCCTGGCCTCTTTTTTTTTTTTTTTTTTTTTTTTGAGATGGAGTCTCACTGTGTCACCTGCACATCCAGCTAATTTTTGTATTTTTAGTAGAGATGGGGTTTCATCATGTTGGCCAGGATGGTTTCAAACTCCCAACCTGAGGTGATCCACCCACCTCGGCCTCTCAAAGTGCTGGGATTACAGGCGTGAGCCACTGTGCCCGGTCTCTTTATCTTTAATCTTAAAACATCAACAAGGCAGCAAGCTGCCCCAGGGATGACTGGTGGAGAAACTAAACCACAGGGCCCAATTTGCTCCTCCTGGGCAGTGAGGCAGGTCAGCCCCCCCACAGCGCAGTGGGCAGTGCCATAGTCATGTCTGCCAAGATCTTGACCCACAGCCGCACTGCGTCCGGTCGCAGCCCCACAGGGCCCGTCCTGGGTGGGACATGCCGAGTGTGAGAGGCTCCAGTTAGGTCCTTCTGCCTGGTCCCAGCCAGGACAGGCTCTGCCCTGGACAGTCTGGAAGAGCAGGCTCTCTCCTCCCCTGGGCTAGAAGATACTTGGGGTGATTTGGCGGCAGTGGGCTGGAAGGCTGGGCACAGACTGGGAATGAGAGAGAAAGGGGCCTGTTTGCTTCATTGGAGAGGATATAAAGGAAATGAAGCTGGGCAGGTAAGTGAGCCAGATCTTGAGTCTGAGGTGTTAGAGTTTACCCTGAGGCCGAGGGAGAAGCCATAGAAGGTTCTTGGGAGGGGGAGGACATGAGACATCCAACATGTCATGCCTCTCTCAAAGGAGGAGGCTGTGGTCTGAGTCAGGATGAGTCTAGGACCTGCTCCCCAAGGGACCGTGGGACTGGGAGGAGCAGGGAAGCAGGGAGAATGTCCAAGTGGAGGGGAACGGCGAAGAGATGCGAAGGAGATGCTCTCTGATCCCCACACACTCAGGGCCTCTCATTCCACGTTGCCAGTATGCCGGCGTCACTGTGCACCCGTCCAGCACGGAGATGGTGTCATCGTGAGGAAACGGAGGGTCAGAGAAGTTGAGAGACTTGCATGAGGTCACATAGTGAGAAGGTGGCCTAGTTCAGAGCCACACCCTTAACTCCCGTGTTCCACTGTCAGATGGGGCACCCCAGACCTCATGTGGAGCTGGCTCAGTGGGGCCTGTCTCACCTGCCCCTTATCTGACTCCAGGTCCCGCCCTGAGGCAGGCTGGTCCCAGATGGCAGTGAGATGGGGGAGCCCCTGGGCCAGCGGGCTGGGCCGGCCACTGTCTGACGCGGCCTCGGGGCCTTTCCCTAGCTATGGAGACCAGGTGCAGCATTTCAAGGTGCTGCGAGAGGCCTCGGGGAAGTACTTCCTATGGGAGGAGAAGTTCAACTCCCTCAACGAGCTGGTCGACTTCTACCGCACCACCACCATCGCCAAGAAGCGGCAGATCTTCCTGCGAGACGAGGAGCCCCTGCTTAAGGTAGGGGCGGGTGGGGGCTGGCCCCTGGGAGCCTCTCTGCATCTCCTGCCTTCTGGAGCAGGGGAGATGCTGATGCCGAGGCCACGCACAGGCCTGGCCTCCCTTTTCCAGCAGTCTGGTATTGCAAGAGAGGTCCGGCTCAGGCTTCAAAGTTATATCCTGGTGGTGGCTGGGGTGAGACTGGCAAGGGTGGGAAAGGCGAAGAGGGAAAGAAAAGCGGAGGACAGAAGGAGAATCCCCTGGGGACAAACCGTCTAGCTTGTTCTCAGCTCCCAGAATAGTGTGTGGCACACAGTAGGTGCTCAATAACTGTTCACTGAGTGAAGGAAGGCACAGACCCCTGCTGAGCCTACTGGGTACCACGAACTGAGTGGGTCTCTGTAGTCTGGGAGCCTCATTGTGCCCATTGTACAGATGAGGAAACTGAGGCTCAGAGAGTGCATAACTCATCCAAGGACACTTACCTGGTAGGCTTAGTCCTGGTTTCTGCTTCCAGAAGAGTTGACCTTGGGTGCGGGGCAGCTGAGTGCTCGTGGGCGGCTGGCTACGGGGTGAGGAGTGGGGGTTGTCAACCCCTCGACCTCACACTAACAGCAATTTGCCAGACAGCCCTTTCATCAAAGGGCCCCAAGCGCCAGCTCTTAAGCTGATTAGGATGCCAACAATAGCCACTGGGGTTAATAGCCCAACAGGCTGTTTTCTCAGGAGCAGGGATGTTGGCAAGGCCTGGGCTGGAGGTCATGACCCTGGGATATTTGAACTTGCGCTCTGCAGAGGATATGGGGAGTGTGACCAAGGCCTGGTGGGAGGCTGATCATCACCGCAGAGAAGCTCCAGCCATGTCTTGTTCCCAGCACCTCCTGCCACCTTTCCATGTGATCAGAGGCCAGCTCATCCCCTCAGTTTCCCCTCTGTTTAACAGGATGAGCCCTGGGGTCTGATATGCCAGGAAAGTCAGACAGTGCCTTGCAAGACCCTCACTAGCCCCTCCTCTGTTGGTCTTCCCTGCCCGACCCTGAGTGCCCAGGTTGCTGTGAGCTGCCAGTCTCAGGCGCCTCTTCTGCCCAGCTGGCTCCTGTCTGCCAGATCTCCATCCTCTTCCCTGTTAACCGCCTGGGCCAGCTCTGCTCAGAAAATGTGAGGGAGCCGGGATGGAGCTGGGGTGGGGGTGACTGAGCACTCCCCTACACCACCACCTGGCTCTGGCCCAGGCCCTGGGGTCCCCCACCCTGTGGCGCGACTCCAGAGCTGTCTCAGTCCCCTGGGACCCATGACGCCTCCTCCTTCCTGGGCAGAGAGCTGCTAATTACAGCCTCTCTGCTGATCCTATCACTCGTCCTGGATGAGATTCTGCAGGTTCAGAGCTGAGATCCTGGTGGGCAGGCAGTGTCAGGGTGCTTGGTGCAATGGTCACGGCGCCGGGCAGACGTGCTGCAGAGCGCTCCTGTCCAGCTATGCACAGGTGGGGAAACTGAGTTTCACAAAGGGCAGGGACCTACCCAACGCCACACATGGGGCATAGATGGGACCGGAACCCCAGCCTGAGAGCTCAGAGTGACAGTTCTCTCCCTCAATGGCTGACCAAGGGCAAGAGCCCTAAACACGGCTCTTAGCTGCACACCACTTTACAGTTTATGAGGCCCATTCTCATGGCTTTGCGGCCTGGTGTCAAAAGCTATCATGGCTGCTGCAGAGTCAGGGAAATAAGACCCCAAGAGAAGCAGGGACCCAACCAAAACCCACCCTAAGGACCAGGACTCAGGTCCCCTGACCCACCAGCCCTATGGTGCCAGTTGGGCAGCTGGGAAAGCTGTGTTCTATGTAGATGCAGCATCTGCACAGCAGACAGGCAGGGGTGTGGGCAGCAGGAGGCCCAGGGGTGGCACTGCCACTGATCTGGATTTAAAGTTCAATTGCAGTGCTGCCCTGAGACCCCTCCCTGCCTGTGGCAAATCACTTCTCTCGGGCGCCTCCAAGGGAGAGCAGGTTGCAGGGCTTCCGAAGGCACCCTACTAACCACTTCCTCCTCTTGCAGTCACCTGGGGCCTGCTTTGCCCAGGCCCAGTTTGACTTCTTGGCCCAGGATCCCTCACAGCTCAGCTTCCGCCGTGGTGACATCATCGAGGTCCTGGAGCGACCAGACCCCCACTGGTGGCAGGGCCGGTCCTGTGGACGAGTTGGCTATTTCCCACGGAGTTACGTGCAGCCCGTGCACCTGTGAGCAGCCGGGCAGCTAATCTGGCCAATGGGCCATTTTCTAGGAACTGAGGTCCAGAGAGGACATGGACACCCCCAGCCTGGTCAAACAGTCACAAGGGGCTCAGCGGACGGCCTTGGACTGAACGTGGGCTCCTAACTGCCTCCTGCCACTTCACACAAACTGGGATGGCCCAGGTCCCCCAGCAAGGGTACCTAGCAAGGGTGGCTCTGGGGCTTCCCGGCTGGTTGCTTCCCATTGGCTGCCAGCTGTCTGACACCACAGGGCGGAGTCTGTGAAGGCCCCACCCACCTCTTCCTTTCAATGGCCTCAGGAAGGCTGAGGACTCCCAGGTTTCACCCACTGGAGGCTCAACCTGAGGAACCCTGGGCGTGGTGGGTGGGTTCACCTTGGGCTGACCACCCCCTGGGCCTGCCTGCCCCTCCCTCGAAAGGCCCTTCAAGTTGTAAGGGCTGTTGGGAGATGGCTTAGCCTCGAAGGACAGACTGCTATTGACCTAAACTCACTGGACTGACTCCAGGTGGACACCAACTCCTCAACAGCCTCATGATTTCAGCACCGCCCGGGGTACTGAGCACCCCGCCCCGCCACAGGGGGAGAGGCCCTGAGAGCCCGAGCAAGGGGCGGGCAGTGGGGAAGGTGGAGGCACACCCTTCTCCTATTGGACAGATGAACCCCAAGGCCAAGGCTTGGGCGCAGCCACACGGAGACCCTGGCTGCCCTCCCTCTTGTTTTTCTGGGCCCAGGTTCTGCCGGGACAAGCTCTCAGGAAGCTGAGAAACCTACAGGCCAGACAGAAAGTTGGGGCCAGAGTTGGATTTTAGAAATTCTACAGGATCCTGAATGGGGGAGCTGCCCAGGTGGGGCATGGCCCCTACCTGAGAATGGGAGGGTCCTCCAGAGAATGTGCCATCATCAGGGATATGAGCAGGGCCTGCCCAGAGCCTGGGCAGCTTTGGGAGTGGGAAAGTCAGGTGGGACCAGGCTGATGGTGGAGGGGACGGTGGGAAGGGAGGGAGGGTGAGGAGGCTCGATCTGGCATTTGGGAGCAGGTGAGTGGAGGGAGGAGTCCCTGGAGGAGGCTGCAGTCCCTTGGTGGAGGGCCTTGCTCTGGCCATGTGGGGCTCTCCCTCCATCCAGAGCTGGCCCAAGACCCTTAGAGCCCTGAGTGTTGGCAAATCTCACTGCTCCTGACCCGGCCTGTGTATTCAAAATGAAAGCAGTAAAAGCAACATCAGCGTGTCCATCAGAAATCTAATTTTCTTTCCAATGATGACTGCTTTGATGCTGTTTTTGAAATGTTGCTTTCTTTTTTCCCATTTCCCCCCTGATTTTTCAGGGCTCCTGCTCTGCTGGCTTGGCCAGTTCTTGGGGACTGAGCCATTGTGCAGCTGTGAGGAGAATCTGCTCCTCTCGGGGTCTCGGGGTCCCCATGAGGGAAAAGCGTGGACCTGAGGATTCGGGGCTCCCGCCTTCCTGCCTAGGGTGGTAGCATCAGGCGAAGTAGGCGTAGAAGAAGATGTTGACGCACATGAGGAGGATGGCATTGAAGCCACAGACACGGGCCCAGAATGCATATTTCTGGGGCATTTGGCCATCACCTGGAGAGGGTTGCAGAAGGAGAGGGACAGGTGAGGGACACAAGGCCACACCTGGTGCCCCTGCCTTCAGCCCCAGTGTCAAAGTGAAGGAGCGCCTAGGGTCACCCACTTACCTGCTTTGGTTACCAATGGCAGGTCCCGAGCCAGGGTCCACCAGGTAAGGTTTTCAATCTGTAAGAAATGAGTGGGGAGAGGGATGGAGGTGGGGGATGGCAGGGTGGGAGTGACCCACACAGGATCAAAGGTTGGGGATGGCAAGATGGCAGCCGAGTTCAAAAAGAGATGGAGTGAGGGAGTCCAGGGCTAGAAAATTCGGAGTCAGAGAGGGTCAGGGACCAGAATGGGACTAGAGTAAGAAATTGTTGGGGTCAGAGTCAGGGGTCAGGGCTGGCTCACCTGACCACCCTGTGGGGGCGGGGTCAGCAGGCTTCCGACCACCACCACAGCACCACTGAGAGTGAAGAGGGCGACCGCAAAGTGCAGGTAGTGCATGCTCCCCAGGATGGCCGGCCGCGTGTCTGGCTCTCCGCAGGGTGGGGCCGGGTTCAGGAATTCCAGGACCAGCCTCGTGGCCCCCACCACCAGCCCTGCTATCAGGCCCCAGAAGGCCCCCTGGAGAGGAGGGAGGCAGGGCATGTGGGGCTACCGGAGGAGGACCAAGGCTCCCTCCAGAGGCAGCAGAGGAGGACTGGAACAGACTGTAGCACGTCCCCAGGGAGAACAGTCTCCCGACACCCACCTGCTCGTTGGCACGTCGCCAAAAGATGCCCAGGACAAAGACCGCAGTCAGTGGGGGGGCCAGGGAGCTGGTCACTGACTGCATGTAGATGAAGAGCTGCCCGCTGTTGGAGCCTTGCAGGACGGGGATCCAGGCCACACTCACGCCGATCAGCGCCACTATGACCAGCCTGCGGGTGGGTGGAAGGCAGGCGGAGGTCGGAGGTCGGCCTGGGTGGCCCTTCCTTAGCCCTCTCCCACCTCCCTTGGTCACTAAGACTTGCGTTCTCATCTTTCCCCTGCTGCCCCAGCTGCAGCCTCCTCCCTGGTCTCTGGGCCATGCCACCAGTGACCTGGCCAGTCCTGCCCTGCTCCAAACTCTTTGGCAGCTCCCTGCCTCCTGCAGGTGCAGCTCCTGACCCTCAGTGCTGTCTGCTCCTTCCCTGCCCTGGGGTCTCTGTGGAGCCAATCCTTAGAGCTCCGTGCTGGCCACCCAGCCTCTCCGTCTTGTCTCTCCTTCAAAGCACTTGCCCCAACCACTACAGGCTGATTTACCTGGTATCTACTTGTTTACTGCCTGCCTTTCTTTCCCCTCCCCTCCCCTCTTCTCCCCTCCCCTCTCCTCCCCTCCCCTGCACATTAGCTCCTGCCCGCTTCTCCCAAAGGCCAAGAGCCCCCTCCACAGCAGGCACATGCTTCACTTGTTCATCCAACTGGTGAAGTGGCCACTTGCGTAGGACACTACCCGAGGATCTCCAACCTGGTGGAGTGGGACCTGGTGCAGCATTCAGAGCCCAGCAAAGAAAACAGATGAGCCTGTCACCTACACTCAGGGCTGGACTGGAGCAGCCCAGAGGAAACATCAATCTAGGAGGGCTTCCAGGGGGAGGGACCACCCCAGAGCCTTGGGGGGCGTGGGACCCAGCTAAGGGGACAAAGCTGGGGCAAGGCATCCATCTGCTCCTCACCTCTGTGTCCTGGGTCACAGTTGGTATTCCTTACCCCCAAGGTGGGTGGTTTGTGACTCGCTGGAACCCTGGCCGTGGTGGCAGGGGTGACAGAGCCTATGTGTACAGCTAGGGTGGGTCCTTCCCCCCTTCTGTCTGCCTTCCTCCCTCCCTTTCTTCCCTTCTAGGCCTGAGGGAGAGGGTGGAGGAAGGAGGTGCCACCTTGATTAAGGCTAATTAAACCCTAGCCAGGCAGGCAGGCAGGCGCTGCCCTCATCAAAGGCCCAGGCGGACCTCCATTAACGCCTGCCCACCCCGCCCTCTGCACACAGCTCCCCCACCCAACACCAGACGCTGCATCTCTGTGCCAAGGCCGGGGCCACTCTAGCCAGGACCTCACCTTCTTACCCTGCTTTCTTACCTGGCTGCCAGAGGACCCCCAAACCCAGAGGGTGCTCCTTCTGCCTGGAATGTCACCCCCTCCCACGACACCATCAGGGTGGACAGTGCCCTCCAGCATCTCCCTGGGCTGCGGCCACCCTTACTGTGGAACCCCTCAAGGAGGGGTGTCTGAGATCTCTCTGAGTCCCACACAGGGTTTCCAGGAGGCTGTGGGCCCCATTTGTGCAATGAACAACTGAGAACACAGGTGGGAGAGTGGAGAGGGCAGTGACGGAACAGTGGGCCCAGAGGCAGGGTCATCGCTGGCCCCCAGCCTGTGATGGCTCCCCAGGCTCCTCTCAGCTGGACAGCACCATCGTGGTCACTGGTATGGTCCTGCACCCGGCCCTCGATGGCCTCCTCTCCAGGCCTCTCGGCTGTTGGTCTTCTCTCCGTAAGCCCTGCATCTCCCTGACCGAGGCCCTTGTGGGGCCATTTCACCCTGCCCGAGATCCTCGACCCACAGGGCCTAGGAGATGCCGCTCTGATGGTGGTATTCAGGGCCGGGGGAGCTGAGACGGCTTTGAGAGGCTGGGGGTGTTGAGGGTATTCCAGTGCTGCCAGAGGGAGGGGAAGTCGAGCTGGCCAGCCTGACACCTGGCACGAGGCCCTTTCTGCTCTACCCAGCTGGCAGCTGAGAGAACTGGGGTCCAGAGAGGGTGAGCAACCTGCCTTGTAGCATACAGCCTTGTGCCCTGCTCCTCAGGGATGCTGAACGCCAAGCTCACAGGGCTGGGGGGTGGGGGGTTGACTTGGCAGAAGAGGTGGGAAGGAGGGTCAAGGGCACAAGCATCTGGGTGGGTGGGTGGGTGGGTGAGCTGGCACAGCAGGAGGCCAGGTCAGGACTTTGGTTGCAGGTGGGAGCCTGGGTGAGGAGACCAGGAAGTAGTGGGTGGGGGTCCCAAAGGCCACTGGGCAAGTACAGGGGCTACCAGTGTCCCAGGGCCAAGGCACACGCTGGGTGGCATAAGGGCATCCAGGTCCCAGTGCCCAGAATGCTGGAGCATGGAGGGGCTTAGAGCAAGATCTGGCTGCAGAGGAGATGCATGGTCAGAGAGGGGTAGGGTCTTCCCCAGCCACACAGCATCTGAGGAGAGGCAGGGGAGCCAGACGGGGAGAGGTGGTCAAGAGTCTGAGTGTGCAGGACACGAAGACATGGAAGTGTCCTGCGCTGTGAGAGGTGGGAGGCTCCTTGTTTTGGAGGAGCCATGAGCCCGTGGATGAGCTCATTCGCACCTGCCTCTGGCATGTCCCAACAAGGCCCTTCCGACAGAATCCTGGCTGTTTTGCATCCCCGGGATGGCTGCCTGGAGCTCTGGAGCAGACCCCACCCCAGGATGGGTGCCCTGGGCTCCTGGCCAGTGGGTGCACTGTTGGTCAAGCTAAGTGCCAGAAGGCTGGACCCCCGACCAACAGAGTGTGGGCCACACTGCTCAGAGGACAACAGGAGGGCGGGACTGGTGATGTGGGGAGGGCACAAATAGCCAGACACGTGCACATGGGAGCTAATCTCTGAGGATGTAAAGGCATGAGTGACAGAATGCACTGGGGACAGTAGCTCACACCTGTGAGCACTTTGGGAGGCCAAGGTGGGCGGATCACCTGAGGTCAGGAGTTTGAGACCAGCCTGGCCAATATGGTGAAATTCTGTTTTTACTAAAAATACAAAAAGTACCTGGGCATGGTGGCACCCGCCTGTCATCCCCAGCTACTCAAGAGGCTAAGGCACGAGAATCGCTTGAACCTGGGAGGCGGAGGCTGCAGTGAGCCAAGATCACGCCACTGTACTCTAGCCTCGGCGACAGAACAAGACTCTGTCTCAAGAAAAAAAAAAAACAAAAACAGAATGATACAATGGACTTTGGGGACTCAGGGGCAAGGATGGGAGGGTGTGAGGGATAAAACACAATACACTGGGCCAGGTGTGGTGGCTCACGCCTGTAATCCCAGCACTTTGGGAGGCTGAGGCGGGCAGATCACCTGAGGTCAGGAGTTCCAGACCAGTCTGGCCAACATGGTGAAACCCTGTCTCTACTAAAAATACAAAAATTAGCTGGGTGTGGTGTCAGTCGCCTCTAATCTCAACTACTCAGGAGGCTGAGGCAGGGAATTGCTTGAACCCAGAGGTGGAGGTTGCAGTGAGCCGAGATCGCGCTACTGCAGTCCATCCTGGGCGACAGAGGAGACTGAGTCTCAAAAAAATAAAAGACTACACATGGGGTACAGTGTACACTGCTCAGGTGGGGGGTGCACCAAAATCTCAGAAGTCACCACCAAAGAACTTATTCATGTAACCAAACACCACCTGCTCCCCAGACACAGCCCCTGTCCTCTTGAAGGGCTCACACATGTGCAGAAGGGTGTTGGGGAGACCTCTTGGCCTGTAATGGCCATGTGTGCTGTGGGAAGAATCTGGCAAGAGTCCCTGGGGTATAGAGGGGAGAGGGCTCACTCCTTGGCTGAGGGTCTCAGGGAGGACTGCACGGAGAAGGGCGACACAGACAGAGTGTAGACAGATCAGAGTGAGTCATCCCGGTGAAAAGGGAGGGGACAAGCCGGGCTGGGAGGAAACAGGCCAGAGCTCAGTGGGGCCAGGGCCACGGAGGCTGAGGGATGTGGCAGCCCAAGCGTGGCCTGTCCTGAGTGCTGGCCCGGGGGCCCTCTGTGGGTCAGCAGGGAACCATCAGGAGGGCTAGGGGCCCAGTTTTGTGGGAGACAGAGCGATCTGTAGCATGGCTGGGGAGGGGAGGGCTGGCCCCTGCGGAGGGAATCTCAGTCGGGGCAGAGACGCATCCCAGATGAGGCTGCCGTCACACAGAAGTGGACAGGAGAGCAATGTGAGGGGTGTGTGGTTGGGGTACACTGGGCCCTTCTCCTTCCTCCTTCCTGGCATCCACCTTTCTCTCTTTTTTTTGAGAAGAAGCCTCACTCTGTCACCAGGTTGGAGTGCAGTGGTGTGATCTCGGCTCATGCAACCTCTACCTCCCAGGTTCAAGCGATTCTCCTGCCTCAACCACCCAAGTAGCTGGGACTACAGGTGTGCGCCACCATGCCCAGCTAATTTTTATATTTTTAGTAGGGACTGAGTTTCACCATGTCAGCCAGGATGGTCTCAATCTCTTGACCTCATGATCCTCACGCCTCGGTCTCCCAAAGTGCTAGGATTATAGGCGTGAGCCACCGCGCCTGGCCCTGCCATCCACCTTTCTCTAAGTGGCAAATTCCCGCGCGTCCCTCAAAGTCAGTACCGGCGCCACCCCATACCGGCCCACCAGCAGAAGCTCCCTCTCCCCGGAGCGGGGCCGCAGCCGCCTCCAGATGTCCATGGTGAAGAGCGTGCTGCTGCTGTTGAAGATGGAGGTCAGCGAGGACATCAGCGCGGCCAGCATCACTGCGATCATCAGCCCCCGCAGACCTGGGGTGGGACGGAGGAGGCGTGACCCTGCCCGGCCTTGCCAAGGCCCGGGAGCCCCTCCCACCTGGGCTCTTCTGCCTGAGGCTCCCCCACCATTCACATACCCCTGCAGGTGGAGGGCCAGGAGGGAGAAAGGCTGAGGAGGGTGGTGGTGATCAAGACCCCAAAAGAGGAGCCTGGGGAAGCCAAAGACAAACTGGGGGGCCTTTGGAGCTGGCTGCTGGCGCCTATGGCTCGCTGGCAACCCCAGGCCGAACGGTAATGACTCATATTGCTGAGGCTGCGATCAGGCCTCTCCTTTCTGCAGAGCCCGGTGTTGACAAAGCACTTTCACACCCATGCCTTCGTCCCGGGAAAGCATGATTAACCCGCCTGACAGATGAGGAAATGGAAGCTCGGAGAGGGGAAGAGATGGCCCGGGGACTCGCAGCAGGCCAGCGGCAGGGCTTTGGGGTGCGGTGGGGTGGGAGAGGAAGGCTAAGGCGGGACCTCTGCTTGGAGGTCACGCCCTGGGCCAGATGCACAGCTCACCCCAGCTTGCCGTGGCCCAGGCTCTGGAATTTTCCGCCAAGTCTCGTGCATGGCAGGACCCAGCAGGCATAGTGGATCCCTCTCTCCTTGGCCCTGTGGTTCTCCACAATGGGAGTGAGAGCTCCCCTAGGCAGTTCGGGGAGCATTGCTGTGCAAAGCCTTCTGGGAGTTGTGGGCTCAGGAAGGCCTGAGGGTGGGGAGCCCTAAAGAAGGTGGAAGGATGCTCGCCCACCCACTCAGTGCTGTGTGGCTTCAGACTGGTCACCTCCCCTCTCTGAGGATTAGTCCAAGTCTGTCTCTAAGGACTCTTGCAATTTTAAGTACCTCCTTGACCTCCATAAACTCTTGCCCATCTGTCCCAGGATAAGCCTGACATAGGCCCCCCTGCCCTGAAGGCACGGCCATTTATTGCCTGGCTGGGTTCTGAGTCTGGCCTTGGTTCTTCGTCTGATTTGCTGTGTGACTTCCAGGCGTCTCTGAGCCCTCTGTTCACTTGTCAGAAGCTGACTGGGATGGAGCCCAAAGGAAACTGAGTCGAAATACGGTTTTCCCCAAAACATTGCCCCACCCCCTTGTGTTGCTCATGGAGATGGATTAACTTGGGGCTTATTCCATCCGCTTCTCCTAGAGGAACTCAAAGCCTAGAGAGGGACTGCAGCCCAACAATGGCTCCATGTCAGCCCTGGGGGCTTTGCGAGTGCCCGTGCCCAGAACAGAAGAGGAGAGCGAAACCCCAAGGTGGAACCACAGCGTGGCCAAGCCTGCACCAGGCATTCTCCTTATGTCATTATGTTTAATCCCAGCAACAACGCTGAGGGTGGGTAGATGCCATTATCTCCAATTTACAAATGAGGACACCCAGGCTCCAAGCAGGGAAGTGGCATGCCCCAAATATCTTGGCCAGCGAGTGGCAGAGCCAAGATCTGATCCCCGATCTGTGCACTCACTTCCCTTGGGCCCGAGCTCTGCAGGAGGGAGGGAGGGAGGAGAAAAGAGCAGGGTGGGACTCACCTGGGGGACCAAAAGCTTTCAAGAAGAGAAGATTAGAGGGAGGGGGTCAGCGCGAGGGGACCAGGGAAAGCTCCAGCACCTGAGAATCTGTAGAGGAAAGGTTCAGGCTGCAAGGGCTCAGGAAACTTTCCTCTTTTTGCTTAGGGTCTGACCTCTCACACCCCTTGCTATGTTGCTTTTATTTGCATACCTCCTGTGATGGGAACTCATCACTTCACACTAGAATGGCAGGGATGCTACCACCTCGAGAAACACGGAAAAAGCAAAACTTGCCCCCTAGTTCTCCCTGTTGGCTTGCAGTGTCTCGGGGTGAGGGGGTGGTGCAGAGGATAGACACTGATGCCTGCAGATGTAGGGGACTGGGTGTTCCTGAGCACCTGACCCTAGCAGAGTAAGCAGTTTGCGTCTTGGGTTTGTGTCGCAGTCACTGTAGAACTTCAGACAAGTCACTGTCTCTCTCTGCCTCAGTTTCCCCATCTGTAAAATGGAGCCAACAACCCTATCTCATAGCACTTAATGAGAAACTATTAGTAAAGTGCCTGGCACCCAATGGGCATACAAGAAGAGAGAGTGGGTGGCCTTTCTCAAGAGATGGTACAGCACGAGGTAGGAGGCTGGGATGTGTGGGCAGATGCATCAGGTTAGAATCCAGCTTTGCAGCTTACTTGCCATGTGACCTGGGCTAGGTCGTTTAACCTCTCTGGGTTTCAGTTTCCCTGTCTTTAAAATGGGGATGATATAGACCAGGTGCAGTGGCTCACGCCTGTAATCCCAGCACTTTGGGAGGCAAAAGTGGGTGGATCACCTGAGGTCAGGAGTTTGAGACCAGCATTGTCAACATGGTGAAACCCTGTCTCTATGAAAAATACAAACATTAGCCGAGTGTGGTGGTGCACGCCTGTAATTCCAGCTACTTGGGAGGCTGAGGCAGGAGAATAGCTTGAATCCAGGAGGCAGAGGGTGCAGTGAGTGGGGGTCATACCATTGCACTCCAGCCTGGGCAACAAGAGCAAAACTCTATCTAAAAAAAAATGGGGATGATACTAAAAGCACTAGGGGTTCTCGAGAAAAGGAAGCCAGTGTATCACCTGGGAAGCTCTGGGGTTGGTGGCGGCACACAGTGGGTGTTCGAGTGTTTTCTATCATGAGTGCATCCAGTCTCCTCCATTAGGAGCAGAACAGCCCATCTGGATGTCACCCAGCATCACACTGGATCCAGAGTGGCCTCTGCAGCCCCCACTCTCATTGGGCCCCAGGTTCCACTCCACGCCCCCACCCGGACCCGCACCCACACCGCCTCACCGATGGGCATCAGTTCCATAACCAGCTTGGGGTAGGCGATGTTGGAGCAGCCGACCTCAGCCCCGCAGGCCCGCAGGCACTCCGATGGCACCACGCAGCCCACGTCATCTGCGCGAGAGACGGACACTTGGTGTCTCTCCCCATAGATATGGGCACCTGGGTGGGCAAGACAGGGCTGGGCCCAGACCTGCTCCATCAATACCTCTGACCTGTTACCACTTGGCCCTGGGCCTCAGTTCCCCAATCTGAGCCATGGGGAGGGCGTGGCCTCTGAAAACCCTTTTCCCACCTGCTGCTCTCCATCCTAACCTTCTCCCTGGTCCCACTTCCCCGGGCCGGGGACTCGCCTGCATTGGCCCTGCTGTGTGAGGTCTGCCATTAGAGTCTATCTGGGGCACGAGCCTCCCTTCCTCCACTTGCTTCCAGCCTTTCTCCCCAAAGGGGGAAATGGAGGCTAGAGAGGGGAGAGGCCAGCGGGATGGGCCCTGCCCCAGGCACTCCACCTGTCCCCTGGGCTTTGTGTTCACTCAGAGATAAGTTGACAAGTCGTGTCCAGGGGCAGCCAGCTTGAGCGTGCTGTCGCCCAGCTGCAACTCATGCAGCAGGACCATGGTGAAAGCCCACGTGCTGGCAAGGCCTGCCGCTCCAGCTTCCTGGCTGTAGGACAGGGGGTCAGAGCCCATCCATACCCCTGTCTCCGACTCTGGGGTCCAAGCTTTAGTCCAGGCTATTTCCTGCAGCAGAGAGCTGAGCCGACGCCCAGGACTCTCCAGTCACTCAGCCTTTCCACAGTCTGTAAGACCCTGGGTGACCCAGACCCTTAGCCCTCCCCGCACGTCTGTCCTCGCTCCCGCCTGAGGCCTCCCCAGCGACTGCCTCCTTCCCGCCTTCGGGTCTGTCCTCCGTGCCCCACTCTCCATCTGTCCCCTCTTCATCGCTTTCGCTCTTCCCTTGTCATCCCAGGCAGGACTTGGACATGTTTACTTGGTTCTTGCCTCTTCCCTGTGGCAGGTGAGTCCCGAGAGGATGAGATTTGCCTTGTGCCGTGCCCCCATTGCTGGGGTGCTGCACACGGCTCATCTGTTGAATGAATGAAGGGCTCATGAATTTCCCAGGTTCAGGCCAGATCCCGAATGAACCCTAAATCCACGCATCCCTTGGCCTCCTGCCCTGTGTGGGGGCAGAACCCCAACCTGCATCCACCGCCCTGAGGTATGGGGCTCCCTCACTGCTCTGCTCAGTGAGATTTTGCTGCTGTTGGCAGTCTTAAGGCAGACTTCAGCCTAGCGACATGTAGGGATGGAAAGAGTTGACCCACATTCACTTTTTCCTCCCATGAAAGACTTTCTAGGCCGGGCGCGGTGGCTCACGCCTGTAATCCCAGCTGTGGGAGGCCGAGGCGGGTGGATCACGAGGTCAAGAGATCGAGACCATCCTGGTCAACATGGTGAAACCCAGTCTCTACTAAAACTACAAAAAATTAGCTGGGCATGGTGGCGCGTGCCTGTAATCCCAGCTACTCAAGAGGCTGGGGCAGGAGAATTGCCTGAACCCAGGAGGCGGAGGTTGCGGTGAGCCAAGATCGCGCCATTGCACTCCAGCCTGGGTAACAAGAGTGAAACTCGGTCTCAAAAAAAAAAAAAAAAAAAAGACTTTCTAGAGCTGGGTGTGGTGGCCCATGCCTGTAATCCCAGCACTTTGGGAGGCCGAAGTGGGCAGATCATGAGGTCAGGAGATGGAGACCATCCTGGCCAACATGGTGAAACCCCGTCTCTACTAAACATACAAACTTAGCCAGGTGTGGTGGCTCATGCCTGTAATCCCAGCTACTCGGCAGGCTGAGGCAGGAGAATCCCTTGAATCTGGGAGGTGGAGGTTGCGGTGAGTCGAGATAGTGCCACTGCACTCCAGACTAGGGAACAAGAGTGAAACTCTATCTCAAAAAAAAAAAAAAGGACTTTATAGAAACCTTTGGCCCCTGCCCCCATGGGTTTTCAGCAGGGCCCAGAGTGCAGAGCTAAGCAGGAGACGATGATTACGGAAAGTCAAGACACAGCTGATGGGCAGCGCTGTGGCGGCCTGTGAGGGGCAGACAGAGGTGCCACACAGCCGCAGCGTGGCGGCCGGCATTGACATATCTGTGGCTTGGGGCTCCCTGTGCAGACTGCCCCCTCCAAAGCCCCTTTCTGATACGTCCCTTCTTAGATGTCCAGCCCATAGGGAAGGGCAGGTCTCAGACCCCTTCCTCCAGGCCAGCTGGGCTGGGGCAGTGTCCTCTACTCTGGCACCCTTGACCGGGTCCCAGTCTCCAGCCCAGCCGGTTTGAGTTACAGTCTTCCTGGACACCTAGTCCCAGTCATCCCCCTAGGCACTTTCCTGCCTCCTCCCATGAGCCCCTCCCCCCCAATGGCTTCTCCCCGCCCCCTCTGGGGCCCGCCCATGCTCCTCCCAGCCTCCTGTCCACCCCCTCTACACTTTGGAATCACAGCTCTCAGCAGATCTCTTATTTCTCAGGACCCTCCTCCCTGCCCCCACCTCTCAGTCTATGGCATACTGGGGACAAAAATTCCTTTCTATGGCATTCGAGGCCCTTGACAATTGGTCCCAGAACCTCCCAGCACCGCGCACCAGCCACCCTGACCTGCTTGTATTTTCTCACGCACACCCAGCCCTTGGAGGCCTCCATGCCTTTGCAGATGCAGTCCCTCCTCCCAGGGCACCACTGTCCTCTGACACCCACCTCCACCCTTGTTTACCTCCCTTTTCAGGGCCCATTGCAAAGGGCTTGTCCTCTAAGGCCGTCCCTGACTCTCCCAACCCCCCAGGCAGTAGCAGCTTCCTCCCAAGGGCTCCTAAGGCCAAAGATTGAATCACAGTTGTTTGTTTACATAGTCTACCTTCCCCACCAGGATGGAAGCTCCCCTAGGGCAGACACTGGGTTTGAATCATCTTGAAGTCTCAGGTATCGCCTGCCCCGTCCAGGGCAGGGCCCAGAAGAGACTTCCTGGGAACACAGGTTGAATGAATGAATAAGTGACTGCATGGTGAGGAGGAGGGAGGAAAGCCACAGGAGGAGAGGTGGAGCGGAGAAGTGATCCCAGAAAGAGCCATGAGGAGTTCAGGCGCTATTTGATCCAGCTGCCCTCCCCTGCCACCTCCACCCCCATTAGTTTTGCAGGACCAGAAAGGACATAACTTGCCTGGGGGACATAGTCAGACCCAAGACAGAGCTGGGGGCCCCATGGCAGAATTCTGGGAGCACTGGAGTCCAGGATTCAGAGGACAGGTGATAGGCCACTCCTGATGGGCTTTGAGCCTGGGGAGGCTGAATGGGACTCAGAGGACCCAGCCCTTCTGGGAGAGACAGGTGAGGCTTCGCAGCCATATACTGGCTCAGAAAGCCCGAGTCAGGAGATTCTTTGTGTTTCTTCAGCCCATTCCAGCTCTCCGCATGGGAAACCGCCCAGAGTACCACTGGTTTGATCAAGCGTCTGTGCTGAGCGGCAGGAAAGAACAACCTCTCCTTTATTAAAACAGTGGTGATGGTGTCACCAATGAAACACAGTCCCCCAGGTGCGGACTCCAGAGTAAGCAGCCCCAGGGAGGCGGGGCGGGGTGGGGGGGCGGAGCGTGAGAGTTGGGAGCTGGCAGGGGTCTATGGCTTTGCCAGCCTTCTGCAGGCCTGGGAGCTTCCCACTGGGCCCCATGTTTGCATCAGCACCCCGCCCCACCCCCTCCTGCCCCCCTTCCCCCCCCTCACCCCGGCTAGCCAAGGCCCACACCAGAACCTGACGGTTGCCCCTCATCGCCATCTCCCTCCCCATGGCCAATGCCCAGTCCTGCTTGGTTACTGGGGGAGCTGCAGCCCCTCCTTGCTGTGCCTTCTAATCTACTCCCCCTGCAAGCAAGCCAAGGGAACCTCTAAAAGCACCAGTCCGCCCACGATCCTCCCTGCTGTCACCACTCTGTGCCTCTCAGCCCCTGCGGGGGGATCATAGGCTCTAATCACAGCCTCCCAAGCCCCTTGCTACGGCCACCTTGCTCGGCCACCCTCTCCCTGACCAATTTCACCCAGACTTTGAGCACCCCCAGGCTCGCCTGGACACCTCCGGGTCTCTGTGTTTGCTGTTCCTTCTCCCTGGAACACACTTCCCACCTTCTACCCTTCCCTGGGTTTATCCCAGGGAACTCATACTCATTCCTCTCAATTCATATGGACACCTGGGCTCCTCAGGCTGTGGGGGCTGTATCCTCCACAGACCAATATCTCTATGACCTGTGACTGTCCCGCCTCCCACCCCCCCCCACGCCAGACTATGACTATGGGGCCTCAGGGAAAAGTCTGGGTCTCAACAGTGCTTAGCACAAGCAAACATGATGGCCTCTGCCAGTATCTGTTGAATGAGTGAATGATTCTCTCCCAAGGAGGTCACTGGACATAATCCCTTGAGGAGTAATCAAGTTGCTCTCCCGCAGCAACCCCAGTTTGTATCCGAGTCACGACACCAAAAAATTTTAAATTTTAAAAGGAAAAAAGTGATTTAAAATAAAAAAAATAAAAATAACTACAAAAACAAGTTCTCTCCACTCCCTAACCAGGCCTGGCCCATCCCCAGGGGCCAGTCCAGACACTGCCACTGCAGAAGGGAGCAGGAGAAAGGGTTTGAATCCAGTTCTCAGCCAGGCAGAGTTGCTTACGTCTATAATCCCAACACTTTGGGAGGCTGAGGCAGGAGGATTGTTTGAGGCCAGGAGTTCAAGACCAACCTTACCAATATAGGGAGACCCCATCTCGATTAAAAAACAAAGCCTGGGGCCGGGCGCGGTGGCTCACGCCTGTAATCCCAGCACTTTGGGAGGCCGAGGCGGGTGGATCACGAGGTCAGGAGATCAAGACCATCCTGGTCAACATGGTGAAACCCCGTCTCTACTAAAACTACAAAAAATTAGCTGGGCATGGTGGCGCGTGCCTGTAGTCCCAGCTACTCAGGAGGCTG
>NW_016107853.1:830620-832012 GCF_001604975.1 Cebus imitator
AAAAAAAAAAAAAAAAAAAAAGATCTCTGAGGCAGCCGGACGCAGTGGTTCACGCCTGTAATTCCAGCATTTTGGGAGGCTGAGGCAGGCAGATCACCTGAGGTTGGGAGTTGACCAGCCTGACCAACGTGGAGAAACCTCGTCTCTACTAAAAATACAAAATTAGCTCGGTGTGGTGGTGCATGCCTGTAATCCCAGCTACTTGGGAGGCTGAGGCAGGAGAATCGTTTGAACCAGGGAGACGAAGGTTGTGGTGAGCCGAGATCGTGCCATTGCACTCCAGCCTGGGCAACAAGAGCAAAACTCTTGTTTTGTCTTCTCAAAAAAAAAAAAAAAAAAAAATCTCAGCGGCTGGCCAGGTACAGTGGCTCACACCTATCATCTTAGCGCTTTGGGAAACTGAGGTGGGCGAATCACTTGCGGCTAGGAGTTTGAGACCAGCCTGGGCAAGATGGCAAAAGCTTGTCTCTACCAAAAAATACAAAAATTTAGCCAGGTGCAGTGGCGTGCACCTGTACTCCCAGCTACTTGGGAGGTTAAGGCACGAAAATCGCTGAACGGGGGCGATGGAGGTTGCAGTGAGCTGAGATCAAGCCACTGCACTCCAGCCTGGGAGACAGAGCAACACTGGGTCTCCAAAAAAAAAAAAAAAAAAAGATATCTGAGACTGTCTCCTTCTCCTTTACGGAAGAATATAAAAACTCTCTGGGAAACTCTATAGGCCAAAAACCTACCCTCAATCTAAATTTCACACCTTATATGAAAATTAACTCACAATAAATCACAAATTTAAATGTAAAATGTTAAAAAAAAAACAAAACTATCAAACTTTTAGGGAAAATAACAGGAAAAAATCTTTAGGACCTAAAGTTAGGCTGTAAATGTTGATTATACACATTGGGTCAGAGTTAAGAGACGGGGTAGGTGGGGGGAAGCACTCAGCATACATAACATTGTTCAAAAGTGCAATTACCTGTGAGCTTGGCTGGTGAAGCTCCCTGTTATAACCTGAAATCAATTTTGTCTATAGCTGCTGAGATAACTTGCTCGAATCTAGGACTAACTTTGCTCACCACCGTCACTTACCAACCAGAACTCTCCAGCTCCCCGAATCCTTACTAGTGCCAAGGAACTTTTTCAAAGAGCACTAAGTAACATGTCTGCTTTTTAGAAACCTCTAACCTTCTCTGTGTTCTCCAGACATATCAAAGACCACCCAGTCTTTGTGTATGACCTGAACTGCAATTCTTTCTTCCCAAATAAAATGTTAAATGTAGAGGTTAGGCCGGGCGCAGTGGCTCAAGCCTGTAATCCCAGCACTATGGGAGGCCAAGGCGGGTGGATCACGAGGTCAAGAGATCGAGACCATCCTGGTCAACATGGTGAAACCCC
>NW_016107853.1:833074-837742 GCF_001604975.1 Cebus imitator
AAAAAAAAAAAAAAAAAAAAAAAAAAAAAAAAAAAGAGAAAGAAAGAAAGAAAGGAAAAGATTAGCTGAGCACGGTGCCTGTGGTCTCAGCTACTCAGGAGGCTGAGGCAGAAATGTCCCTCGAGCCCAGGAGTTCAAAGCAGCATTGAGCAATGATTGTACCCCTGCACTCCAGCCTAGGTGACAGGGCAAGACCCTGTCCCCAAACAAACAAAAACCTGGTGAAATCTAAGTAAGCTCTGTGGATTGCACCAGTGTCAATTTCTGGCTGTGATATTACTGTGTTATAGTTATGCAAATCATTGCTACTGGGGAAAACTGGGTGCATACTGCCCTCCTGTTCATCAACTGCAGAAGTGTGGGGGTGGTGGAGGGGAGGGTGAGGCCTTAGACTCCCTTCCTGAACTCCCCAGCCTCTGTGCATTGGCAAGAACACAGCGAGAAGCCGAGACAGCTCAGAGAGGGTCTTGCAGGGGATCGCAGTGGCAGACAGGCTATAAACGGGGCTTCAGGACCCTCAGGGCAGGCCTCTCCCTCTGGGACTGCCTCTCCCTCTGGGACTACCTCTCCTATCTGGCCCTGGGGCAAGGGGAGGATGCCTGTCCCCGTCCCCCCAGGACCACTGTGTTCAGTAGCATAAAGCCCTTGGGGCTGGGGTGGAGGCTGTATGGCAGAGTGCAGGACTTCAGGCTTGAGGGGCTGGGGACCTGGGAGGCCAGTCATTGCCCAGAGCAGTGGACTCAACACCCTGATGGGCAATGGATGGTGGAGAAGGCCTTGGGGGGGTGCTTAAGGGCACAAGGCCTAGAGATGTCACCAGTGACCGAGAGCAGCAGTATCCTTAAGGGCCCCAAACCAGCCGCATCCAGATCCAGAACAAGTACGGGGGATGGGAGGAAGGGCTGGGCTGGGTGCCTGGCCGACTGGCTGTGGCACGCGATGGGGTGGGGGCTGTTTGTTGGGCCAGGTTTAATGGGCTTTGCTGTTCCACCCTCACAACCTGCCTTCAGATGTGGTCTCCACGCTCCCCATAACCAGGGTCCCAACCCCAAGGGACGCTCAGCAGAGAGCTGGGTCTGACCCCAGGCCACAGCGGCCCTCTTGGCCTCTCCCTGTCCTAGGGTTCAGGTGGAGTGCTGCCCACCACGCAGAAGCAGTCCAGGGACCCCTCCCAGAAGGGATTAGGGCTCAGGACTGAGAACTGGGTACCTGCTCAGGAAAGCCCTGAGCTTGGGCCAGTCAATGCCCTAGCCCTGCCTGGGGGCTCCCAGCACAGTACCCTATAGCTATTTCCACTGCTGGACAGCTGGGTATCTATAGAGCCACAAGGACTTCCCGCCACACCGGCGAGATGGCACCGCCAAGATTAATCCAGGATCACCAACAGACCCTGGGGGCCCTGGGGGTGCCAAGGCTGTTGACCCGCTGTGTGACCTCAGGGAGAACACTGTCTCTCTCTGGGCTGGGTTTTCCAGGAGTTCTTGGATTTTGGCCCCTGAGCTTTTGGGAATTCGGCCACCAGAGGACCGTGGGCAGTGCGCCCGCCCCAGGTCTGTCTGCCTGCAGAGGGGTGAATCAGCTTCCGGCCCCGCCCCGGGCGGCACGTGACCGCAGGTGGCGGCGGTGGGGTGGGCGGGGCGGCCCTGAGTCACCCGCGCGCCCCCGCCCAGCCTCGCGCCGCTGCTGCCGTCCCGAATGCGCCCCGCTCCGCCCGCGTCCGCTCGGTAAGCAAGTACCGGCCACGCCCCCGGGATCCTGGGTCTCAAGGGGCGCCGCCGCCCCCCAGCCGTGCTTCCGGGTCTCCTGGACCCTTCCCTGAGCTTCAGCCTCCTCCAGGCAGGCCTCCTGGGTTGCCAGCACCCGAGGATTTTAAGACCCCCCCCCCTTACCCGGAAGCTCTTGGCTGGCCGGGCGCCGCTGTGCCGGGGCCGCCTCCCACTCTAAGAAGCTACTGGGAAGATCTCCGGCTGCCCTATTTCCCCCTCAGAAGTTGCTAAGACTTCAGGCAGCTCTGGAAATCTGAGGTGTGGGTTCCCTGTCCTCTGCACGCAGAGCCGCGCCGAGCCCTGGGACGTGGCCCACGACTCCTCGCCGATGTCCCGATCCCCTACTTTCTCCCCATCCCAGTCCCGTCCCACACCTCATCCTCTTAGCTCCAGCCCCGTCCCGCTCCCGTCCTTCCCACGCCCCGTGGGCTCCGGCCCCGCCCCCAGCAGCCCCTCCCTGCGCGGCCCGCCCTCTGCGCCGAGCTGGGCTCATCAGGTCTTTCCCGCAGGTTGCTCATGGGCAGAGGAGCAGAGGCCGCGGAGAGGCCCCCGAGCGCGCGGTGCCCCAGCCGGGTCGGAGCTAGGAACCGGACCTTGCCCGCCCACCCCCGGCAGCAGTGCCCGGGCAGGCGGCACCATGGCCTACTCCCAGGTGCAGTGTCTGGACGACAACCACGTGAACTGGCGCTCCAGCGAGTCCAAGCCCGAGTTCTTCTACAGCGAGGAGCAGAGGCTGGCGCTGGAGGCCCTGGTGGCCCGCGGCCGGGACGCCTTCTACGAGGTGCTCAAGCGGGAGAACATCCGAGACTTCCTCTCGGAGCTGGAGCTCAAGCGCATCCTGGAGACCATCGAGGTGTACGACCCGGGCTCTGAGGACCCTCGGGGCACGGGCCCCTCCCAGGGGCCCGAGGACAACGGGGTCGGTGACGGCGAGGAAGCCAGCGGGGCGGATGGAGTCCCCACCGAGGCCGAGCCGCTCCCCTCCCTGGAGTACTGGCCCCAGAAGTCGGACCGCTCCATCCCGCAGCTGGACCTGGGCTGGCCCGACACCATCGCCTACCGCGGCGTGACCCGGGCCAGCGTCTACATGCAGCCCCCCATAGACGGGCAGGCCCACATCAAAGAGGTGGTGCGGAAGATGATCAGCCAGGCGCAGAAGGTGAGGCAGCGCGGGGACTCCTGCAGCGGCGGCCGGACCAGCCACCGGACCCCCTCAATATGGCCTCACTCAGAGCCCAACACGAGAGCCCAGCATGGGCCTCCAGGGGTTTCTGCTGCTTCCCTGGCGGGCTCCTGGGTGGAGGTTTCCTCCTCACCTTCTTGGGGATCGCACTTTCTTTGCAGGGTAGGGTTCCCAGGTCCTCTAGCAGGTGACAGTGGGCTGCCCGGTCTCAGAGGGCCTCTGTGTGGTTGGGGGGTGTTTTTAGTTTCTGCTGATCTGGTGAGCAGGTTCCCCAGAAGAAGGCACGGAAATGGGGTGGAGCGGGGAGAGGAGCAATCGCAGGGCTTGCTCTCACTCTCCCTTAGAGTGACTCTGATTCACTGTGAGGGTGCGCGCACACGCCATGAGCTCTCTGGCGGGGAGAGCTTTTATTGTGGGGTGGGGGATAGGTATGGACATTGAAAAGCAGCCCCAGCCCATCTGAGACTGGCCTGGAGGTCCTGGTTCAATACTGCCTGTTTCCTGGCTGTGCTGAGCAGCTTCGAGCAGAGTGCACACCCTCTCTGAGTCTCTTTGTGAGCTTTGCAGTGGTGGAAACTTTCCAGGCCAGAATGCATGGGTGAGGGAGGTGTAGTCCTCATTGGTGGAAGTGGAGTGAGTCCGGCTGAGCATTGTCCACCTGAATTTTGCCACTAAAAGGAACCTCAAGCCTTCTCTGGCCCTCCCCTTCTCCACCCCTGCCGGGCTGCGCAGTGCCCCAGCTGTGGGGGGCCATTCTTGGCTGACACACTGTCACACATTCTGAGAAGGGGTGCTTGCCACTTGCGGAGACAGCTAGGCCACTGCTGGATAGCTGTGGGCATGAGCAGTCGCTAATGCTGCTGCACGGAAGCACCTTCTCACCGTTCCCAAGCACATCTTGACTTCATAGAGGTTACCTAGAGAGCTGTGTTGAGAAGGACTCTGAAGCCGGGTCTGGCCTCAGGTTGTGGAATGTTACTAGCTGGGTCTAACCCCTTCATACCTCCAATCTCAGAACAGGGCAGCCAATTGCACAAGACCATGCTGGCTTCAGGGACCATCCTGGGTAACCGACAGGGCCTCAGGGAAGCTCGCGGACAGAGAAACCAGAAGTGGGTCAAGAACTGACGAGGTGGCCACAGTGGCCCCTGGCCCTGGCTCCAGTTTCCAGGAAAGTGGAGTCCCTGCCCAACAAGGGGACTGGCTGGGTTAGCTAGCTGGGTGGGGGCGCCTGGCCCCTGGCCTGCCTGCTCTCACCTCACTGTCTGACCCTGGGCAGCTGTGAGGCTTCAGGTTTCTGGTCTATAAGACGGAGGTGGTGTGGATAAAGCCTGCATCTTCAGCTATTGTGAAGATGGAATATCCGGTGACAGAAGTAAGGAAGGAGTTGGAGGAAGAGGAGGAGGAGGGGAGGAGGAGGGGACCTGCATAGTTTGCAGACCGGACCCACCCCACACCTGCCCTGGTGTGTAGGAAGTGCCGCTGACGTCTGTGCCTGACGGACATGACTGGCTGGAGGCTAGAGAACCCTGTCCCCCCAGAGAGCCTGCCGGGATCCCATGACCCTGCCTCAACTTCCGTCTTGAAAATAGGGAAACTGGCCAGGCACAGTGGCTCACGCCTGTAATCCAAGCACTTTGGAGGCCAAGGTGGATGGATCACCTGAGGTTGGGAGTTCAAGACCAGCCTGACCAACATGGTGAAACCCCGTCTTAAAAA
>NW_016107853.1:837758-843579 GCF_001604975.1 Cebus imitator
GTTATAATAATATAAACATTGAGTTGTGGTCAAACAAAAAAAAAAAAAATACACAGAGGAAAAAAAAAAAAAAAAAAAAAAAAAAGAAAATAGGGAAACTGAGGCCCTGGGTAGGCGGACTTGACCTGCCATGCTAAGGTTCCCACTCCTCTGTGCCTCCCCTCCTCATCAGCGACAGGAAGGAGGCAGCGCCCCCCACAGCTGGGGCACTGCATGGCCTGGCAGGGGTGGAGAAGACGAGGGCCAGACGAGGCTTGAGGTCCCTTTCAGTGGCAAAATTCAGGTGGACGATGCTCAGCCAGAGGGTCTGAAGCAGGAGCGCAAGGAAATAAGCGCAGAGAGGCAGGGAGCGCTCCCCGCCTTATCTGTCCCCATGAATCACCTCTCGTACCCCTGCTGCCGCTGCCCCTTCTCACCCTGATATCCAGAAGGGAGAACTGTGCCTGCCCCCTGCCTGGGATGGGAATCGCTCTACCTGGGCCACCTGGCCACACGCTGGCCCCTTCCCACCCCGCCCAGTGATGAGCCAGATAGGGGCTTCCCAGCCAGGGCTTCCCCTGGCGACCCCAGCTTCCTCCCAGAGTTTCTGTGGCTACAGCTGTGACCAAGCCACTCCCTACAGTCCCATGGGCCATCTAGAGCTTTCTTTGCTTCCCACAAAAGCCCCACAAGGTTACTGGTGTCACCTGCCTAAGGTGACATTGCCTTTCTTTGCTTCTCACAAGGTTATTGCTGTCACCTGTCTAAGGTGACATAGCCAGGAAGACACTGGTCTCCAGTTTGGGTGCCAGTCTGTCTACATGGCGCCACAGTGAGTGGTCTCCTGCAGCCTCGGACAGGTGGGCCCTGCCATCTGCTTTTCCAGGCCTCAGGATGGGGGACTCACTGCTGAGACTGCCCCACCCCTGCCGGCTCTCAGACATCAGGGAGTCCTCAAGGGTCTCACAGAGGGGGCCTCAGAGGCAGTAGAGGCTGAGCCCCTCATCTGACAGGGACACTGAGGCCCAGAGCAGGACAGGGATTTGTTCATGACTCCACAGCACTGTGGTGAGCCGAGCCCCTGCCTTCTGCTCTGGGTACTTCTTTCCCTGCCACATCTATCCTGGGACCTGTGGCCATCATGGCATGTGTGGGCGGGTATAATAACAATAGCAACTGCTGATTGACTGTGAGGCACTTTATAATCTCAGGTAGTGTTATCTGTCCCATTTTTCAGATGTAGAAACTGAGGCCCGACTGGTTAGTCCCTGCTCAAGGTCACCTAGCTAGTTCTCGGGTGGAGGGGTGGGGACCAGGCCTGTGTTTCTGTGAAACTCTAGGCTACCCCTCGTGCCCTGGCCTGGCAGGACAGAGTGACAGGCAGGGCCTGGGAGGGGCAGCTGATCCAGGCCACTGCAATCCTCCAGCTCTCCTGCCCCTTCTGCCTCCCAGGCTCACAGGGGCGGGGCCAGGACGCTGACGGATGCTGACGGGGCGCTTTGTCTGCCGGTCTGCCCGTCTGCATGCCTGCCGGGAGTGCTCCCTGCCTTATCTCTCCCCATGAATCACCTCTCGTGCCCCTGCTCCCACCTCTCTTTCTCACCCTGGTATCATGTAAAGAGAACTCTGCCTGCCCCCGCCTGGATGGGGATCCTTCTGCCTGGACCGCCTGGCCACACACTGACTCCTTCCCACCGGGGGCTTCAGGCTGGGGCTACTGGAGCTGAGTCAGGACAGCCCAGCCCGCCGCCTCCTCACTCCCCTGCCCTGTCATCAGCACAACAGGCAGACCCTGGGGCAGGGAAGTGACGCGGCACCCAGGGGAGCGGCTGTGTTCCCGGCAGTCTGCTGCCAGCAGTACCCCCACCCCCACCTGCCTTCCCATGCCCAAATGACTGGAATGGAACTAGTGGGCAACGGGACCAGGAGCCAAGAGTCCATGCTCTGCCTCCTCCTAGCTTGTGACTGGAACAAGCCCCAGCTCCTTTCCAGGCCCCGGTCATCCCATCTGTAAAATGGGTACAGGTCTTAAAGACTGTTAGAGGCCCCTTCAGCCTTGACCCCTTGCTGCCCTGTGATCCTGGACTCCCCTGGGATGAGAGGCAAGTGGGTGCCGGGTCTCACTCCCCAGCAGCTTGTCCCCTTTGAGTGTCCCTCCAGCCCCAGTGGCCTCCAGCTCCAAGGGGAAGGTCACTGCCTGCCCCTCCTACAGCCCCAGGAGCCATGATTTATCTGGGGGAAAACCTGCTGTGGGGTTCTAGCCGCATACCAGAGGCCTGCAGGATCACGCCTGGGAGGGACCAGCCCCGGCCTCGCTCAGCTGCAGCCTGCGGAGGGATGAGGCTGGGCGGGGTTAGGGCTCCCTCAGCCAGCACCGGGAGTAGATGTTCCAGCTGGTTGTTCCTCCAGCAGGTGCTGAGCCCCCCAACATGACACGGTGGGATGGGGGGGCCCTAGCAGGATCCCTTACCAGTCCCCGACAGCCCAGGGTGAGGCCCCAGGAGTGGGCACGGATCACACCTTCTCTAGTTCACCGTTGAGGAAGCTGAGGCTGGGTGAGGCCCTGGTGGCCGGGGCCAGAACGCTGATCTCTGCATGCCAGGCCAGGGCTTGGGAACAGACCCAGAGAAGGAAAGTTGAACCCAGGTTTCACGATGCCTGATTCACCCCACATTTTTTCTGTCAGGCCCCCGCCTTCACACGCTGGAGTCCTGGCCCACAGCTTGGCTCTAGGAGAATAGAAGCGGCTTAATGAGGCGTTTCCTAAATGCCAGGTGCTGAGCGGGCACTTTACCCTGCTGCGTAATCCTCCCCTCGACTCTGGAAAGTAGGTGTTGTCTCTATTGTGCAGATGAGGAAACTGAGGATTGGTGGGGCTGGGGATGGCAGAGAGCTTGCGTGAGGTCACAGAATTGACATCTGGAGGGCCTGGCCCAGAACCCCAGTCTGCGGGTCCTGAGGACCCCCATTCCCTGGAGAAGCAGTGTCACTGTCCTTCCGAGCCCTACCCCTGCATAGGAGCATCGGAGCCTCGCTGCTGGCCCCTGTTGACTCAGGACAGTAAAAGCGTTTTCACGAGGCTCCTTGGCAGCCAAATACTGGGCTCTCTGGAAGAGGGCTGGGACGGAGACTCACAAGAACAGGGGTGAGCTCTGTGGCCTGGGGACCAGGAGGAAGGGCACTCATTGCTGGGCAGTGCCAGGACAGCCCCCCACACAGGTGGCCCAGCTGACACCGCAGGTCGGGAGTCGCCTCCTGTATGCCCAGGGCCTGTTGCTGTCAGGGTGGGGAACCATCTAATAAAGTAACCCCAGATGTTGGCTCCTGTGTGCTCCAAAGTCTCCCTTCACCACAGCATTTGTCTTAATTAACAGGTTTTTTTTTTTGTTTTGTTTTTTGAGACAGAGTTTCGCTCTTGTTGCCCAGGCTGGAGTGCAATGGTGAGGTCTTGGCTCACCGCAACCTCCACCTCCCAGGTTCAAGCGATTCTCCTGCCTCAGCCTCCCAAGTAGCTGGGACTACAGGCAGGTGCCAGCAGACTGGGGGTCCTGGCCCCCGGGCCAGCAGAGGGTGCTGGTCCCACTTATCCACTCGCATGCTGCAGGACCCTGGGCCTCAGTTTCTTCACCTGTAAAATGGGGATCGGGCCTTGTCTTGAAGCAGTGGCAGACGTGAGTGTCTAAAAGCACCGAGCTACTCTCTGCCTTGCGAGCAGCTAGGGAGGAAGATGGGGTCCCGCCCTGTTCCCTGGCCTACTCTGGCCCTGGCCTGGCAGGTCTTGGCCTGGGTGGGCTGTCCTAGTCCCCTTTAAGAGTCTGAATGACCTCTGGGCTCGAGTGCCTTGCCAGGTGAAGTGCCACATGGGGTGGTGGGAGGAACAGGCTTCCGTATCACCGGCACCCAGGCACGAGCCCCAGCTCTGGTGTTATCCTTTGTGGCTGCCCTGAGATGGTTGCTTGTCCTCTCTGACCTTCTGTTCCTTCTTCCTCAGTGTCACAGTGGTACTAACACCTGCCTCATAAAGTCAGTGAGATTTAAGTGGGAAAAAAGTGAGGCGTGTAAATGGGGAAAAGGTAGGGTGTGTAAAACACTCCATGTCTGGCAGACCCCTTCCCTCACCTCGTCCGCCTTCACTCCTTACTCCTGTCCTGAGAGCCTCTCTCTGGGAGTAGTCTGGGGTGGAAGTGGGGAGCTCCCTGTCCTGGAAGAAAGTCAAGCAGGGGCTCAGGAGCGCAGTAGAGAGCATGTGGGGGCCTCAACCCTGCCCTGGCGTGCTTTGTGACCTTGGGCAAGTCCTTTCCAAGCCAGGCTTCTTGGGGCATTAGGGTGCCTGGTGGCCCCAATGTCTGTCAGTCTTGGACCCTGGAGAAGCTGAGGTTTGAAAGGCTTTTGAATTCAGTTATGAGATTTTCCTGTTTGAAAATTCTCGGCTGGTGCCATTTGCTGTCCACATGGGATGATCTGTTTGGCTGGATCCTGCGCCGGCAGGCCTGGAAGCGCTGAGGATTCTGAAGCTCCTTGTGGCCAGCAGGAAGTGGGGGGGATCTTGCCCTCTTGCCTCATCCACAGGGACCAGTCCTGGTCACCTGATGGCCTTTCCCCAAGCTCTGGCAGCCTCTTGTCTCCGCAGTATTCCTGAGCCACAGCAAGGAAGCTGATGTCCATCTGGGGGAAGCAGGAGACTCAGGGTAGTGCCGCCATGCCACTGGGCTAGGCCGAGCCTCCTGGTCAGAGCACTCTGGGCATGACCAGCCTGCGCTTCTTGGCCTGACCCTCGGCAGCCATTTGGTGCTCAGAAGGCCTGATCTTCCTTTAATTGGCCTTAATGAGGCTTCAGTCTTAATAGTCAGAGGGTGGGGAAGGTGTTCACGGAGCTGATGGATGTTGGAGGGGAGCAGGGCCTCAGAGTTCATCCAGTTTAACTCCCCATGTTACCACGAAGAGAAACTGAGGCTTAGAATGGGAAGCAACCCGCCGTGGGCCACCCAGGGAAGGCAGGGCAGAGCCAGAGAGGCCCAAGGGCATTGATCTTCCAGACAGTGCTGAGGGTTAGGTATTTGTTTTAGGAGCTGAGGTGGACTCTGGGAGGCCGTGGGTTAGTTCAGAGCTTGGAATGGACACAGGGTCCCCCATGAGAAAGGCCTAGGAGCAGGAGACCTCTGTCGCTAGTTGACAGAGTGGCCCTGGGACAGTGGAAAATGGGAGTGGCTATCACCTATGGTCTCCATAAAAGGGACACCATGCACGCCAGCTGGTTCGCCTGATTATCCTTGCTCTGGCTGGGGTCAGCATTTGCTACCAAGTACACAGACTCCCTTTACCCTGTGAGGCAAGATGACACTGTTACCTAAACTGGTCCTCTTGGTGACAGGCTTTCAGAGCCACTGTATGGGGAAACTGGTTAGGAGAGTGCCTGGAGGTGGCAGAGAGCGCCACCCAGAGATCCTAGGAGTCCTTCCTAACCCAGAGAACTTTCTTGGGCCTCTTCAGATGGCATCTCACTAATCCTGCCAGCCCCATGGAAGGGAGGGGGAGGGGAGGGGGAGTGGGACCACGTCATGAGCATAGAAAACCTGAGGTGCTGCAGCCAGGTCTGTCCCCACCCAGCTGCTGGAGGAGGGGGTTAGGGACAGGTGAGTAACTCTTCCTATCTCCATTCCACTCCCCCAATATGGAGGAGAGGCCTAAACCCTGCAGTGGAAGCAACTGCAGTTCCCTGGAGCCTCAGTTTCTCCATCTCTACAAGGGGCTGGTAATAACTGTAGGGCAGGTCTGCTGGTAATGAATTCTCTCAGCTTTTTTATATCTGAAAAAGTCTTTTTTTTTTTTTTTTTTTTTTTTT
>NW_016107853.1:844124-890162 GCF_001604975.1 Cebus imitator
CTCCTCTGGTTGTTTTTAAGATTCTCTCTTTGTTACTGACTAAGTGATTTGATTGTGATGTGCATTGGTATAGTTTTCTTCATTTTCTTCTGCTTGGCAGTCATTGAACTTCCGGGACCTGTGGATTTAGTCTTTTTTTTTTTTTTTTTTTTTTTTTTTTGTTCTTTTTTTTTTTTTTTTTTTTTTTTTTTTTAATGAGACAGAATCTCACTCTGTTGCCCAGTTTGGAGTGCAGTGTCAAGATCTCGGCTCACTGCAAACTCCGCCTCCTGGGTTCAAGCGATTCTCCTACCTCAGCCTCCCGAATAGCTGGGATTGTAGCTGCGCACCACCAGGCCCTGTTAAATTTTGTATTTTTAGTAGGGACAAGGTTTCGCCATGTTGGCCAGGCTGGTCTTGAACTCCTGACCGCAAGTGATCCACCCTCCTCTGCCTCCCAAAGTTCTGGGATTACAGGTCTGAGCCATGCGCCCAGCCTTGGATTTAGTCTTTAATCAAATGGTGGAAGTATTTTGGCCAATTTTTTCTAATTTTTTTCTTTTGGTCTCTCCCTCACTTCCAACCCTTGCACCTTCTGTGACGCAATTACACATATGTTGGATGGCTTCAAGTTGACCCACAGTTTGCTGATGCTCTGATCATGTTCTTTCAGTCTTTCTGTGTGTCATTTTGGATAATTTCTACTTATGTGTCTTCAAGTTCACTAATTTTTTCTTCTGTAGTGTCTAATCTGTTAATTCTACCTAGTATATTTTTCATCTTAAATGTTGCATTTTCACCTCTTGAATTTTGATTTGTTGGCTAAAAAAAAAAAAAAAATTCCACATCTCTACCTAACTTTTTAAACACATGGAACACAGTTATAAATGTTTTCATGTTTTTGTCTGCCAATTCTAACATCTGTGTCAGTTTTTGGTTGATGTTGATTGCTTTTTTTTCTCATGTGCATCATGTTTTTCTGTTTCTTTGTGTGTCTGGTAATTTTTAATTGGATACCAGGCATGTTGGATTTTATGTTGTGGGCTGTGGATTTTGTTTGTTTTGTTTTCTCTTTTAAATATTTTGGAGCTTTGTTTTGGGGTGCAGCTACGTTACTTGGAAACAGGTTAATGCTTTTGTGGCTTGCTGTCAAGCGTTATTAGGCAGGACTAAAGTAGATTTCAGTCTAGGGTAGGAGTTGCAAATTACGGACCCCAGACCAAAGGAAGTCTGTTGCCAGCTTTTATAAACAATAGAACATAGACAGACATTCATTTGTGTACTTTGGCTGCTTTTGTGTTACAATAGCAGATTTGAGTAGCTGTGACAGAGAACCTATGGCCCTCAAAACCTAACATATGTACACTCTGGTTCTTTAGGAAGTTTGCTTGTGCCTAGTCTAGGACATATTTGTACACTGCTGAGGCAGTATCCTTCTGAGGACCCCCTGCAGGCCCTGTGTGTTAGGAGGGGTTTCTATTCTGGATGGGGGCACATAAACTATTCCTGATCCTGTGTGAGCTCCAGCGATTGTTCCAGCCGCCTCTTTCCGGTGGTTCTCTGCTCAGCCTCAGTAGTTTCTCACTCGGCCATCAGCTGAAGACCCCAGGGGGCCCTCTGCAGGTCTTTGGAGTTCACTCTGTGGAGCTCTCTCCCCTGTGGCACTCCGTCCTGCGAATCCCACATGTCACACTCAGTGAACCCTGTCCCGTCGACTCAGGGAGACCACAGGACTTCACGGAGGCTCCCCTTCCTATGCCACAGCCTGGAAGTCGTGGGGCGATCCTAGGGCTCAGCTGGTTTGTTCCTCTTTTCTCAGGGATCACTGTGCTGATTGAAGGCTGTTGTCTGTGGCTTCATAGATTTTGTCTTTTTTTTTTTTTTTTTTTGAGACAGTCTTGCTCTGTTGCCCAGGCTGGAGTGCAGTGGCGCGATCTTGGCTCTCTCCTGCCATCCCTCTATCTCAGAAGTAACGCACATGTGATCCACCTCTGGAACGTTCTCATTTGGCATCAGGTCGCAGCTCAGCTGCAAACTCTGTCCCCCGTCCCCCAGCCTCCTGAGTAGCTGGGGTCACAGGCATGCGACACCATGCCTGCTAATATTTGTATTTTTAGTAGAGACATGGTTTCACCATATTGACCAGGCTGATCTCAAACTCCTTGTGATCCATCCTCGGCCTTCCAAAGTGCTGGGATTACAGACGTGAGCCCCCGAGCCCGGCCTGTCTGGGTCTTTTAATTGCTAAGGCAGGAGGGTAAATTCCAACTCTGTTATTCCATCATGGCAGTCATCGGAAGTTGAATCCAAGGTCTTGATGGCCACCGCCTCAACCTTTAAGACAGTCTGTGGCATTCCTGTTAGCAGCCCTGGCTCGTCACTTACAGCCTTCCAGCTGGCCCGGAGGGAAGTGAGATCCTCCTGGCCTGTCCACCCCAGAGGGAGCTTTGGGTCTGGTGGGCTGGGACTTGGGCTGGTGGGAGGACGAGGAGGGGACAGGGACGTGCTGCGGATCCCATGCTGGGGCTTCATCTGCATTAATTCACTTTAATTTCTTACAAACTTGTGGGTGGGAATTGTTATTATCCTCAAGAGGAAACTAAGGCATTTGCCCAAGGTCATGCAGCTTCCAGGGAGGAACTGAGATTGGAGCCAGCGGGTACAGCCTACACTGCCACTGTCTGGAGAGCTGGAGAAGAATGGACCCCAAGATGAGAGACTCTCCCCACCTCCTGCACTTCCCAGGTGGGAAGGTGAGGCCCAGAGAGGCCTGGGGACTTGTCTGCAGTGTGCAGTGTCTGTGACCGCCAGGGCTCCGGGCTCTGGGGCAGGCTGGAGCATGGTGAGGAGAGAGAATGTGGCCAGCTCTCTCTGAGCCACTTCTAGGGACCTCTGAGGCCTGGGAGGGTGAGGCGAGTGGAAGGCTTGCCACGTGCAGGCTGGAAACTCTCCCCTCTCACCAAGTCTTGGGACCCAGTCCTTGGGGACACTCCATTGCTGTGCCTGAGAAGTAATGCACATGTGATCCACACTCAACCCAGACAGCCAGAGTGACGACAGGGAGGCTGGGGCTGCATCTGAGCTGGGATCTGAAGGACAGGTAGGAGGTGTCCGGGCAGATGCAAAATGCACAGGTGGCAAGGAGAACAGCACGTAGGAGACATGGTTGCTTGAGGCAGGACACGTCGGGGAGAGGGGTCGGGACGCATTGGCCAGGGCCCCCTGGAGAGATGCTGCCGCAGAGGCTAGGCTTGCGCACCGCCCGTTTCCCACCATGCTCAGAACCAGGCCAGCCCATCTCACCCCACCCCTCCTCCCCGGGCACCTCTGCTGAGACCTGTTCTACCCACTCACCCTGTGAGGGCACATCTGCGTCAAGAGTAGTTCTGTGGTCAGCGGAAGGCTGGGAAATAGCTGTTGTGGGTGTTGGCACCTGTGAGGCAGGAGCCCTGTGGGGATGCAGGCGGAGAACCGCCACCAGCACTTCCTCTCCCAGACCCATGGGTGCGATGAGATGTGCTAGCCGCCCAGACAGGCCCTGCCGGGCACTGGGCAAGGAACAGGAGTCAGGGTCCCTTGGCAGGGACATCAGAGACAAAGGGTCTTAGACATCTTGTCCACCTTCCCCTTTTGCAGATGAAGAAACTGAGACCTGGAAAGCAGGTGTGCTCACCCAAAGCCCAGCCTAGAGCTCAGACGCCGTTGCTTGGCCCACTCTGCCCACTCCACCCTTGCTCAGGGGACTCCGGCTGGGGCTGGGGGAGATTGAGGAGGCCCACACCTGTGCTCCCTGCCTCTGTGACCTAAAGCCCTGTCCCACCCTTGACCCAGCAGCCAGCGTTACTGGGCTTCAGGCCGTGTCTGCCAGGGTGGGCAGTGGCCACAGGTGGGGCACTGCTTTGTGTCACCTCTCCACTGCAGCTCAGGTGATGGAGGTGCTCCTGGCTGGGCACCAGGGATCCGTGTGCAGCACCACCTCGGACCAGTGCCCTCCCCCCGAGCCGCAGATTCTGCATCTCTCACGTAAAGGCGGATGTCCGCCGGTCCCAGGACACAGAGGGAGGTGGGGGACTGGAGACATAGGCAGAAGGCGGGGTGCAGAGGCCGGCAGATCCACTGGGCGGGGAGGGCACAGCACCGGAGAAGGGGCTGGGAGGGCGGGGCACCGGAGCGCTTGCACAAAGGACACCACAGACAGACGTGCAGGAGGCATTTAGGCACCAGGAGTCCCCAGGGAGAGGCCTGGGCTGGGGCAGGGGCAGGCTCACTGTTGGCTCACTTGAGCCGGTGCCCATCCACATCCCTGCTGATGTCCCCCTCTGCTGCGGCCCGCCTGCCTCTGCCCCCTAGGCATGGCCATCCTCCCACACCCTGTCATCTTGGGCCATGCCTCCCACACCCTGGCAGAAGCCAGATGGTTGTCTTGGGCATTGGCCTCCCGGGTTCTGCAGCTGCATCTTGGAGGCCTCAAGGCCGCCCAGCAGAGGCCTGTCCATCAGTAAGATGGGCAGAGCCCACTGGGCTCCCTCCTTCCCCTGGGAGCTGGGCTGCATGGCTGGCACAGATTCCAGGCTGCTGGGCTGGGAGCTGCCCATCGGCTCCAAGAACAGGGCATGGGGTGCAGGACATGCACGTGCCTGCCTGCTATGCCCGCCCCGTGCCAGCTGCTCACGGGGCATGGCTGGTTCCAGCCTCAGGAGTGGAACAAGCTCAGCGCTGGCACCCAGGCCGCCTGCCTCCTGCCCAGTGTGGCCTGTGACATACAGCAGGCAGAGCTGGTCTCCGGACTCAGCCTCCCGTCTCATTTCCACAGCCTTGGCCCTGCCCCAGACCTCTGAGGGGACGTGCTCGGCGCTTGGGACTGCGGGAGGCATCTGGTGCTTTTCTTGACTTGCGCCAGCTCTGCCAATGTGTGAACTGGATAGAACCACAGGGGCAAGCCAGGCCCACACCCCCGTTTGACAGATGAGGAAACCCAGGGTCCAGGAGGGGCTGTGGTCCCAGGTGCCCTGACCGCTGCAGTCGTTCCCAGGCCAAGCCAGCTGGTCTTGTCCTCAGTTGATGAAAGCTCTTTAAGCCAGGCCCTGTCCTGGGCCAAGACAAGGGCTCTGCCCTTGCTGAGCTCAGTGTCACAAGTGACCTGGGCCTCCCAACAGAATTAGGCAAGGTAGCGAATGGCTCTGTGCCTCAGTGTCTTAGTCTGTAAAATGGGAAGGAGAGCCACTGCCTCACAGTGTGCTTGTGAGGACTGAACAAGATAACAATTGTCAAGGCTCCTTATGAACCATCAAGCAGTGCGAGGGCCCAGGACTGACGTCCAGTCTCTTGTGCAGAAGGTGCTCTGGGTGGGCGGGGCCCTGGGTTCTAGCCTCATCATGGATTCTGATCCCAGCTTTCCTATCTATAAAATGGGGAAGGGCATGACAGGACTCAATGGTCCCCAAGAAACCTTTGTGGCTCCATGGACAGGCCGGGCTATGGTGGGCTTGCCTGGGGAGCATCAGGCACCCCTTACATAAGCTTGCACCTGTTACAAACCCATCTTTGACCACCCCAGGCACTGAGCCCAATGCCTGGGGCGAGCCAGCACTGTGGGGGGATATATTTTGGGGTGCAGGCCCCAACAAATCCAGCCTGACAGCAGATGGTCCCTGGATCAGGCACGCTGCCTGGCTGAGGGCAACATGGGGAATGGCGCATGTGGCACAGGTCCTGCTGGGGCACGTCCCCCAGTCCAAGCCCAGGGCAAGTCCCCATCTGCCACGGTAGACAGGGCGCGGAGCCCTCCAGGGAGAAGCGTGCCTGCTGCGCCCTCATTAGGCTCCTTTCCAGGGTGGCACGTGAGGCTGTTTGCCTGCTCAAGAGCGGCTAAACCGAGGGGGTCCCTGGGCTGGAGCAGCTTTGGGTCCGGGAGATCCCAGGCAGGAAGGTCCCTGCTGCCACCACACACCCCCCGCCCAGGGTTTCATCACCCTCAACTGGTGGCTCAGTCCAAGGTCATGGTGATCTGTCCGTGTTGTGTGTCCTCTGCCCTCTCATCCACCCTTGTCCAAGCAGTCTCTGGCCGTCCTTGAACATCTCCTGGGTTGGGGAGTGAGCTCCCTCTCAAGATCCCTGTCTAACCTTGGGCTGCCCTGGGGGCAGCAAATGCTTCCCCATCTGGCGCCCACACCCACCCCCCCTGCCAGTTGTAGCCCCTGCATCAACCAGCTACTCCCTCTGCCCCAAAATAGCCCTTCAGAGACAGAGATAGGGAGCAGTCGTCTCCCCAGAGGACAGAGAGGACCCTTAAGCCTTAGAGTTCCAGGAATCTTGGCTGGTCCCACAGCTCCGCTCTGGGTGAACCGCTGTTTCTCCCAGGTCCTCCGAGACTAAATGTCCAAGGGAAGGGGCAGGAGACCAACCCTGACCTGACCGGAGGTGGGTCCAGGCCCTGGCCCAGCTTGCTTCGTGACACCCAACAAGCCTTACAACCTCACTGAGCCTCAGTTTATCCGGCTGCGTGCTGGGCTCTCACCACCATGGTGCCTGTGAGAAGCTGCGGGAGTGAGGCCGAGAAGACCCCTGTAAACAGGAATGTGCGCGTGACTGTGGGAGACAGGCAGCAAACGGGCGTCATGGAGCCCTTCCTGGCCGGGCTCTTCACAGGTGCTGCGGCATTCGGGTGTGCTCGGTTCTCCTGAGAGATAGAGCCTGATGTACTGATGAAACCCTGATGGGTCCAGAGAAGCCAGGTGTCTTGCTCAGGGTCACACAGTGAGTCTGAGGTAGGGCAGGTGTGGGGCCCTCCCCTCTGCTGGAGTCCGGGCTTTGGTGTCAGTTGAATGATGGGTGTCAGCAGGGGCCTGAGGCCCAGGAGGAGCCCAGCTGGGCCTGCAGGGGCCAGCCTGGTGAGCTCACCGTGGGATGTGCAGACACAGCCCCAGCAGGCTCCAGGCCGCCTCCCTCACCCCGAATCTCCGCATCCCAGCAAGTCCAGTCTCACAATGGGGGTGGGAGCTGACTTCTGCTCCCTGGCAAACCTGGGTAGGCTGTAGCCAGACTCTGTCCCCAGCTTGCTGTGTGCCCTAAGGCAGGTCCCTGGCCTCTTCTCCACATGGTTCTCAGACCTGGGACAGGGACGAAGGTGCCAGCCTCAGAGTGTGTGAGGGATGGGGCCACCCACCCGAGAGTGGGACACGTGTCTGTATTAGCAGTGTGGGCGGCTGTGCCGAGGGACGGGGAGGGGACCAGGTACGAGAGAGAGACCTGACTCCCTGAGCCCCACTGGGGCCGGGCCCACCCCACCTCAACCTGTCCCTCTGCCTGCTCCGCCTGGCACCTTCACTCATCCAGACCCCCTGCCCTGTTGGTGGTGCTTGGCTGGGCTGGTGGTAGGTAGGTGTACCCTGACTACTGGGGCTCCACCCTGAGCCAGGTCCGGCAGGAGGTCACCTGCTGTGGGGACATCTGTTGTCAGCTGACAGGAAGAGCACCTGGGTTTGGGCACTGACCGAAGTCCACACCAGCCCAGGGATGCAGGGGGCGCCCAGCGAGCCGCCACGCCAGCTGCTACCCTTCTCCCTGGGCACTGGCACATCAGGTTCATCTCAGCATCCCCAGGTGTTATGAGGCAGGCACAGCGCAGCCGGCTCTGGCCTGGGAAGGCACCAACACAGGGCCCCTGGGTGAGCCCAGAGCAGGCACTGAAGCTAGAACTTCAGGCCAAGAAAGGTCCCTGACCCCTCACTCCCTGGTCTAGGTCCTGAGCTCCAGTTGTGGGGCCAGAGCGGGCACCCGTGAGAGGCTGGTGGCACGGGAGGGCTGTGCGTTCTGCCGAGACCTGCCCCCCACTGCTGAGCTGCCTGACGGGCCCCAGTCTCTCTTCTTGCCCCAGGTGATAGCTGTGGTCATGGACATGTTCACCGATGTGGACATCTTCAAGGACCTGCTGGATGCCGGCTTCAAGAGGAAGGTGGCCGTGTACATCATCGTGGATGAGAGCAACGTCAAGTACTTCCTGCACATGTGTGAGCGGGCCCGCATGCACCTGGGGCACCTCAAGGTGAGCAGGCCGGAGGGCTGGGGTCATTCAGTCTGTCAACAAACACTTGAGTACCTCCTGCTTGAAGGAGTCCTGTGCCAGCACTCAGAGTCCAGTAATCCTAGAGCCTCCTGCCAGGCAGTCATATAACCTCTGCTTGAATTCCCCGAGGGACGGGATACTCACTACCTCCAACGTGGCAGAGATAAGATAAACATTGATTAGGTGCTTGCCGACCAGGGGCTGGAGCTCGTGCCAAGTGCTGCCTCACATGTGATTTCAGAGCAGCCCATGTCACACTGGTTATCTGTGTGCTTGCATACCTCTGGTGATAGTGTGCTCACTCCCTCCTCAGCTAGCTCGAGGCCTATCTGTAGAGCTTCAACTCCCAGGAAGTCCTTTCTTGGGTTAAGCTAAAAGCTGTCTCCTTAGAATGTCCATTGACTGGTTTTAGCATCTGGCTCAGACGGAGGCCAGGGAAGGCTTCCTTGATGGTTGCACAGTTGAAATGGCTTTGAGGCGCAAGAGCAGAGTAGAAAGAACCTTTGGGTGAGGGGAAACCACGGGACAGAGGTGGATCAGAGAAGGCTGCGGATGGGGTCAGGGTGGGCTGTGGTTGTCAGCACTGCTTTGCTGTGTGTCCTTGGGCATGTCACCTCCCCTCTCTGGGCTACAGGATCTCACGGGTCCAATGCTCTTCTGTCCAGACACCCTGGGCATTTGGTGTCTGGAGCCCTCCTTCTGCCAGCCATCGCTTGGCACCTGCTATGTGCAGAGCGTTTCTCTGAGAGCAGATCGCGTGCATGATGACGGCGAATACTTCCCTAGCATTGGGGGCACACCAGGCCCCATCGCAGGCACTTTGCATTGGTGAATTTAATCTTGATGACAGCCTAGTGGGATAGGGAATTGTGGTCCCAGGAGAAGGGGCACTGCCAGTCTGGTTAACAAGGGGCCGGGCTCCATGCCTGTAATTTGTCAGCATTTGCCAAGCACCCCCACCCCTACCCCAGCGCCTCCGGCTGAGTCCTTTCAAGTGGTTGTGAGCACTCGGTGCTGAGTCTCTAGCTCTGGGGACATTTTTAATGTGGTCTCCCCGGTGGGCTGGCCCCAAGCCCCACGCCCGCCTCGTCTCCCGCCGCATCATTAGCGCTGGGAATCTACTCGAGTGGCAGACAGCTCGTGCCCGAGAGAGCCACAGTGTGGAAAGGCCGCTTTAGAAACCTGACTGCAGAAGCCCTGGCCCTGCCCAGTGCCCAGGAAGAGACCCCAGTGGGGCCCCCCAGCACTGTGCCCCTGCACAGGCCCAGCGAGTGCTTTGCATTTGCCCCCAGTGTGCAGATGCAGGCAGGGAGCAAGCCTGTCGGTTTGGAGCAGGGAGCCTAAGCTGGGGCCAGGACAGCCTCTCCAAAGGCCTTACCTTCCACCCGGCGCCCCAAGACCCCTTCTCAGCAGAGAAGCCCTGGCTGCCCCTCTACTTGCAGAGTTCTGAGTTTCCAGGAAGCCGCAGGGAAGGGGCAGGTGGGGGCCTGGAGTGCCTGGGCCTGAAGGGGCCTTGAGGTCATTCAGACAAGGTTCCCACAAGACAGATGGGGAAACTGAGGTCCGAGGGAGGCCATGCCTTGCCCAAAGACATTCCCATCAATTTAGAGGTGGCGCCTAAAAGCCCGCAGTGAGAAATCAGCTCCAACAGGAGGCCGCAGATCCCTGGTGCTCGAGCAGCAAATGATAACAAACAGTAACCACGAATAATAATGGTGCGGAGCATCAAAGGATGAACCAGATCGCTTATATAATTCCTCTTCTCCTTTTTATTGGCTCAGCCAATCTCCTAGGATTCCCACCCTGCTCTTCACACCAGCTACTCAACTCTCACTAAACCTAGGAATGGCCATCCCACCATGGGCCGGGGAAGTCATCACTGGCTTCCATTATAAAACCAAAAGCAAAACCAACCTGCCAGCGCAGGCTGCCCTGGCACTACCCACACGGCTCACTGGCCGTTGACCTGCCGTGGGACCTGGGTGTGCCGCTCCACCTCTCGGGGCCTCCAGTGCCCCATGGCCATAGTGATGCCTCCCGGGGTTGTGTGAGGGTGAAACTGAAGGAGACGGTGGTTGCAAAGTGCTCTGTGTGCTGAGAAAGTTATACTGCTGCTGGGAAGAACCACACATTCTAAACCCCAGGCCCTGGGCTGGGTCAGGGGCTTGGGTGTGAGCCCGTCCCACCACCGGCCCTTCCACTGGCTGTGACCAACCCACACAGGGGAGGGCAGCTGGCACTGTGGGTCCCTGGCTCAGCCTGCCCTGCTCAGCCACCTCTCTCCCCCAGTGAAGGAAGGTGGCAGGATCTGGAGGGTGACGTAGCCAGGAACTGGACACCTCCATGGGAAAGTGTGACCTGGCTTCCTCCTTCCCGCCTCTGAGCTTGCCCTTCCACAGCCCTGAGCAGGTGGCCAGAGGCCCTGAGAGCCCAGCCCCAGCCAAGTGTCATCCTCTTGAGGGCCTGCCTTCCCCGCCTACCTTCCTCCCCTGGGGCTAGCTGGGCCCAGACCTGTTCCGGCGCATTTCCTTTGCCAATAATCCCTGGGCCTGCCCTCAGCTGCTGCCACCCCTGCCCAGCTCTGCACCAACCTGCCCAGCTCCTACGGGCCCAGGGTGCAGGTTTTTTTTTGGGGGGTGGTCATCCTTATGACCTTGGGGTGTCAGGTGCCCATTTGAGGGTGACACCAGGAGCCAGTCCTGAGACCCAGCTGTGCCACCTGCATGGTCGCCTCGGACAGAGTCCCTGAATCTTTCTAGGCCTCCATTGTCTTGTCTGCAAAACGGGGATGTGGTCATTGATTTGTTGGGGCTGCTGCGAAGCGTGAAGGAGGCTGCGTGTGAGGTGGGCCCTTAGTCACAGCTCCCTTCCCATTCTGTCTTTGGCTGGGGACAGGCACAGCCCCTGTGAGACACAGCTCTGGTCTGAGTGCTGAGCGGCTTTCTTTCCCTCTGCGCCAGGGCCTGGCGACAGTTCACTGTCACTCGGCTCCTTCCTCTGAGGTGCAGCCCATGCCAGCACACCCTCGAAACGCGGCCTGTTGCTTGGGCCAAGCCCATTCCTGGTCCCCAGGTGAGGTGGGAGCAGCATGCACCAGCGTCTCCCCAAGTATGGGGCTCCGATTCCTGAGCACCCAGCTGGTAGGCCTGGCCGGCCCCTGATGGCCTTCCATGTGGGAGTATGGGAATGATCACCCCAAATGACAGATGGGGAGCAGGTCTTGGGAAGAGGACCAGACCTTTCACCCCACCCCCTAGGGTCACAGGGCCAGGCCGCATGTCTTGGCTGATTTTGGGCCACTAGGAGGCAGGCTGGGCCCAAGGCTCCCAGCTTAGGACAGGTGAGAGCCATGAGATGCCTGGGGCATCTGAAAAGCTAGTTGACTTTGTGCAGCCCAGCTGGAAAAACCAGCAGCCCCTGGGCAAAGGCCAGACCCATTTCCCGTTTCTGATGAACAAAAACGTGAGCTGGGACGGCCATGGGAGGCACGCGGTGAGGGCTTGGGGATCGCTGCTGCTGAGGCCTCACGCGGGTCAGCCCCACCCAGCCCTTCTGCTGCCCAGGGGAATCCCTGGGTCTTGCTGTGTCTACCCGGGCCTGGGTCTGCGATGGATTCAGGGTATAAGGCAGGGGTTCCCAAGCAGGTGACGTTCACTCTGCCGAGGACATCCGGCATTTGTAACTGTCACACCTTCGGGTACTACCTGCATCAAGTGACCCAGGATGTTGTTAAACATCCTGCATCGCTGGGGACAGGTCCCACACAAAAGGGGACCTGAGCCCTGGCCTAGGGGAGAGAGGACCCCTCAGACGAGGGCCTTGGAGCTCTGCTGGCCCTTCCCCTACACTCCGTCACGTGCTTCGGGTTCACAAAGGGCCTGCCACCCCAACTTCACAACAGCCTGGAGAAGGCCAGGGTGAGTGTTGGCCGCCCCTCCCCGCCCTCCCTCCACAGAGAGCGAGGCAGGCCCTGTAGGGGAGAGTGGAGGCGGCCAGGATCCAGCCGCCATGTCCGGCTCTGTTCCCTGTGTGCCTCACGCTAGACCTGGCCTGGCCTCACCGTTCCCAGCTCAAACCTGGTCAGGATGCGTCTCTGGGCCTCCCCACTCCTCTACCGGCCCAGGAGATGCCGGCTGGGCCCTGAGGAGGTGGGTGATGTAGGACCCCTGTCCTCAGTCCCGGCCCAGCCCAGGCCTCCTGGGAGACGGTAGGCAAGTCACTCTCCACCCCGAGCCCACCACCCACCCACCCAGTTCGGCTGACAGTCCTGGCTTCCTGGGGAACCCTTGCTACCATGGATGTTTTGTGGTCCTTTGTGTTGGTGCCCCACAGCCCACTGGGCCACTTCGAGTTCATGGGGCACTCTCTGGGAGCTGGGCACCTTTCCTGGGCACCTTTCCCGCCTGCACTGGGGCTCTGTTGAGTTCTCGCAGTGGCCCTGCAGCACAGGCTGAGTGGGCCCTTTCACAGATGAGAAGACTGAGGCACGGGGAGAAAGGCCTTGGTTGGTGTCCATCTGGTACTAGGACTGGAGCTCAAGAGTGCCTGGACCCACTCTGCCCCAGGGGCACCTGCTCAGCCCCCTCTGCCTCCCTCCAGCCCAGGCCTGGGCTCCAGCAGGCTTGGTCAGTTGGCTCACATGTCCTTTGAGCACATGTGGCCTGAAGGCGTGCCAGGCTTGGGTGCTGTAGTTTGCCCCAGCCCTGGAGCACCCTTGCCCATACACACTGGCACCCCCTGAGAGCGGATGAAGCACCGCCCAGCCATCCTCCCCTGCCCTGACTCGCCCTTGACGTGTTCTCTTACGTATGAGAAAACTGAGGTCCCAGAGGGTCCAAAGACTTGCCCAGGGCACCCCTCTTGGGCCAGCACCGGCGTCCCTCCGCCCATCTGCCGTCCTCTGCTGGGGGTGTCCTGGGAGCTCAGAGACAATGCGGCTTTGTGGGATCCTCCACCTCTGCGCACTGGAGCCCAGAGTCCTGAGACATTACCTCATCAGGGCCAGGCCCCGTGGGGTGGGGCCCACCCAGGCACAAGCTGGGGAGCAGGCCACGAGGCAAGGAGTGGGGGGCCCTGCTGCAGGCCCCCACCAGCTGCTGAGCCCCAGGTAGAACGGGCCGAAGAGTTGGAGGCCTGCCCTGCTGTGTGCCAAGGGGGACTGAGGCCCAGCAAGGGCCCGGGACTTGCTTCAAGTCACACAGCGGCCTGGCCGGGGCCTGCGGCTCACACGGAGGCTGAGTCACTCTGAGATGGAAGTGATGACTTTTGGAGCCCTCATCAAGACGAGGTTTGGGATGGTTGGGGACAGACACTGTCCAGAGGGGTGCCGATGCTGGCGGCTGATTTTCCAGGCTAAGGAGGGGCTGGGCCAGGAGGCGGTGGAGCTGGGCTTGGTCGGGCTCAGTGACAGGGAAGGCCTCGTACCACCTCCAGGATCTTTGTCAGACTTCTCAACCCCGAGCGTGCTCTGTGTTGGGTACAAAGTCACGAGCACTAATTGTCCTGGGCCGAGGCCAGCTTCCTGCTGAGCTGGCTGTGTGCAGACCTGCAGCCTGTGGGGCGGGGGTTGGCCAAGGCGGCCCCGGGAGCAGAGGCTTATCTGGCTTCACTGGGCCCCTTGACAAGGTGATTGTTTATCCCACAGTGGACATCAGACGAGGACTCACCCAGGGCCTACACCCCCCTGCCTCTCTGGTGGCCGGCTTGGGGTCACCCCAGCCACAGTGGTCTGGGACCTGGAAAGGACAGGCAGGCAGGAGGCTGGAGGGTATGGCGGGCCGTTCTGTGCTCTCAGGCCCCCTCCTCTCCCATAGCATTCACTTCACACACCCACCCTTGGTGCCAGAGCTGTTCCTGAGATGCACACCCAACCCTACCGCTTTTGCTCTAAATCCTCCTGTGGCCCTGGGGCCAAGCCCAGGCCATTCAGCAGATGCAGGGTCTTTCACCAGGAGCTGGCCCTGCCCGCTCTGCAGCTCTGACACCCACGCCTCCTCCCCCAGGTGCTCTTGGACAAAGGCCTCTCGTGCCTGGCCTTTGAGTCCCTTGCCTGGAATGCTTCCCCACCTCCCACTGTGACCCATGTCATCCTTTCGAGGGAGCCTCCCGGCCAGCCCTTCCCACGTCGGGTCACTCCTCTTCGGTCCTGGGCACTGGGTTTGTTTTCGTTTGCTCCCCTGCCTGCCCTGCACCTCCAACATGGGATCCTCATCACAGGCATCTCTGTGTCTGCAGCTGGGGGCCTCGGCGGGGGTTGTTGATTGTGTGAATGAGTGGGGTGAATAAGCTGGGGCCAGTGAGTGGGTGAGGGGACAGACCAGTAAGTCACAGCTCAGTCTGACTAAGAACGTGTCATAACCAAGAGCCAGAAGGCGGCACAGAACCCCTTGGGAGGGAGTGAGACTCCCGTCACAGGAGGTATGCAGGCAGACCAGTCAGGAATCCCTGGAGTTTGTGTTAAAACTGAGATTCCTCGCCTGACCGCAGGCCTCCTGAGTCAGACCCTCAGGGCACCCAGGAGCCTGCATTTCTTACACACGGCCCTGGACACGGGCCAGATGAGCCCCAGGTCCTCTTTACATCTGAGGTTCTACTTTCGGACGCCCTCGGCCATCCTTGATACCTGGGTCTCAGCCAGGCTCGCCCTGCCCTTCCTGGGTTCTGCCATGCCCAGCACCAGCCTTTACCCTCAGCTCCTCCCTCACCACAGGCCCTGCTACCGGGGGGAGAGGAGGCAGCGCCTGGAGCTCATGTAACACACAGGCCCTTGGCAGCTCCACAGACTCTACACGGACAGAGGGGCCTATGTGGCCAGGTCCGGGAAAAGGCCGGTGACGATCCGGCCTTGGAGCTAAGGCAGTTGAGGGGTCCTCTGTGCTCCCCATGCCCCAGAAGCCTTCTCCCTAGTCGTAGCTCCCTGTGGCATGGGCTCTGAGGGCCTTTCTGTGCCACTGTAAGCTGGCACGGAATTGAATCTGACCATTTCCAGGGCCTGCCTGGGTGCGGGGTGGTATCGTGGCTGTGGAGAAGGAGAAAGGTTTGCTGTGAATCCTGCCCTTGGAGCAGAGCCCAGCAGAGACAGGGGCGCTGAGGAGCACAGGAGAGAGGCTGGGCCGGGCCACTCACCCTGGAGGGCCACAGACTATTGGAGTGTGAGGCCCAGATTCTGCAGGGCGGACCCCTCTTCATGCCCTCCCCTGGTACATCGTGCCCTCACCATCCTCTAGACATGTCTAAAATGTGTGCACATCACCCTCCCACTCAGGACCCCAGCACAGCATCCCCCACCCACGGCAGCATCACGGCGCACGTCCCAAGCTGGCCGGCTGTGCAAGCCTCTCCTGCCTGGCGCTGCGCTTCAGACACCTCTGGGGCCACGTCCCAGACCATCTTATCCCACCTGCTTTTCACCGGGGCCTGCCCCCTCTGCAGCTTTGTGGCTCACCGAGTCCCTCCTTACCCCAGGCCCTGCGGTCGTGGACACATCAGCCCCTCCCTCCAGGCCTCGCCGCCTCTTCCTTCCCCTCCTCACTATCCTGAAGCCCCCTCTGAGCCCTGGGCAGCCACGGTCCTCCCCTCGCCCTGTGTGGTCAGTGTTGTGGTCATATAATTCTGTCTCTTTGTTCCCAACACAGAATCTCAGAGTGCGGAGCAGTGGGGGAACCGAGTTCTTCACTCGGTCGGCAACCAAGTTCAAGGGTGCCCTGGCCCAGAAATTCATGTTTGTGGATGGAGACCGGGCTGTGTGCGGCTCCTACAGGTGACTCTCGGCTTTCAGGGAAGTTGCGGGAGCAGTACCTCTGGTTCCCAGCTGGCTTCTGTCCTTCATCCTGACTTATGACACTCTGGTTATTCCGGTTCATTGGTCCCAAGGCTGCTGAGGTATGCGCAGGCCTGGGGCACCCCTGCCTGCCCACCTGTCTCTGGAGGCAGGCAGAGAAGGGCTTCGTCTGAGGACGCTGTTGTCCCAGCTTGGACATGTTGCCAGCCTGGAGGTGGGGTGTGGCTAGGCCAGGCCGTGCCTTTGCAAGCCTAAGGGGTCGCTCTGAGAGCCGTCCTCAGGGATGAGGCCAGCTCTGTGGGGACCAGCCCACGGGCATGGGGAGGGGGCTGCCCATGGTTACATGGGGGTTGGTGGCAGCCTAGACACCTGGCAGCAGCAGCCACCACATGCGGCACCACACATGGTGTCCAGGGCCTTCCCAAGCTGCTTAGCAAATCCTACACCAGCCAGAGAGGAACACAGTGCCATGCCATTTGCAGAGGCAGGAATGGGCTCTGTGTGTCCGACCTGCTTGACATCCCAGCCTCAGTCTGACCCTGCAGCATGTCCCTGCCCTCTGCCCCCATTCACTTCTTGATCCCAGGGCCCTGTAGCTACCATCTGAGGCTCAGCAGCAGCGGTGCACGGGCCAGGGGAGGAAGCAGGGCCCTGTGCCTGACCAGTGCCCCTCCCTCTGTTGCAGCTTCACGTGGTCGGCCGCGCGGACGGACCGGAATGTGATCTCCGTGCTGTCTGGCCAGGTGGTAGAGATGTTTGACCGGCAGTTCCAGGAGCTGTACCTCATGTCACACAGCGTCAGCCTCAAGGGCATCCCCATGGAGAAGGAGCCGGAGCCAGAGCCTATCGTGCTGCCCTCTGTGGTCCCCCTGGTGCCTTCGGGCACTGTGGCCAAGAAGCTTGTCAACCCCAAGTACGCACTGGTCAAGGCCAAGAGCGTCGACGAGATTGCCAAGATCTCCTCTGAGAAGCAGGAGGCCAAGAAGCCCCCAGGGCTGCAGGGCGCAGTGTTGGCCGAGCACCCAGGGGATCTCCCTGAGCTGCCGCCACCCGTCCACCCGGGGCTGCTCCACCTGGAGAAGGCCAACATGTTTGAGTACCTGCCCACGTGGGTGGAGCCAGACCCGGAGCCTGGCAGCGACATCCTGGGCTACATCAATATCATTGACCCCAACATCTGGAACCCCCAGCCCAGCCAGATGAACCGCATCAAGATCTGTGACACCTCCCAGGCCAGCGCCCAGCACCAGCTGTGGAAGCAGAGCCAGGACAGCAGGACCCGTCCAGAGCCTCGCCCTCCCCAAGAGCCTGGTGTCCCCCAGTACGGTATCCCAGCTGAGAACGGCCTCCCCCAGGGGGACCCTGAGCCATTGCCCCCCATGCCCAAGCCGCGGACAGTCCCTGTGGCAGACGTACTAGCCCAGGACAGCAGTGGTATTGGCTGGGCCCTGGAGACCCCCAAAGAGGAGGCTCCCCAGAATGGGACAGACCACGGGCTACCCAGGACGGCAGGCCCAGGCCACACCCTGCTCCAGCGGCAGCTATCTGTGACCCAGGATGACCCTGACGGCCTAGGGGTGGGGCTCCCCAATGGGCTGGATGGGGCGGAAGAGGAAGATGATGATGACTACGTAACCCTCAGTGACCAGGACAGCCACTCAGGCAGCTCCAGCCGTGGCCCTGGGCCCCGGAGGCTCTCCGTGGCCTCTTCCTCAGTGTCAGAGGAGTACTTCGAGGTGAGAGAGCACTCAGCCCCTCTTCGGAGGCGCCACTCAGAGCAGGTGGCCAATGGGCCAATCCCGCCACCACGCCGGCAGCTGAGTGCCCCCCACATAACCCGAGGGACCTTTGCTGGACCCCTGGGTGGCTCCCCGTGGGCCCAGAGTCGGGGGAGAGAAGAAGCTGACTCGTCGAGGAGGATGCAGGCCCAGCGCTCCACAGACAAGGAGGCACAGGTAGGTCCGGGTCCCGCACACCAGCCACCCAAGAGTCCGAGCTGCTGTCTTCTGGGCGCCAATGACTTCAATTCCCTTGTTATGGATGGGGAAACTGAATAACAGGCAGGATGGGAACCGCCCAGGGCCATATGGAAGGCCATCATTAACACGGGGGACTCTCGGTCCCAGAGGCCTGAAAAGGCAACCTAAGGAAATGCACATTTCCCCACCCCGAGGCCTCAAATGCCTGTAGTTAGTTAGAGGATCTTGATGGCACCTGCCAGGTGGGTGGCACAGTCCCCACTTTGCAGATGAGGAAACGGCGGGGCACAGGGACGTTCATTTATAGCCTGAGGTGACACAGCAGTAAGCGATACCTGTCCTGACCTTGTGCCAGGCCACATCCATGCCAATCCCTTTGATTGTGGGCCCAAGGCACACTCTCCCCACTGCCCAGGTTGGGGAGCAGTTCACATCTATCCTTCACCTCTCCTCCTAGTGACCTTTGCAGGACAAGGACCCAGAAGCCTGGGTGCCCTGCAGCCTGGCTCAGTGCCCGGAGCCCATCCTACCTGGGAACAGCGCACGGCTGATCATTCCTGGCATGATGATCAGGACCATGGGGAGCATCTTGAGGTAGCTGGCCAGGATGGAGCCCGCCTTGGCATGGTTCAGGTCCCGGGCCGACAGTGACCGCTGCACGATGACCTGGGGTCAGAGTGTGAGAGGGAGTGAGTCCGAGCCTGAGGGACGCTTGTGTCAGAATTGGTCCTTGGTGGGCCTCAGGGAGTGGGCATGAGGCACGATGATGTCCCATTAGCCCCCGACCTGCCCAAGACAGCCACACTCAAACCCTGATACTGTCAGCAACCACCAGGAGAGCTTGCTCTGGCAGGCCAAGCAGCAGGAGCCAAGGTACACTCACTCCCAGGGACTCTGTCCCTGTACCTGTCAAAAGAGGAGGTGTGATCCTGCCCAGCCCACCACGCTTGGCAATTGTCAGGGCTAAAGGAGACCCTGAGTGGGGTGGTCTCGGGGACGCCACACCCCTATCCTCATCTCCTGGACAGCAGCTGGCATATTCATGGCACCAGGAGCAGACGTTGGAGCCAGCTGTGTGTGCCTGGCTGGCAGAGTTCAGGAGCTTTAAGACCTGGGGTGGGAAAGCTTGCCGTTCGGGAGCAGAGGGAGGCTAGAAGCTACCTGAAGGCACCGGCCCTTTGGGAGCCTTCAGCACATCCTAACCAGGCCTTTCCAGATTCGTAGGATGGGAGGAGGGAGCAGTCATTTGGATCCATAGTGTCTGAGATCCTCCCAGCTCTGATATTAAGATTCTACTTCAGAAGAGTTACTTTTCAAGCAGCTTTATTGAGATATTCACACACCATAGAATTCACCGACCTGAAGTGTACACTCCCATGGTTTTTAGTGTGTCCACAAAGTTGTATGACCTACGACTCTGAAACACAGGTTTTCCTTTGCGGTTCCACAGTTTAAGTCACCGCCTGCAACTCAGAAGCAGGAAGCCTCCGTGATTTTAACTTATTTTCCAAGCATGCTGGTTTACCAGAGAGCTCCCAGCATTTGCCCCTAAGCTGTGGATGTTGAGGAAACATTGATTACAGAGGCTGGGAGGGCCTGCAGGCTGCGGCCTCTGGGGGCAGGGCAAGCTGCTGTCCTTCCTGCTTCTCTGCCAACTTGTGGTGACGTGGGACAAGTCCTTGCCTCAGTTTGGGCCTCAATTGCCCCGTCTGGACAATGACCAATGAGAGAGTTAGGGGCCGGGTACAGTGGTTCACGACTGTAATTCCGCCAAGGCAGGCGGATCACGAGGTCAGGAGTTCGAGACCAGCCTGGCCAACATGATGAAACTCCATCTCGACTAATGACACAAAAAATTAGCCAGGCATGGTGGCAGATGCCTGTAATCCCAGCTACTCGGGAGGCTGAGGCAGGATAATCACTTGAACCCGGAAGGCAGAGGTTGCAGTGAGCTGAGATGGTGCCACTGCACCCCAGCCTGGGTGGCAGAGTGAGACTCCATCTCAAAAAAAAAAAAAAAAAAGAGAGAGAGAGTTAGATGGTGGTTCTCTCTAGGTGCTTGGGAGAGCAGCATTTCTCCACGACCCTGCATGTCTTTCTGCCTTTGGTGGGATATTTGCCTCCATATTTCAACTTGTGCCCATGGCAGCTGGGCCTGGGACAAGTGCTGTCACCCCAGGTGGAGACGCTGAGGCTGAGTTTCCATGAGCTATGAGGCCTGCCAGTCCTCCTGAATAGGTCAGAGGCTCTCCCCACCCCCGAGTGTCAGACAGCAGGGCTGCGTCCTCCCCTCAGATGTCAGCAGGCCATGGCTCACCGCCCCCCCCACAGCACTGGCGTCCAGCCCCAGCCAGGCCCTCTTCCCTGAGGAGGTCAGCACCCACTCCCTGAGTGGCCATTTCACCTCAGGCCCCTCATCTGCAGAAGGAGGAGTGTTGTTGAAAGGACTTAGGTGGGGCTGCTCGTGTAGCCGGCCACGCCTTGCCTGGCTCCTCCAGCGCCTCCAGTGAGTGCGAGGTCCCTTTCTCAGTGAGTGAGTTTTGGGGTGTGGCCATCGGAGTCAGCACGCTGTCCACAAAAGCTGTGGTTGCTGTTATGATGGAGGCAGCTGCTGCTGACTAAGGGAAGACACCCGGGCTGGAGCTGCAGCATCAGCAGGTGACAGAGCTGGCATGACCCCGGGGGGCCTTCTGGTCTGTGCACCGCCCTGTTTCACAGACAGGGACGCCAAGGCCCAGGGAGGGGCAGGGACAGAGCCCAGACGGGAGCCCAGGCCAGAGGTCTGCCCACTGGACCCTCTGCCTCTTTGTCACTGGGTTTTGTTTCTGGTTAGAAAAATGCCACCTACTTGTGGATGGATAGATGAGCCAGAAGATAGAGAATGGCCCACGCCTGGAATCCCAGCATTTTGGGAAGGCGGGCAGATTACTTGAGGTCAGGAGTTTGAGACCAGCCTGGCCAACATGGTGAAGCCCTGTCTCTACTAAAAATACAAAAATTAGCCGGATGTGGTGGCATGTGCCTGTAGTCCTAGCAACCTGGGAGGCTGAGACAGGAGAATCACTTGAACCCAGGTGGCAGAGGTTGTAGTGAGCCGAGATTATGCCACTGCACTCCAGCCTGGGTGACAGAGCGAGACTGTCTCAAAAAGAAAAAAAAAAGAAAAAAAGAAAAACACCCCTATGGTCTCAGCACCCAGAACTACTGCCTCCCTTCTGACTAGACTGGGGGGGTCCTGGAGGGCTACCTTGGCCACAGAACAAAGTGGAGTCAGACCTCTAGGTGTCCCCAGAAGCCCCAATGTTAGTGAGCACCACACAGAGACCAGGAACTGCAAGCAGGACTAGTGCGTGTGCTTCTGGACGAAGACTAGGCGTCCGCCAGGCAGACCCAGCCCGAGGGGAGGACGATGGGAATCAGGGCAGAGGCCAGGCTGCAGCTCCAATGCTGGCCGGTGCCCTGGACCACCTGGGGTCAGCGGCATCCCTCCCTCACCTCCCTGTGTGATCCTTTCTGGGCCTTGGGCTCCTCATCTGTGCAGTGGGGCCCGCCCAACCCTGACCCTAAGGCCAGGACATGTGCAGATTCATTTTGCCTTGATGGGAAAATCTCCTAACCGATGTTGCACCCAGAGATGCCTGTGCCAGGCCAGGCTCATGCTGCATCGGGAAGAGGTGGGAGGTGGCCAGGGTAAAGGGGCTCAGCCTGGCAGGGTACCACATGCCTTGTGTGCCCTCCATGGCCGACCTTTCACCAGCCCCTGGCCCACTGGGGCTGGCCTTCAGCCCTCCCAGAAGAGCTAGGCAGATGCCTGCTGTGAGCCCTGCTTGAGGACCACGTGTTATAGATGGGGAAACCGAGGCCCGGCCTCCCAGAGCTTCTGATGCTCCCAGCTGGGGCCAGTTCTTCTGCTGGAACGCAGGGAGGGTCTCTGGCCAGATACTGACCGAGCCCGTGCTGCTTGGGAGAGGAAGAGCCGAGTCAGGAGCCAGGGGAAGGTCACTCCATTCTGGGCTCAGATACAGATCTGTCTCTGGCCTCACTGCTCTGGCCTATGAATGGGGCTGGCTGGGGAGGCCACATGGGAAAGGCTTGTGTAAGCACTGTCATCATTCATTCCACAGAGCCTGGCTGTGGCTGCCTTGCTCTATAGTGGACTCCTGGGGCTGGGTCCAGAGGCGTGGATAGTCGTGGGGCCTGTGCCCACCTTTTCACAGGCCTTTTCCCACCCACACGCTCCCTGGAGCTGCCCATGGCCTTTGGGACAAGCAAAGCAAGGACACAATCTGCTTCTGCCCAGAGACAGGAAGCAGCTCATCTGAGGTCACCTGGAGGGCTGGTGACAGGGTCTTGGGGGCAGGGCCAGAGTCACCCTCCTGCACTCAACAGAAATCCCTGCACTGCCTCTGACAACTCCATTCAGCCCGTTTCCAACCACATCCAGGCCTGTGTAGGGATAGAGGAGGCCAGGGGCGTGGGCTGCGAGGAAGCTGCCTTGCTACACCCACAAAGGGCAGGATTATTCCCATATTACAGACGGGGGAACTGAGGCATAGAGGGAATAAACCAAGTGGTTGGCCGGGTGTGGTGGCTCACACCGGTAATCCCACACTTTGGGAGGCTGAGGCGGGTGGATCATGAGCTCAGGAGCTCAAGACCAGCCTGGCCAACGTGGTGAAACCCCGTCTCTACTAAAATACAAAAAATTAGCCAGGCATGGTGGCATGCGCCTGTAGTCCCAGCTACTCAGGAGGCTGAGGCAGGGGAATCACTTGAACCTGGGAGGCGGAGGTTGCAGTGAGCCCAGATGGCGTCACTACACTCCAGCCTGGCGACAAACAAACAACAAACAGAAAAACCATCGAGTGGTCTAGGCCCACTCGATGATGAATGGCAGAGCCAGGAGGTGAGCCCAGGTCTGCCGGCTCCCGTGTGGCTGGGCAGGGTCTCATGCTGGGGCAGGGTTGGCCCTTGCTCAGCTTCACTCTCCGCTCTCTCTCTCCTAGGGCCAGCAGTTCCACCATCACAGGGTCTCTGCCTCAGGGACTAGGGATAAAGATGGCCTCCCAGGACACCCTAGATACCACTCTGCTGCTGATGGCGTCCAGAGGTCTACCAGAAACGCAGGCCCAGCCGTGGCCGGCCCCCACCACTGGCACGCCAAGGGAGGCCAGGGACCCCGCCTGCTGCCAGATCCTGGCAGCCCAAGACTGGCCCGAAACGCCCGCCCCCTGACCGATGGCAGGGCCACTGAGGAGCATCCGAGTCCCTTCGGAATCCCGTACTCCAAACTGTCTCAGTCGAAGCACCTTAAGGCCAGGACGGGTGGCAGCCAGTGGGCCTCATCCGATTCTAAACGGAGGGCTCAAGCCCCCCGGGACCACAAGGACCCCTAGCAGCCTGTCCCAGCCTGGAGCCACACCTTCTGAGGGCCCAGCCCAGACTTATGGTGTAGAGGGCAGACGGGGCACCTGGGCCTGCCAGAGACCGCTGGGACAGCAGGAAGGTGGGATGGGCAGGCGACGTTGGCACTCACCTGGTCGGTGCACCAGTACCAGGTGGCCATGATGGTCAGGCCGAAGGTCATCCCGGTCCACGGCAGGTCCCCTGTGTGGGGGTCTCGAAACATGTGCATGGCGTCTGCACGCGGCAGGTGGCAGGTGGTATTGGCAATGGTCCTGGAGGGAATGGCCCGGGCGTAGGCTGCCTCCAGCTCCCCGTAACCGCCGATCTGGTCAAAAGCTGGAGGGGTCAGGATGGGACAGGGACGGTTTGGTGTTTGGGCTCCCGTGTGCCTGGGCCCTGACTCCCTGGGCTCCCTTTGCCTTCATCTCACGAGAAACTTCCAGATGCATCAAGCGTGAGTTTTCCCACCTCATCGTTTCCAGTTTGGAAAGGTGTGACGGTAGAGGGTTTTTTTTAAAAGGTGAATTTGAATGACTATTTTATTTGTATTTAAAATAATACTATTAAGTGAGCATTTTGCACATGGGCACCCCAGGGTCCTGCTGGCCCGGCAGGAGTCCCTGCTGGTTTCTGGACACCCATCGGGCCTTGGGCAAAGCTTCTCAGCCAGGTTTCCGATTGTCGATTCAAGGAAGCAAAAGTAGTTTTTCTTGGCATTCAAAGACCTTCCTGAGGCTTCTAAAGTGTTCATCCTGACCCGGGGCACTTGAAGGGTGTGATTTTAGCAGAGCTGAGAGTGGTTGGTGATGATGTGGCCCCAGCCCCCTGAGGCACAGAGAAGGGAGACAGAGGTCAGAGAAGGAGGGGGCCTCCACCAAGGCCACACAGCCCTTCTGGTGGGGTCAAGCCCAGAACACCTCACTGTCCTGTCTACCTCGGGGTCAGGGCCCTGCACGGCCAAGCCCTGGCCTGTCTGTGTTGATGTCACCCACCTCCCTTCCAGGCTGCGCCTGGCTGCTGGGATCCCTCTCAGGCGGTGGGTTCCAGGGACACCAGAGCCCCTGGTCTGAGAGGGAGAAGCCTGGATGTGGGAAAACCCCTGTTCCCACCCCAGGCCCCACTCCCTGGTCTTTTCCAAGTGGGACATGGAAGAGGTAGCCTGCTGCTTGGACGCTGGTCCCCCCGGCATCACTGTCCCCATGGAGCCCAGGCCAGGCTCTGTATTCAGACCGAGAGTTCATGTGAGGCTCACAGCAAATGACAAGTGCCATTCAAGGGTTAGAAACTGCTCAACCACAGGGTCTCTGAGTCTGGACGCGTCTCTGCGGCCCTCCTCCTGGCGCTGCTTACATACTTCCAGTGACGGTGAGCTCACTCTCCGGGCAGCCCTGTGAGCTTCCTGTCTGTTCCAGACTAGTGTCACCACTCTCTCCAAGCTCTCTCCTTTCCTCCCTAGCCTTTGTCCTGCAGCGGGTAGCATCGGCTCTTGGGATTTTGTCCATGCTTTTAAACAATTGGAGGAGCCGCCCAGGCAGTTTTGAGGTCTCCCGGTTGTGTGCCTCACACCCGCCTCCAGCCCCACCTCACCAGCAAGTGCTGAGCCAGTGCGGGTGTGGCTGGCCCTGAGTTCCTGAGTCAGCTCCTTGCCAGGGCCAGAGCTGGTAACAGCAGGGCAGTGGGGTGGGTAGCCTCTACCAGCCAGGGCAGTCCCTAGGGGGGCAGCAGGGGGCTGACTGCCTAGTGGCTCAACCTCCTGAGCCTACCCACCCCAGCAATGCCACCCAGAGCCCCGATAGCAGGAATCCTGCAGAGTGCTGGGCAGTGCCAGACTCCACAGGGCTGGCTGTGGGGACAGCCCCGCCGCGGCCACAGACCCTATCCTCACCTTTGACCGTCAGGATGATAGCCCCCACCACCATGATGAGTGTCTGCAGGGCATCCGTGTAGATGACAGCGGCCAGGCCCCCTGCAGGTGGAAGCAAGGTTGCTGGGGGGGCCCTGGGACCAGGGAGGAGGGGCGCGAGGAGGGACTTCCAGGGCTCCTGCTGGGGCCACCCCCGGGCTGCTCCCTCAGGCCTGTAGGGGGAAGTGGCCTTCTGTCCCCTTTACGTGTCCCCCGGCTGGACTTCCCTGCTGTGGGTGCCATACCTGCGATGGTGTACAGGGCCGTGATGGCGAGCGTGAGGACGGTGGAGAGGTAGAAGTTCCAGCCCAGGCAGATGTGCACAAACAGAGCCCCCGCGTACAGGTCCAGCTGCGGAGGGAGAGGACCTTGTGTACAGCTGAGGTCGCTGTTAGACCCAGGGCTCCAACAAGCCATTCCCTGGGTGACCTCAGGCAGGGCCCTCTCTGGGCCTCATTGGCCTGTGGATGAGAGGATGAGACCCCCACTCGCCTGCCTGCATCTCGGGGGCCATTGTGAGGCTGGAGGAAGAACTGGCCATGGAGAAGCTGCAGGCTGCGTGCAGATGTCAGGGACGCTGCTGTTACTAATAAAGCCAAAACGGCCAACGCCCTTCCCGAAAGCCGCGTTGTTATTGAATCTGGCCTCTTCCCCAGGGATTGAAAGGTGGAGCCCTGTCCCCTCAGTTCCCAGGGGGTCCTTGATGAGTTTGTGAGGAGTCTGAAGACCAGCAGGTCTCAGAAAACACGTGTGCTGGGGCAGCCGGGGAGCAGAGGGGCAGTAAGGCCCTCGGAGTGGCTCAGAGGCTGGATCCCAGGCTGAAGCTGGTTTCCGGACTGACTGGACACGCACAGCCCCTGCCCTCCCAGAGCCTGGGGCTGTGCCTCCTAAAGGCAGGAACGTTAGCCTGGAGGCCAGCCTCAGACTGACATGGGGTTCACGACAAGAACCCCACCCTCCGCCTGGCAGTGGGGGCCCAGAGGGAGGGAGGGCAGGAGCCCGTCCTCCAGGACTTGGGCTAGTAACAGGCTCCACCCCGCCCCACCCCTGAGATCCTAAATCTGCTGTTCTGCCTCGGCTCAGGAGATGGGAGATGACCCACACACAGCCTCTGGGGCCAAGAGCTTCCTGAGAAGGCTGGCGCCCTGCACCTCCTCAATTGGGGGCACATCTGCACACAGCCCAGGAAGTGCAGGCCCTAGGCCCCTTCCAGCTCCCAAGAGTGGAGCCTGGCTACAGGGATCCCTGCCTCCCCCAGTCCCAGGGACACCGGCCAGGCTGGGATGGGATCTGACCGCAAAGCCTGTGCTTCTGTACTCTCCCTCCGGGTGCCTCTCTCACCCTGTCTTAGCGAGACCAGCCAGTTTGGAAACTGGAGAACCATGGTCCCCTCGCTCTGGTCCTTGGCTTTGAGTGTGTGTGCGTGTGTGTGTGTGCGCGCGTGTGTGTGTGTGTGTGCGTGTGTGTGTGTGTGTGAAGGGCACGTAGTTCAGGGTAAGGTGGGATGGTGGGTGGGGCGGCACCTCCAGCCCAAGCAGAGAAGAGCAGAGGTGCTGAATATCAGAGTAGGACGCACTCTTCCAGCCCCTGCCCCATCGGACTAGAGGAGAAACTGAGGCCGCAGGAAGGGAAGGGACTTCCCCAAAGCCTGTACCTGGTAGGTATCAGATTGGAGTCGTCAGGAGAGGGAAGGCCGAGGGGGGCAGGAGGCTTCTAGAAGGCCCACGGCAGCAACCCAGAAACCTCCGTCCCACAGTCACCGCTCCGGACTCTGGCTGGACCCCGGCTGCCTCTGGGCAGAACCCGGCCCTGTGTGCCTGGCCTCCTGACCAGGACTCTGGTCATTCATCCCATGCCCAGCACTTAGCTGCCTCCAGGCCTCTGTTCACCAGCTCACCAGATTCCCTCTGTCCTGGAACATCCCAGTCTCTGCCTCTTATCTTTCAAAACAGCCATGCCAGTGCCTCTGCTCCTTGGGTACATTGCTCGTGCACCCTCCCTCCTGCCTCCCTCCTGCCTGCCCTTCCTTCCCCGGCAGTGGGCCCCAAAGACTGAAGAGAAGTCCCACAGGTGCAGGAATGGCACTGGCAGGCGTGTGGGATAGGCCTGTAACTGCTGTCCCCCCCGTAGAACTGACACGCGGCGTCGGTGAAGGTTTGCTGCTGCTACTGGAGGCCCAGCAGGTATACAGCTGCCTGCAACTCCCGGGAAGCCCTGGTGAGGAATTCAGACATCACCAAGCCCTATCCAACCCCTCCCGCGGCCCAAGCTGTCTTTTCTGTGGGCCCAGGCAGGCTTCAGCCTGACAGATGCCAAGAGTCACACGGCCCTGGCTCTGTGTCCCTGGTGCGACATGTCCCAGCCACATGGCTTTGAGCCACTTCACGCCCTGAACCTCAGTGGCCCTGATCTGTGACGTGGGGAAGTGGGTATGGAGCACCTCCGTCCCTGCCCGGGCCCCACAGCCCCTCTACTGCCTCTCCCCAGCACCGGATGCTCCCTGGGACCGTCTGAGAGGGCCAGCTCTCCTCTCTGCCTCCTTCCCTGGTGACTCAGGAGCAACTGCACAATCTTTTTTTTTTTTTTTAGACAGAGCCTTGCCCTGTCACCCATGCTGGAGTGCAGTGGCATGATCTTGGCTCACTGCGCCCTCCATTCCCAGGTTCAAGCAATTCTCCTGCCTCAGCCTCCTGCGTAGCTGGGACTACAGGTGCATGCTACCATGCCCGGCTAATTTTGTATTTTGGTAGACATGGGGTTTCGTCATGTTGGCCAGGCTGGTCTCGAACTCCTGAGCTCAGGTGATCTGCTCACCTCAGCCTCCCAAAGTGCTGGGATTACAGGTGCGAGCCACTGCGCCTGGCCCAGAGTCTATTCCAACTCCTAGAAGGCACGGATGGGGAGGTTGAGGTCCAGAGAGCAGAGGAACTTGCCCATGGAGGCAAAACTCTGGAAACAAAATCAACAAGACTATACCAGGGAACACCACCCTCCTCCACCCAGGATGGGCCACTCCTGGGGCACAGGCCGAACCAGGGCCTCGGTCCAGGCCACCACCCACAGGCCAGAGCTGTGGTCCAGAGCTTCCCGTCTGCTCCTGTGATGTTGCCCCACACTCACCCTGCACACACTGTCCTTTCCACCTCGCTGCTCCCTCCTCCCCAAGCAGGACCCCCATGATTCCTCCCTTCATTTTGTACGCAGACACCCTTCTGGCCCTTCACATCCCTGGTCATCCCCCAGGAAGCCCTGCTGACTTGCCACCTTTGACAGGGGACAAATGTGCCTGTGTGCCACATGCCGCCCTGATGTCTTTCAGGTCTCCCCCAGGGCTCATGGCACCCTACCAGGTGGGTGTGATAATCCACTCCACTCCACAGTGTGGGGCACCTGGGCATGGAGAAGTGAAACGACTTTGTCACAGTCCCACCATCCTAAGTAGGCTCCAGGGACGCACGCTTCCTGCTGGCTGGCCTCATGGCAGGGGCCCTCCCAGACAGCGCACACTGTTGGCAGCAGGCCTCTCCCGTCCTGGCACTATCCAGCCACCACTGGGGTCTGGCAGGGGCGGGAGCCCAGCACGCAGGGAGGGAGCAAGGCTGAGAGGATGCGCGGGCCATGTGGTGCAGAATGAGGCTGATCTGGTGGGCTCCCAAGCTCCCCACCAGCATGAAGGAGTCTCACTCCCTCTCCCGGTCAATGGAAACTTCACTCCAGGGCGTGTCTGAGGCTGAAGGAGGTTGGGAACCGACCCTGGGGCTCCGGCTGCCCTGGCCTGGGCCTCTGCCCTGCCCCACTGGGCCACCTTCCCTCATGGAACTTCTATCTTCCATCCCCCCACTTTTTTTTTGAGACAGGGTCTCACTCTGTCGCCCAGGCTGGAGTGCAATAGGGCAATCTCAGCTCACTGCAACCTCTGCCTCCCGGGTTCAAGCAATTCTCCTGTCTCAGCCTCCTGAGTAGCCCATTACCGGCACCCGCCACCACACCCAGCTAATTTTTCTATTTTTAGTAAAGACTGGGTTTCACCATATTGGCCAGGCTGGTCTTGAACTGCTGACCTTTTGATCCGCCCACCTTGACCTCCCAAAGTGCTAGGATGACAGGCGTGAGCCACCGTGCCCGGCTGTATCCTCCATCCTTCGTGGACCAGCAGAGAAGCTGGGCTGGGCCCTGCACTGATACTAGGCATTGACAGTGATTCCTCCCAAATATTTTTGGTGTCCTCTGCCCCACAGCCTTGCCTATTTCCATGGAGGTCATCGCCATCCTCCAGGACTCCCTTTCTTTGCCACATTCCCTGCCTCTGACCCACCGGCCGCTGCTCTGGATTCCCTCTCCAAACACACACCCACTCGCCGAAACCTCTGCTGCCCCCACCCTGGGCCCGATCCTCTTGCAAACCCCTCACTGGTCCCTCCTGCATTCAGCTTGTGCAGAGGAAAACCTAGGGTTCTGCATTTCTGGTTTTTGTTTGTTTGCTTTGAGGCAGAGTTTCACTCTTGTCACCCAGGCTGGAGTGCAATGGCGCGATCTCAGCTCACTGCAACCTCTGTGTCCTGAGTTCAAGCAATTCTCCTGCCTCAGCCTCCTAAGTAGCTGGGACTACAGGCTCACGCCTCCACGCCCGGCTAATTTCTTGTATTTTTAGTAGAGATGGGGTTTCACCATGTTGGCCAGGCTGGTCTTGAACTCCTGACCTCAGGTGATCCGCCCGCCTCGGCCTCCCAAAGTGCTGGGATGACAGGCGTGAACTTCTGCATTTCTACCATTCCAGGAATAAGGTGCAGCCCCGCCTGGCAGAGGCCCTGCATGGCCCCCACTACCTCTCTGCTCTCGGTCATTGCTACCCCTCCACATCCCCATGCCCCAGCCCCACCAGCTTCCAGCTCTGGACCTGCCAAGCTCTCGCCCTGAGGCCGCTGCGAGGCTGGCATTTCCCCCCGAGACCGCTCTGTCTCCAGTGAGCCCGCTCCCTGCCCCGTCTCTCCATTCTCCTTCTCTGACCCCGCCCGTGTTTGCTGCTTTATATCACACTTCTACCACTTTTTATGATTTCCTTGGTCTGTTTCCTTACCTCTTCTGTCTAGAAAGCATCTGTGGGTATGGAGTGCTCACCCAGGGCCTGGCACACAGTAGGTGCGCCATAAGTAGGCGCTTTGCATAGGGCAGAGAGTGACAGCCCGGAGCCCGCAGGCCAAGCACAGTCCTGCCTTCCAGGATTGTCCGCAGCCACTTTCGGGCCCCAGAAGCAGAGTTGAGGAGTAAGGACAGAGACCGTGTGGCCTGTGAAGCTGAAACTATTTACTCTCTGACCCTTCACAGAAAAAAGGAGCTGAACCCTGGCATAGGTTCTCTCACCTAGACCCACGAGGCAGCCCTGGGAATGCACCGGTGAGCAAGGGCACCAGTGGAGCACATGCCAGCAGGCGTTCAGAGTCCACTGTGGGAGAGCGAGGAAGGGGGCTGGCCCACGGGGGCGGGGGTGAAGAGGGAGAGAGTGGAAAGGCTTGAGGGGTGTGAGGGAGCCACGTGGATATCCAGGCAGAAGGTTCCAGGGAGAGGCCATAGCAAGTGCAAAGGCCCTGAGGCAGGACCATGCCTGGTGTTCATGGAAGCACTCAGAGGCCAGTGTGGCTGGAGAGGGCGGGGGCACGGGGTGCGGGAGGGATGAGGTCAGTGAGAGTGCGAAGCAACTCCATGGAGGACCTTTACTGCAAGTGGCATGGGGCATCGTGCCCGGTCCTGCTATTTTCCAGAGGTTAATTGACTGACTAGAGCCTCACAATGATGGAGCTGGACATGGGTCCCCTCGTCTGAGGGTCAGGTTGGTGATTCTCCATGCCGTCATCGCAGGTCCTCCTGTGGGCCAGTGCCCTGCTTGAAGGGTGATAGCAGGCACCCTAAGATCTCTGTCCACACAGGCTGTGGCCGGGACGGGTACTGGACACACAGACACGTGAGGCATTCCCGGGGCTCAGCCCAGTGAGGTCGGGGCCTCTGGGGACTGGCAGGGCACGTGCGCTTCAAATGGCCAGGGTAGCCCCAGTCCTCTCACAGCCAAGCCCAGCAATGAGCGTGCCTCGAGCTTCGCCCTCTGCTTCACCCAGGCAGCCCAGCGTCGGTTCTGAAGCCCAGCCTTGATGTGAGTGGTGCTCCCTGTTTTATAGGTGGGTGAGCTGAATCACCCCATCACAAAGTGGAGTTTGAAGGGCCACGACCTGGGGGTTCCAGGGCAGCAGGGCCGAGGTTGGGCCTCTTGGTCAGAGGCACAGGCCTGGGTTCTGGCAGTGGCCTCAGCCTGGCTCACTGTGACCTGGGCCTCGGTTGCCTCATCTGTAAACTCGGAGGGCTGGACAAGATTGTCCCTAAGGCCCTCCCACCTCACTGAGCTCTTTCCTCTGCGTTTCTTTTCTTTTCTTTTTTCGGAGACTCGGCTCACTGTAACTTCCACCTCCCAGGTTCAAGCGATTCTCCTGCCTCAGCCTCCCGAGTAGCTGGGACTACGGGCGCCCACCACCACATTCTAATTTTCTGTTATTTTAGTAGAGATGGAGTTTCACTGTGTTGCGCAGGCTGGTCTTGAACTCCTGAGCTCAGGAAATCCACCCACCTCGGCCTCCCCAAGTGCTAGGATTATAGGCGTGAGCCACCGCACCTGCCCCCTCTGCCTTTCCAGAAGTCCCACCTAAGTCACCCACTTTCCGCCCTCTCCGAGTGTGAGGTATAACTCTACCGCAGAGAAGCGGGCAGGGGGAAGCAGGCTGAGAACCCTGTGCCCGTGACTCAGCCTCCCTCCCTCACTAGACCTTGCTGGGGCCTCTTCACAGGCCTGGCCTCCTCCTGTCTCTCTCCCCTCCAGTCCATCCTCTGGAAGTTTCCAGAGAGCACAAAGTATAAACACGACCATGTCGCTCTCCTGCTTAACCACCACCCCCTCCACCCTGGCCCCTTGGGCACTTCCGCCTCTAACCCTCTTCTCATCTCTCAGCGCAGGCCAGAGGCTGAAAACTGGCAGCTGACAGGCAAATGCGGCACCCGGGCCTGTTGTGTGTGAATGCTGGGGCTCGGCCTCTGGTTTGCCTTTGTCCCCACCACTACCTGTTTTTGTTTGTTTTTGAGACAGAGTTTTGCTCTTGTTGCCCAGGCTGTAGCACAATCTCAGCTCACCGCAACCTCCGCTTCCTGGGTTCTAGTGATTCTCCTGCCTCAGTCTCCCGATTAGCTGGGATTACAGGCACGTGCCATCATGCCCTACTAATTTTGTATTTTTAGTAGAGACGGGGTTTCTCCATGTTGGTCAAGCTGGTCTCGAACTCCTGACCTCAGGTGATCCACCCACCTCAGCCTCCCAAAGTGCTGGGATTACAGGGTGAGCCACCGCGCCTGGCCTACTGCCTGTGACTCACTCCTGGCTTCTCCCTACACTATTCTTTATCTGGTCCCCAGAAGTGTCTGACTTAGTGACCGCCAAAGTCTAGTCCTCCAGACCTGCCCACCCCCAGACGCATCCTGCCTCTTCCCAGCTCACTCCTTGTCATCTGCTCCCCTACCGCATCGACATCCCTGTCTCCCTCAGAGCCCAACTCAAAGGTACCCCCAGCACCCCGCCATGTCCTCTTCAGAGCTTCATGCCTGTCTGTTCCATGCATCCATCTACTCCTCACTGCAGTGCGAGCCCCTGACAGGCTGGGGCCAGTTCTTGTTTATTTCTGTATCCTGGCTTCCAGGGAGGTGACTGGCACGGGGGTGGGGTAGAGACCAAGAGATGCAGGAGAGGAAGGGAGAGTGTGAGCGAAAACTCTAAACTCAGCCTGATGGGCAGGCCAAGGCCAAGCCCCTCCGGACTCTAAAGGGCTCCCTGAGAAGGCAAACCTCCTATAGTGCTCCAAGGGCACCTGGCAAAGACGGCAGTACAGGGTTTGCTGCTGGCCACCCTTGAGACCTGCCCGCACGAAAGACGAGACACTCTGGGGAGCCCCTCGGAGTCACCCAGCAATGCCAGTGCAGATGGACGCCCCAGGAGAGGAGAGGACGGGTCAGATGCTGCGAGGGACCCCCATCGGGGCCCAGTGGAGGCTCTGGGTGGACATTCTCAGGACCCCATTCCCAGTAGCCCTGCCCACAGCTCCTGGCTGACCAGCAAGGCCTCTACCTCTCTGGCCTCTGTGCCTCCATTCCCTCCACTAAATCGATGCCTCTTCTTAGTCCCAGGGCTGTCTTAGTCCCAGAGCTGAATGAAGAGGGCCCCCGGGGGGCATTTGCCTCTACGGAGAAAGCCGGGCCTCACCGAACACTTCCCATCGACACAGCAGCCCTCACCAACCTCATGGGAGGTCTGCTGCCCTCCTTAAGGGGAGGAATCCCAGGTACACGGAGGCCTGGGGGCCTCAGGGGATAGCGTTGGTTTCCTCAGCCAGAATCAGGCAGCTCCAGGACCAAAGCCCCTTCAGAAGCCTGCGGCTGGACGAAGCTGGCTGCCCCCAGGGACTCGGAGTGAGTGCAGAAGGCCTGGTGTTGCCATGAGGTCACCAGGAGGGTTGGGACAAGCTCCTTCCCCTCCCTGGGCCTTGGTTTGCCTCTCTGTGAAGTCAGCGGCTTAGACAAGGCAAGCTCTATGCTTCCCCTGACCCTGACATTCAAGGTGTGCACCTGCTCTTAATATCCCAGTGGGACCTGCTGTTGATATGCTGGGCCCCCAAGGACAGGCGTCAGTGATGGAGCCCACCAGCCTTCATGTGAGAGGCAGGTGGGCTTGGTGCGGACCACATACGGCCAAGACCATGTGGGCTTTTGGCGCCGCCTAGTGGGAGGTCCTGGCTCACCGCAGTGCCGGCCCCAGGACTGACCTCAAACTGAGAACCATCCTAACACCCTGTGTCTAGAGCCAGAGGCAAAGCAGAGGTCACCAGGTTGTGCTCTGTCCCCGACCTGGGCTGGCTGCTGAGCCTACACCCCGGGGGCCCTGGACCACCTGCCAGAGTCACTGCATGACCCTGGGCAAGTCATTGTCCCTCTCTGGGCCTCAGTTTGCCCGGCTGTTAAACAAAGCAGAGATGGATGAGAAAATGTCAGGTCCGTTTGAGGAACCCATAGACTGGGGATGTTTCCATGCTGTGCTGGCAGGAAGCAGGGGGCAGCTTACCGATATCTTGGTGAAGACAGACATTAGCAGCGACAGGACTGACAGGTACACGCGGATCCGCTGGCCTCCGTAGCGCTTCTGAATGTACTCAGGTAAGGTGACGATCTGGGGAGGCACATGGTAGGGGATAATCATCCCTCAGACAATGCCCAGCGCTCCAGGCAGGGCCCGCCTCAATCACCTCTCTTTTCGAGCCTCTCAAGGGCAAGGCCCAGGCACTGACCCTTGACAGCCCCAGCACCCGGCCTGGAATCCCAGGTCGCTCTGCTGCATCCTGAGGGTGTCAGGGGAGAGGCATGCTGAGATCCCAAGACTGGCTCTTTAGGGCTGAGATGGAATGGATCGGGGGGCCGTGACTGGGGACAGAGGGACAAGTTTAGAGGATGTTATGACAAATCCAGATGCGCTATGATGAGGCAGGATGAGGGAGGTGGCTGAGAAGGACAGAGCTGAGGACAGGCTGAGAGACAGCCAGGAAGTGGAGTTGACTGGACTTAGTGTCTGCATGGCCAGGGCTGAAGGAGTGAGCAGAATCAAGAATGGTGCAGCCAGGTGTGCGGTCCAGGTGTACAGCCCAGGTGTGAGGCCCAGGTGTGCGGCCCAGGTGTGCGGCCCAGGTGTGAGGCCCAGGTGTGTGGCCCAGGTGTGCGATCCAGGTGTGAGGCCCAGGTGTGGGGCCCAGGTGTGCGGTCCAGGTGTGCGGTCCAGGTGTGCGGCCCAGGTGTGAGGCCCAGGTGTGAGGCCCAGGTGTGCGGCCCAGGTGTGCAGTCCAGGTGTGTGGCCCAGGTGTGCAATCCAGGTGTGAGGCCCAGGTGTGCGGTCCAGGTGTGTGGCCCAGGTGTGTGGCCCAGGTGTGTGGCCCAGGTGTAAGGCCCAGGTATGCAGTCCAGGTGTGAGGCTCAGGTGTGCGGCCCAGGTGTGCAGCCTCTGTGCCCAGCTGGATGGGACATTATTCCAGAGATGCAGCACGCAGGGCAGTGGAAACCAGCCAAGAAGACACCCAGACTAAGGTCCTTGGGGACCTGCCTTAACAGGTTGATAGAAATGTTAGTTGGGCTAACAGCAAGCCCAGGCCTGGGAGTTCACCACTCCTGATGTGAGGCCACAGTGATCCTGCCCGTTACTACCACCAACTTATACAGGCCCAGTGCCCCGGCTGGATGCCCCATGAGTAGACTCACTTCCGAGGAGATGTAGATGGGTACGAACACCCACGCCAGCGCCAGCAGCACGTACGTGGCCTGTTGGGACAGAGGCAGGTGTGGACTGCAGGCGCAGCACCTACAGCTCTGCTGCAGACACACAGCAGGCGTGGCTGGGACAAGCCATCTGGAGGCTGGCTTCCCCCAGCCCCTCCTGACTTGCCATGAGACCCTGGCTGGCTCCTTCCCCTCTCTAGGCCTGGGGCAAGGCCCACAGCTCCCTGCCAGTCATGCCATCCAGCACCTTGGTATTCTGAAGACACGATTTGGCCCAGGAACAGCACTGCACAGAGCCCACCTGGACATCGGCTAACACCAGCCGCTGGGAGCTGCCCCCCTCCAGGGCTGGTCATGGTGACCCCGCACCCTGTGCCCCAGCCCTCCCACAGGCTGCCTGTCCTCCAGGGCTCACATTCCACTCAAAGCCTGCCACGGCCACACCTCCTGCAGCTCCTGAGCCCGCCAGTCCAATGAAGAGGCCAGAGCCCTCGCTGCTGGCGAAGAGAGAGGCTCCGATCTGGAGGAGAGAAAGGGAAACGCATCAGCACAGGCTCACTGTGCCGGCCTAACAGCTTCTCCATCCTCACAAACCTAAGCAGGGTCCTAGCCCCACTTCACGGATGAGGAGCCCAGAGTGTGAGTTCTACCCATGACTAGCTGCACAGCCAAGGAGCGGATGTAAGTTTCAGACTCCAAAGCCCCTGCCCTTTACACTATTTCCAGCAGCTCAGCCCCACGCCCCTCACTTGGGGACCTCCTGCCAGCCTCTGGCCTTCTCCATTGAATTGGACTGGCTCAGAGATGTACATGCCAGCCAACCTGGGTGTAAGACACAGCCCCATGGACAAAGGAGGGGGTGTGAGAAGTCAGGGCGCACTCACCGGCCACCATGTCATGTCCCGGCCTGCCAAGAAGTATCCATTCACCGTGTTCCTGCTGGCCCGACAAGAGGACTGCGAGGACAGAAAGAAGAGGAAGGAGTTGGAGGCTGTGCACTGCTGGGGGGAGTGCAGAACGGGGCTGCTGCAGAAACGGCGTAGCAGCTCCTCAAAAGGTTAAGCATAGAATCACCATATGACTCAGAAGTTCCACTCCTAGGTATATACCCAAAAGCACTGAGAACGCACCTCCACTCAAAAACCTGGACAGGAATGTTCATAGCAGCATCTTTCATAATAGCCAAAAGGGAAAACAACTCACATTTTCATTGACTGATGAATAAACAAAATGCGGTATAGCCTATTTAAAGGAATATTTTTCAGTCTTCAAAACAAATGGAGTTCTGTTGGGTGCAGTAGCCCATGCCTGTAATCCCAGCACTTTGGGAGGCTGAGGCAAGCGGGTCACTTGAGCCTAGGAGTTCAAGACCAGACTGGGCAATATAGTGAGACCCCATGTCTACAAAAAAGACAAAAATTTGCAGGGTGTGGTGGCACACGCCTGTGGTCCCAGCTACTTAGGAGACTGACGTGGGAGAATCACTTGAGCCCAAGAGGTGGACGCTGTGGTGAGCAGTGATTGTGCCACTGCACTCCAGCCTGGGCAACAGTGAAATCCTGTGGCAAATAAAAATAACGAATATCTTGGGAATGAAGCTCTGAGGCATGCCCAGCTTGGATGGACCTTGACAATATGATGCTTCATGAACAGAGACAAACACCAAAGGCCACGACTTGTATGATTCTGTTTATGTGAAATGTCCAGAACAGGCAAATGTATAGAGCTAGGAAGCAGATGAGCGGTTGCCAGCGGCTGGGGAGCAGGAAGAGCAGTGCTGGACTGCTGATGGGGACAGGTGTCCATTTGGAGTGATGAAAATGTTTTGGAGCTAACTACAGGTAATGGTTGCGCAGCGTTGCAAATGTACAAAAGGCCATGAAGTGCACTTTAAAATGGTTAAAATGGGTCGGTCGCGGTGGCTGTAATCCCAGCACTTTGGGAGGCCGAGGCGGGTGGATCACGAGGTCAAGAGATCGAGACCATCCTGGTCAACATGGTGAAACCCCGTCTCTACTAAAAATACAAAAAAAAAAAACATTAGCTGGGCATGGTGGCGCGTGCCTGTAATCCCAGCTACTGAGGAGGTTGAGGCAGGAGAATTGCCTGAACCCAGGAGGCGGAGGTTGTGGTGAGCCAAGATCGCGCCATTGCACTCCAGCCTGGGTAACAAGAGTGAAACTCCGTCTCAAAAAAAAATAAAAAAATAAAATAAATAAAATAAAATGGTTAAAATGATGAGTTGTGTATTATGTAAATTTTATCTCAATTTTTATAAAAAGAACAGATGCAGTCAGTTCCTCGCCCACGTATTCCCACTTGCCTTTTGTTTAGGGGGAGGATAGAATTTTGTCCTCCGGGTAGATGAATAAAAAATCTGCAATCGATATGTCTGGAGGAAAATCCTGTCCTCTCTGCTTCCCGGCTGTGTTACCTTAGGCAAGTTACTAAATGCGTATGCCTTGGTTCCTTCCTCTGTAACGTGGTCCTAAGAAGTTCTTCCTTCATGAGGTTTTTTTGTTTTGTTTTTTGTCTTTTCTGAGAAGGAGTCTCACTCTGTTGCCCAGGCTGGAGTGCAGTGGCGCAATCTTGGCTCACCGCAACCTCCGCTTCCCAGGTTCAAACAATTCTCCTGCCTCAGCCTCCCAAGTAGCTGGGACTACAGGCGCATGCCACCACACCCAGCTAATTTTTTGTATTTTTAGTACAGACAGGGGTTTCACTGTGTTAGCCAGGATGGTCTCGATCTTCTGACCTCGTGATCCGCCCTCCTCAGCCTCCCAAAGTGCTGGGATTACAAGTGTGAGCCATTGCGCCCAGCCTCAATGAGTTTTGCTTTGTTTTGTGTTTTGAGACAGACTTACTCCATCACCCAGGCTGGATTGCAGTGACAGAATCTCAGCTCACTGCAACCTCCGCCTCCTGGGTTCAAGCAATTCTCCTCTCTCAGCTTCTCGAGTAGCTGGGATTACAGGCCCCAGCCACCACACCTGGCTAATTTTTTGTGTTTTTAGTAGAGACAGGTTTAGTTGTGTTGGCCAGACTGATCTCTAATTCCTGACCTCAAGTGATCTGCCTGCCTAGGCTTCCCAACCCTCACAGGGTTTTTATGAGCTTTAATGAGCTAATACATGTAACATGCTGAGAATGCTGCCTGGCATCTGGCAAGTGTTTGATAAGAGTCAGTGAGTATGTGGATTTTTCAAGCCCCCCCTTAGTGCTATTTGGATGGGAGAAATTGAGGTTAAATCAGCCGGGCGTGGCTGGGCGTGGTGTCTCACGCCTGTAATCCAAGCACTTTGGAGGCCAAAGCAGGCAGATCACCTGAGGTTGGGAGTTCAAGACCAGCCTGACCAACATGGTGAAACCTCGTCTTTATAAAAATAAAGAAAGAAAGAAAGAAAGAAAAAAAAAATCAGCCAGGCGTGGTGGCTCATGCCTATAATCCCAACACTTTGGGAGGCCAAGGAAGGAGGGTTGCTTGAAGCCAGACATTCAGGACCAGTCTGGGCAACATAGAGGGACTCTGTCTCTATAAAAAGTTTTTAAAAAATTTAAAATTTAAAAATAAATTTTAAAAATGAAAAAAATAATTGCAGTTCTTGCCATAAAATATAAAATTTAAAAATCTTTTAAAAATGAAAAAGTTTAAAATTAGCTGGGTGTGGTGGTGCATGCTTGTAATCCCATCTACTCAAGAGGCTGAGGTGGGAGGATCACTCTAGCCCAGGAAGTTGAGGCTGCAGTGAGCCGAGATGGCACCACTGCCCTCCAGCCTGGGCTGCAGAGCAAGACTTTGTCTCAAGAAAAAAAAAAAGAAAAGAAAAGAAAACAGAAGAATTTGAAAAGAGGGGCACAGGACAGGTATTTAGATATAGATTTTGTATTTCTTTTCAGAACATACATAAGGCTGGATCACAAAATATACCCATCAATACGCAGGTCTCTTTCTTCCCGACTTTAATTGCCCTGCCCTATACACAACATGATTAGAGTTAATTGTATGGACTCATCATTCAAGGATTTATTTACCTATTTATTATTATTATTTTTTTTTGAGACAAGGTCTCATTATGTGGTCCAGGCTGGTCTTGAACTCCTGGGCTCATGTGATCTCCCTGCCTCAGCCTCCTGAGAAGCAGAAACCACCTGAACAACACCACACCCAGCTTCAGAGCTTCTGATGTGGCTCCTGCCTGTTTCTCTCCAGCTCCACCTCCCGCCACTTTCTCTTTGTGTGCTGTGATCTTGCTGTGCTAAATGCAGCATAGTCTGAAGGCTCACAGTCTCGGCGGGGATGGCCATGTCCAGATGTGTACTCTGTGCACTGCACAACTCCAGAGCATCTCTGATTACAGCCCATGCTTTTTCCTTCTCATCTTTCAAGCCTATAGTGGGCATTGCCATTTGCCTTCTTATATCCATTTCCCTTCCTAAAGGGGCCTCACCTTTCCCAGAAATTGGTTTGTGTGGTCCTGACACAATCTCTGATTCTGGGGACCCGAAGACATCTAAGCTGCAGAGTCTATCACATTCCTTCGCTGTGGTGCCTGGTTCAGGGACAGCCACTCACTTAAGAGGGTGCAGTCGGAGCGCAGCTGGGATTGTATTCTGGCCACCTTGGGGGTGAGCAAAAAAGGTGGGGCTCTGGGGGCTGCTGGCAGTTTCTGGGGGCCACATATACCCATTTAAGGCTCCCTGAGGGTCCCATATGCCAGAGTTGGCTTCAACTGCTTGACCTGTGTGGAGTTCTTAGTCCTCGAAACTGCTCTATAAAGTAGATGCCATGTTACCAGTGAGGAAACTGATGGTCTCAGAGGTGAAAACACACCCATCTAGTAATCCAAACACACCCTGGATTTTAACTCAGGCTCAATCACTGGGCCGGTCATTTCACCTCAGGACATGAGGGGAACTGGGCTTAGGACAGAGCTACACATGGATGGAAGCTGAGAGAACCACAGTGAGGCATAGCTGTATCCTTAATAATGCTGTGAATCCCTGGATCATACTGCACCTGAAGCCCTTTCTATTGCTGGACACAATTACATTGCCTGTGTTCATTTTTTTTTGGAGACGGAGTTTCGCTCTTGTTGTCCAGGCTGAAGTGCAATGGCAGGATCTCGGCTCACTACAACCTCTACCTCCCAGGTTCAAGCGATTCTCCTGCCTCAGCCTCCCGAGATGCTGGGATTAGAGGCGTGCACCACCACAACTGGCTAATTTTTGTATTATTAGTAGAGATGGGGTTTCACCACATTGGCCAGGCTGGTCTCAAATGCCTGACCTCAGGTGATCCACCTGCCTCAGCCTCCCGAAGTGTGGGGATTACAGGTGTGAGCCACTGTGCCTGGCTCATTTCCTGTATTTTTTTTGAAACAGAGTTTCACTCTTGTTGCCCAGGCTGGAGTGCAGTGGTGCGATCTTGGCTTACCTCAACCTCCACCTCCTGGGTTCAAGCGATTCTCCTGCAGCCTCCCAAGTGGCTGGGATTACAGGCATAAGCCACCACACCCTGCTGATTTTTATATTTTTAGTAGAGACGGCCATGTTGGCCAGGCTGGTCTCCAACTCTCGACCTCAGCTGATCCAACCACCTGAGCCTCCCAAAGTGCTGGGATTACAGGCGTGAGCCACTGTGCCCAGCCTCATTTGCTGTATTAGAGCTCATTTGAAAGTGGTTTTCTGTCACTTGTTAACAGATACCTTAATGAATGCAAAGGCTCAGCTCAAAGTCGCCTCCTCTGGGAACATCTCTTCCTTAAAGGCCCTCCCCTCGACTCTCCCAGGCCCACCATCTAAACATCTTGGCAGAGCCGCACCTGCCCGGCTTGCTCTGCCTGATTCTCCCTATGGGATGCAGCTCCAGCATCCTCCCTGTCTGGTTCTGATCTTTTCTGGATGTGCTCACTGCTCTCTGGCCAGCTGCTCCCAGCTAACCCACCCTGGCCTGCTTGGAGGGACAGGGCAGAACCCCCACAGCCCTACTGCCCGGGGCATCAGCCTGCAAACAGCAAGGCTGAGCTGGGAGAGGTGGGTCACAGGCAACAAGGGCTGGCGGCCCAAGTTACTGGGCTACTAAGAGCCTGGCATCAGCTGCCCAGAACATCTTTCTTTTTCTTTTGAGACAGAGTATTGTCCAAGCTGGAGTGCAATGGCACCATCTCAGCTCACGGCAACCCCCGCCTCCCGGGCTCAAGCAATTCTCCTGTCTCAGCCTCCCGAGTAGCTGGAATTACATGCACACACCACCATGCCTGGTCAATTTTTGTATTTTTAGTAAAGATGGGGTTTCACCATGTTGGCCAGGCTGGTCTCGAACTCCTGACCTCAGGTGATCCACCAGCCTCAGCCTCCCAAAGTGCTGGGATTACAGGCGTGAGCCACCACATCCGGCCCAGAGCATCTTTCTTAGATGTGCACTTCCAACTAAATCCCACCCTGTGCTAGCCAGGACAGCTTTGTCTCCCCTCCTGTTTCCCTCTTCAGAGCTTGTCTGGCTCTTACCTCCTCTCATGCAGAAAGCCTCCGCTGCCTGTTCTATCCCATGTGGGAACCTCCTCCTCTGAATTCTAGCCACCAACTCTCACAGGAATATAGCACATTGCAGTTTATAACAGACTTTCACTTCCATTGGCCCCTTGCTCCTTGGAACAGCCCTGAGACGCGGGCTGCACAGAAACCTGCATTGCGTGTTTGAGGAAACCGAAGCCCACAGAGGCTGAGTGACTTTACTTAGGTACGCAGAGCAGAGCCAAGACTAGAGGTCAGCTTCACTGGTGGCCAGCACTGGGCTACTTGCGAGTTAATATTTACTCACATACAGGCTGAGGAGCCCTTATCCGAAATACTCGGAACCAGAAACGTTTTGGGCTTCGAATTCTTTCAGACCTGGGGATATTTGCAGAATACCTGCCAGTTGAGCATCCTCGATCCAGAAATCCTGAATCTGAGATGCTCCAGTGAGCATTTCCTTGGAGTATCATGTTGGTGTTCAAAATGTTTCAGATTTTTAAAATTCAACCTGTAATAATTAATTTTAACTACTGTGGCTTCTACCATTATAACCACCACTGCCACAACCACCGCCACCGCTACCTCCGTAGAGCTAATGGCAGCAGCAAGGCCTGGTCCCATGTGGGCCTCCTGATGGGAGATCTCACCCCAGGTAGGTGGTGTCTCCATGTCACTGATCAAAACACCAAGGCCCAGAAAGCTGAGGGGATGTGACCAGTCTCCTGTTTGCCAGGCCTTCGGGCTTAGGCCAGGGGTAACGGAAGATAAGAAGGGGCACTCATTCTTCCCAGGGCTCAGGGACTCTGGCCTGGGGACCTCTGGGGCCAAGGAAGTGTAGCGCAACCTCCCCAAGTGCTAAGCATGGAGCAGGTGGCCTGGACCAGGCTGTGTCCACCTTCCCTCAGAAAGGCCTCCATGATCGACCCAAGGAGAGCCCTCCCCTCACTGCAGGGCCACAACCTCGGCTTCTCCATCTGCACACAGGACGGCCCGTCCCCAGGGACACCGTTGCCCCTGGAATCTGTGCATGGGATCAGATCACTTTTCACTTCTCACTCTTATCAAGGGAGAAAGAGCCAGCTTAGGATCTAGGGCTAGGCCACAGGACATGAATCCCCAGGGAGCTTGTTAAAAATCAAGGTCCCCAGCTCCGGGCCCTCCCTGCCTCCAGATTCTGATCCAGAAGCTCTGAGGTGCAGCCAGGGAACCCCTGGGAGCCTACTGCTCGGGCAGACGGGAGACACTTACACCGTGGAGACTGGGACCAGGAGGCTGATGGGCCAAGCCCAGGGACTCCAGCTGGGCAGCAGCATGAAAGCCCAGTTACTTGTTAGAGAGACCTTCCTCCTCCTCACTTTGCCATTACCCAAAGAGAGAAAGGGCTTGGTCAAAGTCTCCAAGCAAATCTACCCCAGGCCGGGAGGAGGACCACAGTGGGACCACTGCTGACACCACAGGGACATGCTGAACCCCGGTTCCCACCATAAGCACCCACCCTGAGAGCCCAATTGGCCTCCCCGACAGTTCCCCTTACCCATATGCCCACGGCCACATTCAGAGCAAAATACACGGTGATGACGATGATGTCAGCCACGCTCAGCTGCGTCCCGGGAGCGTGGAGGTCGCTGGTGGCGTTGGCGGCCATGGCTGTCCTGCCGCAAGCACCAGGTCCGAGCCAGAGGGACTGAGGGGCAAACCAGGTCAGAAAGGGCTTCCTGGCAGGGAACTAATTGATCATTAAACCGAGCGGGACAGTGGCATCTCCAGCCCACGATGTGGCTGCATGCAGGGCAGCTTCATCACGGTGTAGCTCGTCTTCCTCACCCCGTGGTGGGGAGCAGATCGCAGAGTACAGAAGTCAGGGAAGCTAGGAAAAGCCAGTGGGAGGAGGAGAGGAGGGAGCCTCCTTGAACTTGGAGGGGACTTGGGGGAAATTAACTGCATTTAGTGGACCGAGAGGCAACCTGAATAGTCCCAGAAAGGCTGGGTTGCTTAATGGGTGGCTTCACCTATATCTAATTTGTATAAGAAGCATAGAGCATTGGGATGAACGCCTCACTGCTGAAGACACAGCCGTGGAGGGCAGCCGTGTTCTCCCTTGGCCACCGGGCAGTGAGTGGACGGAGCACGTCTTGGGAGGGTGACTCCTGCATATGTTTCACTTCCAGCCATGACAGCCCAGGCTCAGAGACAGCTCCATGTTGGACAATACAGTCCTGCTGCCAACGTTTCTGCTTTTTTTCAGACCAGTGAAACAGTCCCAAGCCCCTCAACTTGACCAACTGTTCGGCACCCCGCCCCCAAGGTCTGCCTGGGACCACAGAGGGACCCAAGATCTGTCAAACACCAAGGACCGTACATGGCTGTTCTGCCCATGATCCCATTTCATGCTTACAGCCGCCACGCCAAGTAGGCAATGTCTCATTCGAGTCTAGGAAATGGCCATCTGCCTTTACACAGCCAGTGAAAGGGCAGAGCAGGATTCAATGCAGAAGTGGCCCCACCGTCGCCACCGCAGTGACAGTTCCATTTGGATTCCATCGGTGGGAAGCTCCCTCACTCATTCTATCAGTGTACACAGCAGGGCTGGCTGGCAGTCTCACCTCTGCTCAGTGACATGACTCATGACTTTGCAAAGCATTCACAGTTTAACCAGATACGCAGCACTTCCAGAAGTGTTAATGAGTGAGCAGCTGCCACCAGGAACATGCTGGCCCATAAACCCCGCCGGCCTGTTACTCGATAACCCTGAGATGCAGGTAAAAATTAATTTCCTCGGCCAGGTGCGGTGGCTTATGCCCTTGGAAGGTTCATGTCTTTAGGAAGCTGAGGTGGGCGGATCACCTGAAGTCAGGAGTTTGAGACTAGCCTGCCAACATGGCAAAACCCCATCTCTATTAAAAATACAAAAATTAGCCAGATATGGTGGCACACTCCTGCCATCCCAGCTACTTGGGAGGCTGAGGCAGGCAAATTGCTTGAACTCGGGAGGCAGAGGTTGCAGTGAGCCAAGATTGCGCCACTGCACTCCAGCCTGGGTGACAGAGGGAGACTTCATCTTAAAAAAAAACACAATTAATCCCCTCACACACAGGACTAGGCAAAGGAAGGGGAAAAGGAAGTTACTGCTGAGAAAACCCTCAGCCAGGCTCCATTGCCAGCCTGCCATCTCCCCATGCCTCCAGCCAGCCAGCCTCAGATGGTATTGCTCAAAATGTTATTAAAATAAAAAAAGTCTGCTTTGCACTGATCAGAAGGACGCAGCTGAAAGGATCCAGACGTATCCAATCTATCTCATTCAGACAGAATAGTTCCACCAGCGGCATTGGCTCTGAGACCCTTGGCTAGGTCTCAAAGAAATAAACCACTTAGTGATAACTGCCGCCATTGGACCGAAAGTCCTAGGGATTTTTTGCCACTGAGTTTAAAGGGAAAACAAACGAAAAATGACAAAAATCCTAGGGAAAGAGAGCACCAGTAAAGGTGCTCTCAAGGGGCAGAGACTTATTTGCTGGTTCTGCCCTGAAGGACGGGGACAGGAAGAGGGTGGCAGCGGAGGACATAGAGGGAGGAATACCAAACAAACCCGGTCATGTCTGCGGGGACGAAGTGCCACCCAGAGCCCAGTCACACCCACATTCCCACCCCACCCAACCCAGCGGGATCACCTGTTCCACTCACCCCAAGAAAGATGGAGAGCGTCCTAGCTGAGAAGTCATCTCTGCCACACCCCTTTAATCCCTAGAAGAAGTCCCTCAGACTCATGAGAACCAGAAACAAGGTTGGGCGTGGAAGCTCACGCCTGTAATCCCAGCACTTTGGGAGATCAAGGCAGGAGGATCATAAGGTCAGGAGTTCAAGACTAGCCTGGCCAATTTGGTGAAAACCCACCTCTACTAAAAATACAAAAACTAGCCAGGCGTGGTGGCACGTGCCTGTAGTCCCAACTACATGGGAGGCTGAGGCAGAAGAATCTCTTGAACCCAGGAGGCGGAGGTTGCAGTGAGCCGATATTGTGCCACTGCACTCCAGCCTGGATGATAGAGGGAGACTCCATCTCAAAAAA
>NW_016107853.1:891547-895213 GCF_001604975.1 Cebus imitator
CTGGAGTGCAATGATGCAATCTCAGCTGACTGCAACCTCCGCCTCCTGGGTTCAAACAATTCTCCTGCCTCAGCCTCTTGAGTAGCTGGGATTATAGGCACCCGCCACCGCGCCCAGCTATTTTTTGTATTTTTAGTAGAATCAGTATTTCACCATGTTGACCAGGCTGGTCTCAAACTCCTGACGTCAGGTGATTTGCCCATCCTTGGCTTCCCAAAGTGCTGGGATTACAGGCATGAGCCACTGTACCAGCCCTTTCTCTTCTTTTTTTTGAGACAGGGTCTGGCTCTGTTGCCCGGGCTGGAGTGCAGTGGCACAATCACAGCTCACTGCAGTCTCACCCTCCTGGGCTCAAGCAATCCTCCCACCTCAGCCCCTCCAGAGTAGCTGGGACTACAAGTATGCATCACCGCAGCCAGCAAAGTTTTGTGTTTTCTTTGTAGAGACAGGGTCTCTTTTTCTCTTCTTTTTTTATTTGCAATCCTGTTTCTTCTGTAGGGTCTCATTACGTTGCCCAGGCTGTTCTCAAACTCCTAGGCTCAAGCAGCTTAACAAAGTGCTGGGATTACAGGCGGGAGCCACTGCACCGGGCCAAATCTGCCCTTTTAATATTAAACTCCACCACCCAGCATGGCTCATGACAGGTATTCAGTAGGAATGACTGACAACCCCACAGTCCCTGGGGTCCCAGCCAAGCCCACCGAGTCTTGGGAGAGGGTGGGTTTGGGTGGGAGGTGATGGAGGTTGGACTGTCGAGCCTGAGGCCCTCTAGGGCAGTGGTCAAGTGGGCACCTGGATGGGAGAGCCCAGAGCTCAGCCAGCAGAGCAGCAGAGTGGAAAGGAAGTGAAGGCATCCGGGAGGGCTGCTGGAAGGTGATGGAAGCGATACAGACGCAGGCGCCCAGCACAGCAGGGCACGGACCGCCCCTGCCTCCAGGCTTATCCTTTTGAATCTACCCACCACAAACAGGATGTCAGAACACCCTGAAAGCCTAACCCTAACATGACACGCCTGTTTAAAACTTACCTTCAATGGCCTTTACTGCTCCACAGATCAAGTGCAAGGCCTTGGGTTCGGCACCAGGGGCCCTGGGACCTGGCCCTGGCCCTACCCAGCTTCAGTTCCTGCTGCCCCCAGTTCCTCCCCGGGCGTCCGGTTCCTGCGGCCCCCAGTTCCTCCCCGGGCGTCCCGTTCCTGCGGCCCCCAGTTCCTCCCCGGGCGTCCAGTTCCTGCGGCCCCCAGTTCCTCCCTGGGTGTCCTCAAGCCCCCTACCTCTCAGCCTGCTTGGTTAACTTCTACTCCTCCTTCTAGACGGTACTGAGACGTCACTGCCTCTGTGAAGGCTTCCTCGGCTTCTCGCTCTTCTGTGCATCGGTGGCCCTGCTGGGCTTGTGGCTCTGCCGCCACACGACACAGTATCTGCCCCCTCCTCCTGCAATCCCGATCCTCTGGTGACTGGCACAGGGTCTACCCTCGACACATCCCCACAGGAGGTCCGGGGAGCCCTGGCAACTGAGGAATCTTCAGCTGCTGAGGGTCCTGAAGCCCTTACATCCCAGAAGCTTGATCTTTTTTTATCATTATCAAGGGAGAATGCACTTGACGTCAAATTCATCATTTTAGCCCCTTTAAAATGTACAAGGCTGTGGCTTCCAGCACCTTCACAGTGTTGTGCATACATAGCCATAATTTATTCCAACATTTTTCTTTTCCTTTTTTTTTTTTTTTTTTCGAGATGGAGTCTGTCACCCAGGCTGGAGTGCACTGGTCAATCTCAGCTCACTGCAGCCTCTGCCTCCTGAGTTCAAGCAATTCTCCCACCTCAGCCTCCCAAGTAGCTGGGATTACAGGTGCACACCACCACACTCAGCTAATGTTTGTATTTTTAGTAGAGACGGGGTTTCACCAAGTTGGCCAGGCCGGTTTCAAACTTCTGACCTCAGGTGATCCACCCGCCTTGGCCTCCCAAAGTACTGGAATTACAGGCATGAGCCACCGTGCCCAGCCTATTCCAACATTTTTCATCCCCTCCAGATGAAACCTTGTACCAATTAAGCATCAGTCTTCAGGCCGGGTGCAGTGGCTCATGCCTGTAATCCCAGCATTCTGGGAGGCTGAGGTGGGTAGATCACCTGAGGTCAGGAATTTGAGACCAGCCTGGCCAACATGGTGAAACCCTGCCTCTAAAAAACAAACAAACAAACAAAAAGCATCACTCTCCATTACCCACAAGCCTTTGGCAACCACCAATCTACTCTCTCTCTTTGTGATTTGCCTTCTGTGGTGTTGCAGTATTGAAGAGGGAGACCCAGGCATCTCAGATCAACTTCCTTTTTTCTTCATTCCTAAGACTGTAAGCTTCCCCTTTTCATTCCTAAGACTGTAAACTGAAACCCTTTTCATATGTAATTCCTGAGACTGTAAACAGAGACCCTTTTCATATGTTAAGCTATAAACCTAAGATTCTTACACGTGTAACATCTAAAGTATAAGCCTATATAAAGAAGGAAACTTCTTTTGTTAGGCGAGCTTGGATATTAGGCAAATATGCCACCTGGCTCCCGGCCGAATAAACTCCTTCCTCCAATATTCGGTGTCCGAGAGATCTGTTTCCCGCGGCTGCTCCTACAGTATCATAGATGTGTAGGAGTTGCCTACTTTGGTGTTGTGGTGGTGTGTGTATTTCCGCAGGTTTTCACCCAGGGTTCCTGAATAACTCCACTGCCCTTGCTGTGTTGTATTGTTAAAGCATCTGGCATGTCAGGCCTCAGGAAACAGAATCTCTCTGACCTTCTCCTGCCCTTCTCTCACCTGCCCCAAGGCGGCCTCTAATCTTCTCCTGCCTTTCTAACTGTGGGTCATATTAACCCTCATTCCAGAGTGGGTCCTGCCGCACACCCTGGGGGAAGGAATGCTAATCTCAGGAAGCTTTCATTAAAACTAAAGAGGACTGGGTTCAGAGAGCCTCCAGATGGCCGAATCTCGTGGAGGCAGACGGGAAGGTGAACTAGAACTCATCTTTGTGCTGGAGGGTGGCACTCCCCAACTGCAGCGACAGAAGCTCCGGCACTCAGGACCCTCCAGACCTCACCCTGTGTATCTCTTCATCTGGCTATTTATTCGTATCCTTTAAAATACCCTTCACAATAAACCAGTATGCCTCCTAAGTGTTTCCCTGAGTTCTGTGAGCCGCTCTAGCAATTAATTGAACCCAAAGAGGGGGTTGTGAGAACACAACTTGAAGCTTGTGAGTCAGAAGTTCCAGAGGCCTGGGCTGGTGGGAAGGAGGGGTCAGCCTTGGGAACTGAGCCCTCGCCTGGGTAGATTGTGTTGGATTGAATTGGAGGGCACTGGCTGGCGTCTGCTGCAGAATTGATTGCTTGTTTGTTGGCGGGGAGAGGTCCCCACATTTGGTATTCTGTGTTTGTTGCAGTGTGAGAGCAAAGGTAAAACCCAGTTTGGAAGTTTTTCAAAAACAGGTATGTTATAAAGTGCAGTCACACAATACGTGGACTTTTGCATCTGGGAGTCCCTGCTCAGTCATGTTCGGACCACTCTGGATCCCACTTAGGATGTTTTCAAGGTTCATCTGTTGTATTTGACCAGAGCGTAGAAAGTTACCACAAGACAAAAGTATGCCAGATTGCAGGGTCATTTATTATGCC
>NW_016107853.1:896973-898268 GCF_001604975.1 Cebus imitator
CGCTGGGGGCTTTATTTCAGTAAAATCTACCTCCCAGTGTTCCCCTGGGCTAGTACCCCTGAGTCTTATCCCTGCCTGACTAGGCCTACTGCCTCCTGGATTTACCCTGGCACATACATTACAATGAGTAGTAGTTTTTCTAACAGTCTTATATAAGTGTGGAATGTAGTATCTAACCCTCAGCAGCTCAGTTAATTTTGTTTGCCCTAAGTGAGTGGCCTGGTGTGTGTGCTTAACCAGAGCCCGTCCTAGAGCCTCGGGGAGCACAATTCTTGTGTCCAGTAGAATCCACCATCCTGTGGAATCTTGTCGTCCCCCCTGTTCTTTAGCAAAGTTTTCTTCCTCAGGTGAGTACATAGGGGTAGGAGGCAGGGTTGGGGCCGGCAGAGTCACAAGAAGAGTCAGAGGTTTTACTGGCCCCAAGGCTGCCGATCTGGCCTGTAGGTCAGTCGCCCTATTTCCCCTTGCCTCTGGTGAATCTCCCTTCTGGTGTCCTTTGCAGTGCATCAATACCATTGCCTTAGGCTTCCATATAGCTTTTAGTAGAGCTCGGATTTCCTCTTTGTTTTTGATGATTTTTGCCTTTGAGGTAAGCAACCCTCTTTATAAATGGCACCATGCACATGGGTCGTAGCAAAAGCATACCAGCTATCCGTGTAGATGTTAACAATTTTTCCCTCCACCCAGTCCAAGGCCTTTATTAAAGCTATAAGTTCAGCCTTTTGGGCTGAGGTTCCATGTGGAAGAGCCTAGGCCCAGATAACCCGCTCTAGAGTGACCACAGCTGCCCTGGCATACCTGACTCCGTCGACCATGAAACTGCTGCCATCTGTATACAGTACCTCCTCTGAGTTCCGCGGGGGGACGTCGGTGAGATCTGGTCACACAGCATGGACATCTATTGTCTGTTGGCAGTCATGTATGGGCTTCTCTGGCTCGCTGTCGGGTAGCAGTGTGGCGGGGTTTAAAACTGTGGTTTTTGAAAATTTTATGCGGGGCTGGTCCAAAAGTAAGGCCTGGTATTGGGCTATGTGGGCATTAGACATCCATTTTCCCGGAGCCCCACGGAGTAGTGACTCCACCGCATGGGGTGCCACTAAGTTCAACTCCTGCCCCAAGGTCAGTTTGTTCGCCTCCCTGACTAACAGGGCCATAGCTGCCACCGACCTCAAACAAGCTGGCCACCCAGAGGCTACGGGATCAAGTCTTTTTGAAAGGTAGGCAACTGCCTGGGACCAGGGTCCCAATGTCCGGGTGAGCACCCCCTTAGCGACTCGCTGTTTTTCATGCACAAA
>NW_016107853.1:904088-906454 GCF_001604975.1 Cebus imitator
TATTTTTTTTGCAACGGAGTCTTGCTCTGTCCCCCAGGCTGGAGTATAGTGGTGCGATCTCTGCTCACTGCAACCTCCGCCTCTCGGGTTCAAGCCATTCTTCTGCTTCAGCCTCCTGAGTAGCTGAGATTACAGACGCACCCCAACACTCCTGGCTAATGCTTGTATTTTTACTAGAGGTGGGGTTTCACCATATTGGTCAGGCTCGTCTCGAACTCCTGACCTCGTGATCCACCCACCTGGGCCTCCCAACTTTCTTTATGTAGATCCAAATTTCTGATCTATATTATTTTCCTTCTTTCCTTTAAAGAATTAATGGCCAAGCACAGTGGTTTACACCTATAATCCCAACACTCTGGGAAGCCAAGATAAGTGGATTGCTTGAGCACAGGAATTTGAGACCAACCTGGGCAACATGGAGAAACCTTGTCTCCACAAAAAATACAAAAAAAATTAGCTAGAGGTGGTGGCAAGTACCTGTAGTCTCAGCTATTCAGGAGGCTGAGGTTGAAGGATACTTGAGCCCAGGAGGTGGAAGCTGCAGTGAGCTAAGATCATACCACTACACTCCAGGGTGGTAAACAGAGTAAGATCCTGTCTCAAAAAAAAAAAAAGAATTTATTGTAACATTTATTACAGGGCAGGTCTACTGACAATAAATTCTCTCAATTTTTGTTTGTCTGACAAAGCATTTCTCCTTCATATTTAAAGGATATTTTCACAGGGTACAGAATTCTAGGTTGGTAGAGTTTTTCTCTCCACACTAAAATATTTCACTCCACTCTTTTCCTTTTTGCATGATTTCTGAGGGAGTCACATGTAATTTTTATCTTTGTTTCTCTTTAGGTAACATAATTTCTTTCTCTCACTTCTTTCAGGATTATTTATCTTTGATATCCTATAGTTTGAAAACGTCATACTTACATGCAGGGTTTTTGTTTGTTTTGTTTCGTTTGTCATTTATCCTGCTCCATGTTCTTTGACCTCCTTGGATCTGTGGTTTGGTGTCTGATACTGATTTGAGAAAACTTGCAGTCCAATATTTCTTCTCTTCCAGGCTCTCTTTTCCTTCTACTATTCTCATTACATGTATGTTACACCTTTTGTAATTGCTCCACACATTCTGTTCTTGTTTTTTTTAAGTCTTTGCTCTCTTTGCTTCTCAGTTTTGGAGGTTTCTATTAAGATATTCTAAAGCGAGGTCAGGCACTGTGGTTCACGCCTGTAATCCCAGAACTTTGGGAGGCCAAGGTAGACAGATCGCCTGAGGTTGGAAGTTGGAGACTAGCCTGGCTAACATGGTGAAACTCCGTCTCTACTAAAAATACAAAAATTAGCTGGGCGTGGTGGCGTGCATCTGTAATCCCAGCTACTCAGGAAGCTGAGGTACAAGAATTGCTTGAGCCTGGGAGACAGAGGTTGCACTGAGCTGAGGTCGCGCCATTGTACTCCAGCGTGGGCCGCAGAGTGAGACTCCATCTCAAAAAAAAAAAAAAAAAACCTCAGAGATTATCTGTTCAGTCATGTTCAGACTAATAATAGGTCCATTGAAGGCATTTTTCATTTCTGTTGCAGTGTTTTTTTCTGTCACATTAAAAAAAAATTGTTCTTAGGATTTCTACCTTTCTGTTTTCATTGCCCATCTGCTCTTGCATGCTGTCTGCTTAATGAGAGCCCTTGGCATATTAATCACAGTTGTTTTAAATTCCTTGGCTGGGCACAGTGACTCATGCCGGTAATCCCAACACTTTGGGAGGCTGAGTCAGGCAGATCACCTGAGGTCAGGCATTTAAGACCAGCCTGGCCAACAAGGTGGAACTCATCTCTACTGAAAATACAAAAATTAGCCAGGCATGGCATCACATGCTTATAATCCCAGCTACTCAGGAGGCTGAGGCAGGAGAATCATTTGAATCTGGGAGGCAGAGGGTGCAGTGAGCCGAGATCATGCCACTGCACTCCAGCCTGAGTGACGGAACAAGAATCCAACGGAAAAAAAAAAAAAAAAATCCATGTCTGGCCAGGCACAGTGACTCATGCCTGTAATTCCAGCACTTTGAGAGGCTGAAGTGGGCAGATCACATGAGGCCAGGAGTTCAAGATCAGCCTGGGCAACGTGGTGAAACGCTATCTCTACTAAAAATACAAAAATTAGCTGGGCATAGTGACGCATGCCTATAATCCCAGCTACTTGGGAGGCTGAGGCACAAGAATCATTTGAACCCAGGAGGAAGAGGTTGCAGTGAGCCAAGATCATACCACTGCACTCCAGCCTGGGTGACAGAGTGAGACTGTCCACGACTGATAATTTCAGCATCCTTTGTGCCATGTCTGGTTCTGATGCTTGCTCTGTCTCTTCGACTGTT
>NW_016107853.1:906779-923263 GCF_001604975.1 Cebus imitator
GACGGGGTTTCACCATGTTGACCAGGATGGTCTCGATCTCTTGACCTCGTGATCCACCCGCCTCGGCCTCCCAAAGTGCTGGGATTACAGGCTTGAGCCACCGCGCCCGGCCCTGTTCTTTGCTTTTTAATGTGCCCTGTACTTTTTTCCTTGATAGCTGGGAGTGATGTACTGGGCAAAAGGAACTTCTATAAATATGCCATTGGTGGTGTGGTGTGAGGTGTAGGGACAGAGTCCTGCAATTAGGTCTCAGTCTTTTCTGGTGACCCTGTGCCTCTGGACTGTAGATCTCACCAAGCTTTTCTCAGGTTTTCTTCTCTTCCCTTCGGTGAGACAGGATGGCGAGAGTGGCCTGGGATGGGGTACTATCCTTCTTCCACATGAAGGCTAGGGTGAGCTTTAGTTATTTCTCTTCTCCCATGTGGAAAGTTAGAGTTGGCTAGAGTTAGGTTTTATCCTTCTCCTAGTTTACTGAGGCTCTGATGAAACCCCAGAGGGTTAGGCTCTGGTTAACTAGCTTCTCCTGAGGGCAGAGTTTGTTAAGAAGAATACAGTGCTCTGAATTTTCAGAATGATTCCTATTTCCGTCTCCCTGCTGGAAGCTCAAGGGGATTTTTCTTGAGAAGGTAAAATTCGCAAAAGTATGGAGTCCCCATAAGACTGGGTCCCCCTGGAGTTTTTAACTCTCAGACTTGTTCACACCAGGCCTCTAACAATTGGTCAGTTGTAGTTCAGGTTTCCTAACTCCGGCACCGGTTCCTGTAAAGACTTCGGTAAAGTGTTCTTGGTGTTTGCATTTCTGTCTCTTTGATTATGGGAGCAGCGGTTTGCCCTGTAACCTCACTTTTCGTATGGATCTAACTAACTAGAGTTGATTTTTCAGTTTGTTGAGTTTTTACTTGTTGTTAGGATGGAGTCACAACTCCCAAGCTCTTTATGTGTGAAACTGAAATTTATTAAGAAGAAATTCAACCAACCCAAATGCCCATCAATAATAGACTGGACAAAGAAAATATGGTACATATACACCAAGGAATACTACGCAGCCATAAAAAAAAAAAGAAGAAGAAATTCAGAAAACATAAAATTAACATTTTAAAGTGAATAATTAGTTAAGCACTGTGGCTCACACTTGTAATCCCAGCACTTTGGGAGGCTGAGGTGGGAGGATCACTTGAGCCCAGGAATTCGAGACCAGCTTGGGCAACATGACAAAACCTTGTCTCTACTAAAAATACAAAACTTAGCTGAATGTGTGGCACATGCCTGTGGTCCCAGCTACTTGGGAGGCTGAGGAGGGAGGATTGCTTGAGCCTGGGAGGTGGAGGCTGCAGCAAGTGATTGCATCACTGCACTCCAACCTGGGTGACAGAGTGAGACCCCATCTCAAAAAATAAATAATAACATTAAAAAGTAAATAATTTAGTGCATTCACAATGTTGCGCACCCACCATCTCTATCTAGTTCTAAAATATTTCTGTCTCTCCAAGAGAGAATCCTGTGCCCATTAAGAAGTTTCTCCCAGCCAAGAGCAGTGGCTCACGCCTGTAATCCCAACACTTTGGGAGGCTGAGGTGGGTGAGCCAGGAGTTCCAGGTCAGCCTGACCAAGATGGTGAAACCCCATCTCTACTAAAAACTCAAAAATTAGCTGGGCGTGGTGGCTTGCACCTGTAATCCCAGCTATGCAAAGACTAAGCTACAAGAATTGCTTGAATCCGGGAGGCAGAGGTTACAGTGAGCTGAGATAGCGCCAGTGAGCCAAGATCACACCACTGCGCTCCAGCCTGAGCAACAGAGCGAGACTCTATCTCCAAACAAACAAACAAAAAAGAACCCCCAAAAATCACCACTTTTCCTTGCTGAGAGATCTTGGCACCTTTGTTGAAAATAAATTGACCATATATAGTGTTTGTTTCTGAACTCTTGATTCTATTCCATCGGCTTATATGCCTCTCCTTATGCCAGAACGACTGTTTTTGATTACAGCTTTGGAGGACGTTCTGAAATGGAGAAGTGCAAGTCCTACAACTTCATTCTTTTTCAAGACTGATTTGGCTATTTGAGGTCCCTGGTGATTCCATATGAATTTTAGGATGGATTTTTCTATATCTGCCAAAAAAAAAAAAATGCCATTGGGAATCTGATAGAGATTACACTGAATCTGTAGATTGCTTTGGAGTTTTGCATCTTAACAATATTAAGACTTCCAATCCATGATCATGGGATGTCTTTCTGTTTAGGTCTTCTATAATTTCTTCCAATAATGTCTTATGAAGTACACAGTACACACAACATAAAATTTAGCATTTCAGCCTTTTTCTTTTTTTTTTTTTGAGACAAGATCTCACTCTGCCACCCAGCATGATCTCTTATTTATCTTTTGTCTGGTTGATCTGTTACAAGTAGGTGTTGAATTCTACAACTTTTTTTTTTTGAGACGGGGTCTTGCTCTGTTGCCCAGCTTGGAGTGCAGTGGCATGATCTCAGCTCACTGCAACCTCCACCCTCCCAGGCTCAAGCAATCCTCCCTCCTCAGCCTTAGAGGTAATAAACTGTGAGAGCCTAAAGATTAATGTCCCTGGCACACAGTGTGGTGGAACTCGTATCTGTCCATCCACTCAGGCCCTTTGGTGGCATCCTGTGATCTTGATGCCTCCAGAGCATTTTCTAACCATGTGTCTGTCAAGCGATGAAGTCACAGTCAGAACTGGAAACAGTCTGTTTTCTGTCATAGAATTTCTGGGTTCACTTCCCCATTATCTCTGGCCACAGACTGTCTCTGTCTCTAGCAAAGACAGCAGTTTAGGGTAAATGGCTTCTCTGGCCAAAGAAAAGCCTACAATATGTGGAGAAACTGTATCTGGGGCCTCCTCCCGGCAGGGAAGAGGGTGGCTGAGGGGCTTGGGTGTCCTTACTGGGCATTCATGAAGCCCCCAGACCTCCCCACATCACAGAACGCGAGCTGCCCCTTGAGGGCCTCCATCCTCCTGCCCCACCCCAGCGGGCCAGGATGTGGCACTCCACCCTCCACCACCATCGTCTGCCAATTGTCTTTCCTGGGCCTCAGCTCTCTGCTAGCTCATAAGCCCTGCCTGTGGCTCCTCTCGGCATTCAACTTCATGTTCTTCCAGAGCCAACTCAGGGCAGACATTGAAGTCTCTGTGGGTGCGATGGAACCTCGCTTTAGCCAAGTTCATCACCCAGAGGAAAACACTCCCATAAAACGTTTCCATTCACTTCTGTAAATGTGACTTTTCTTCATGAAGGATGACATGCCAGGAAAAACCATGGAGGCCAAAGCTCACTGGATACAGTGGCAGGAGGAAACCTCCCATTGAAGGAGCTTTGCAAGTCCACTGCATCACCAAGGAACCCAGAGGAGAAACTGTCCTCCTGCTAGGGCAGCATCGCCATTCCCAAACCACGGGAGGGCCACTGTGCCAGCACAGCCACCCCGGGGGGCAACTCATGGCTGTTCAGGAAGTGCCTGTCACTTGTTATAAAGCCAAACCACATAGTGACTTCAACCATCATCTATTGCAGCAGTTAGACAGCATCCAAAGAGCAGAGGAACCCAAATGCAGCGAAAGCCACAGTGTGAGATTTACTGAAACCTCTTCAACCCATTTCACAGCAACAGTGGGAGGTCCGAGCACCACGGGCAGGCCCCACTTTCACGGATGCTGACACCTTGCTCCCAAAGCTCTTTTTCCAAATGTAGAAGCTGGCTGGAGGTCTCCAGCCTGCAACTGACAGAGCTACACCGGCAAAGAAACTGCCAGCTACCATCCCATGCCCTAAGCCTATTCATTCTGAAGATCGAGAGACCCAATTTCTAGGGACAGGTTCGGAAAATTCAAGGACACTTTTTCAAAGTAAACAGCTCTATCATTAACTGGATTTGAAAGTATGGGGAGAGAACAGCTTTCCCCCAAAGCTGTTTCCTCAGAAGTAAAGTAGGGGTGAGGGGTGGCACTGCTGGGTGTGCAGGAAGGAGCCCATGGAATACTCAGGCAGCTTCCAGAAGCAGAGCCCTCAGTGCTCCTGCACAGGCAAGGCCCTGGCCTACTGGGGCAAGCCCTTGGGCCACGCTGCTCTCTGTGGAGCACAGGGAAGGCCAGCGTGGCTGGTGACTGACCTCAATTTTGTGCTAAGTAAACTACTATTTTATTTCAGATTCTAACACAGACAAGCAGAAAGCAAAGGTTTAAAGTGTTTTAGGAGGAAGAAAAATTAGTTTTTATGAGCAAGTCTACATTTTCCCCCATAAGTCAGGCTGAGTGGGTGGACAGATGGGTGTAAACCCCAGTGCCAGTGCTCCAAGGGGGGCCAGTCCAACAGACTCTGTGGGGGAGTTCAGGGTCCTAAACTCTAAAGACATATGATACTTAGACCCTTGACAGCAACAAGGGTCATGTCACTTGGTCTTTGGGATGCATCCTCCAGCATCTCATCTCCCTAGAGCATGGCAGAGAACAGCCAGCCATGAAGAGGGGGCAAAGCCACACCCCGACCAATGGCAGCTGGTGCCCAGTGGTTCCCCTGCTGCCTGCAGCCTTGCATCCTGAGATCCCAGCTCCTCTCCCGCCTCAGTCAAATGACCACACAGCAGGCACTTTCAAGGCCTTGGACAAATTGTCAGAACAGAGAACACTACGTCTCTGAGAGGCTGCTGCATCCCCCTGCAAAGCTGCAGAAGAGAAAACAAGCTGATGAACATTTCAACATTCACAGTGTGTAGATTCAGCTTTCATTTTATTTTAGTTATAAAACGACTGCCAAAACACAAAGTTTTAGAAAAACAAACACACACAAGTTTTTATTCCTTTTTTAGCTGCAGAAAATAAATACAATCACATATTCCATATGCTTCTCTATAAAAGCATCTCTAAAAATGTCATTTACTGGATTTAACAGTATAATCTTTTTGGCTTTTCAACTGCAGGTATTATACAGATCATTTTACTTTATTAACTTTTTTAACCACTTGGCCCAAGCAACTTCGGAAAAAGACTTTGTGAGCTTACAAATCTTATTCCAAGTGTTATTTTTTAAATGGTTAAACTAAAACAAGATGTTACCTTTTTAAAAGACAAGATAAAGGTTTTCTTTTATAAAAATTGCTCCCAAACTCACAAACACCCAGACTGACATAAAAAGTTGGTCTATCTTCATAGGAATCAAGAAGTGAGGTTACAAGGAGAGGGGAACAAATACAATGGCTCCTGTGAATCTATCCCAGCAGGCAGTCACTTTTACGTTTCCAGTTTGGCCCTTGGGAATTTTCCTAAAGGAAAGCTGTTCAGTCATCTAAGCCTATGTTTCTGAAAAGGTAGGACATGGACTCTCCATTGTGGATCCGACGGATCGCCTCTGAAAGGATCATGCTGATATCCACAGTTTTAATCTTGGGGCACTGGAGCTTCTGGACTTCATGTGGAATTGTATTGGTGACCACCACCTGTGAAGCAAGAGGAAAAACCCAGAGCATCAGAAAGCCAAGTAGCTTCATGATTTGGTCTGGAAATATGATTACCTTCTCAAATCTGAGGCTCTCCATGACAGGAAAACAGTGGGTCTATGTCTCAAGTCAATATTTCAAGTCAATGTGAAGTTACCTGTGCTTCTTAGGTTAAGATTTGATAACATCAGGGGCCGGGCGTGGTGACTCACGCCTGTAATCCAAGCACTTTGGAGGCCAAGGCAGATGGATCACCTGAGGTCGGGAGTTCAAGGCCAGCCTGACCAACACGGTGAAACCCTGTCTTAAACAAACAAACAAAAAGATTTGATAACATCACACCCACTAGGGCAGATAGGACAAAAAAGATAACAACAAGTGTTGGAGGGATGCAGAGAAACTGGAACCCCTACTCACTGCTGTGGGGATGTAAAATGGTGCCGTTGCTTTGAAAAACAGTTTGGCAGCTTCTCAAAGTTTAAACGTGAAGTTACTGTATGCCCAGCAATTCTAAACCTAGGTACGTATCCAAAAGAAGGGAACACGCACGTCCACACAAAAACTTGTACACAAATGCTTACTGCAGCACTAATCATAAGTTTAAAAGTAGAAAATGACGGGTGCGGTGGCTCACGCCTGTAATCCAAGCACTTTGGAGGCCAAGGCGAGCGGATGACCTGAGGTCAGGAGTTCAAGACCAGTCCGACCAACATGGTGAAACCCCGTCTTAAAAAAAAAAAAAGTAGAAAAAAAATTTCTGTCAACATATGAAATATGAAAAGAGAGACAAAATGTGGACTATCCAGGCAACAGAATTATTATTTGATCATAAGGAATGAAGTATTGCTCCATGCTACAACATGGATGAACCTTGAAAATATTATGTTGAGTGAAGGAAGCCAGACACAAAAGACCACACATTGTATGATCTCATTTATATGAAATGTCCAGAACAGGCAACTCTAGAGAGACAGAAAGCAAATTAGTGGCTGCCAGGGACTAAAAGCATTGCGAGAAAATGTGAAGTGACAGCTAATGGGTATGGGGGTTCCTTTCTAGGGAGATGAAAATGTTTTAAAATCAACTATGGTAATGACTGCACACTGTGCACATTCTAAAAACCAATGAGTTGTACACATTATTATTACTATTATTATTTTTTTTGAGACAGAGTCTCGTTCTGCCCAGGCTGGAGTGCAGTGGCATAGTCTCGGTTCATTGCAGCCACCGCCTCCTGGGTTCAAGATTCTCTTGCCTCAACCTCCAAAGTAGCTGGGATTACAGGTGCCCACCACCACACCTGGCTAATTTTTATATTTTGAGTAGAGACAGGGTTTCACCATATTGGCCAGGCTGGTCTTGAACTCCTGATCTCAAGTGATCTACCCACTGTGGCCTCCCATAGTGCTGGGATTACAGGCGTGAGCCACTGCACCCAGCCCCGAATTGTATGCTTCAAATGGATGACTTGTATGGTATGTAAATTATATCTCAATAAAGCTGTCATTTAAAAGAAGTGGTAGAGTTAGAGGCTTATATTCAACAAAATACAGTCATTAACCACCTTTGAATCCCTTTTACTTTTTGAGAGGAGTTCCACTCTTGTTGCCCAGGCTGGAGTACGATGGCGTGATCTTGGCTCACTGCAACCTCTGCCTTCTGGGTTCAAGCGATTCTTCTGCCTCAGCCTCCCAAGAAACTGGGATTACAGGAAGCTGCCACCACACCCAAGTAACCTTTGTATTTTTAGTAGAGACGGGGTTTTACCATGTTGGCCAGGCTGGTCTCGAACTCCTGACCTCAGGTAATCCACCTGCATCAGCCTCCCAAAGTGCTGGGATTACAGGTGTGAACCACCACGCCCAGCACTTGAGTCCCTTCTTAACCACAAAAGATCTGTCTTATCCCTACTCTCTGAGATCAAGATGTGCCAAAAGCCTAGGCAGCTGCACCCACACGCAACCAGACCCTGTTACCTCATCAATGGCAGACTCTTCAATCAGCCGGGGGGCATCAGAAGATAACAAGCCATGAGTCGCCATCACAAAGATCTTATATGCACCTCTTTCCTTCAGGGTCTCTGCTGCAGCGAGAAAGCTGTCAACATCATCAATGATGTCATCCTGCCAAAGCACAAATGGAAAAGAAGGTATATAAGCACTTCTGCAATAATAGGTTAGACAACCAGGGGAAAAAAGGGTCTGCCTGCATTTACTGTGAAAAATCTGCTCTTCCATTTGGCCCAGTGCAGACAGCACAGCCCTATGTCCCTATCACTGTGTCCCATGACATCCCTCCAGGACTTTCACACGAGCCTCCTCCTGCACAGTACCTGCCACTATTGGGGCTATCTCCCACCACTGCAGGCTCCCAGGGCAACACTGTTTTCTGCACCGTAACTGGCCAACACTGTGCTGTCACAATGCAGGTTGCACCAGAAATGATGGAGGTATGATTTTGTTTGTTTTTGATGCACAGAAAAAGTGTTAAATGATGTTTTTGACTCTGGGTAATAGAATTATGGGTGGCTCTTTCCCCCAGCTTCTTCTTGCTACTTTTCCTTATTTCCAAATTTTCTCCACTGAGCATATGGGAAATATGTTATTGATATGTTATTACAATGGAAAAAATGACTATTATTTTTAATAATAAAATACCCAGTTCAGTGGTTTCTAATCTACAGACTAGATTCCTAGGCTCCCAGAGTTATTTTAAACCCATTATGGCATCAAACATTATCTAGAGTTGAATAAATATTAATGTATTTATTTTCCACACATATTACTCTTTAATTGTATACTGAAGTTACTATGATCAAAAATATACATATAAAGGCCAGGTGTGGTGGCTCATGTCTATAGTCCCAGCACTTTGGGAAGCCAAGGTGGGCAGATTGCTTGAGCTCAGGAGTTCAAGACCAGTTTGAGCAACATAGCAAAACCCAGTCTCTACAAAAACAAAAATTAGCCAGGAATGGTGGTGTACACTGTAGTCCTAGCTACCCAGGAGGCTGAGGCAGGAAGATTGCTTGAGGCCAGGAGGTGGAATTTGCAGTGAGTTGTTATCAGGCCACTGCACTCCAGCCTGGGCAGTAGACCCAGACTCTATCTCAGAAAACAAATAAACAAAACGTGTACACACACACACACACACACACACACACACACACACCCCTACCTTAAAAAATGCTACTAGTAAAATGGTACAGCCACTTCGCTACAGTCTGACAGTCTCTTATAAGACTATATTTGCAACTACCATGCAAACAACTTCATTTATAAGTGCAATTATCCCAGAGAAATTAAAACTCTGTTTATATAAAAACCCATACATGAAAGTACACAGCAAGTTTTATGTATAGTAGTCCCAAACTTGAAATCATCCAAATGTCCTCCAACAAATAAACTCTGGTACCTCTATACCATGGGATACTGCTCAGCAATAAAAAGGAATAAAATGTTAATATACAAAACAACCTGGATGGATCTCAAGGGAATCATGGTAGGTTAAAAAAAACAAACTTCAAAAGGTTATATACCATAGATTCTATTTGTATGACATTCTTAAAATAATAATTACAAAGACAGAGGACAGGCTGGGCGTGGTGGGTCACACCTGTAATCCAAGCACTTTGGAGGCCAAGGTGGGTGGATCACCTGAGGTCGGGAGTTCAAGACCAGCCTGACCAACATGGTGAAACCTTGTCTTTATTAAAAAAAAAAAAAAAATTAGTGGAGCAGTGGCACATGCCTGTAATCCCAGCTACTCAGGAGGCTGAGGCAGGAGAATTGCCTGAACCCAGGAGGCAGAGGTTGCGGTGAGCCGAGATCGCGCCATTGCACTCCAGCCTGGGCAACAGAGCAAGAATCCATCTCAAAAAAAAAAAAAAATTAAAAAAGAAAGGAAGAAAGAGAAAGAGGACAGATCAGTGGTTGCCAGTGCTGTAGTTTGAATGTTTTTGCCTCTCCAAAGTTCACGTGTTGGAAACATATTCCCCAGTGCAAAAATGCTGAGAGGTGAGGTCTTTGGGGAAGTGTTTAGGTTGTGAGAGCTCCACCATCAGGAATGGATTCATGTTACTATAAAAAGGCTTGTGGGAGTGGGTTCTCCTTTTTCCTGCCCTTCTGCAGGAAAGTTTATTCCTTTTTGTCCTTCTACCTTCTGCCATGTGAGGACACGGCAAGAAGGCCCTCACCAGACCAAATGCTGGTGCCATGATTCGGACTTCCAGCCTCTAGAACTATGAGAATACATTTCTCTTCTTTATAAACAACCTAGTCTCAGGTGTTACAGCAGCACAAAATGAACAAAGACACCAGGGGTTGCAGATTGGGTGGGAAGGATGTGAGTGTAGCTATAAAGGGAAGCATGAGGGTACCTTGCAGTGAAGGAGCAATTCTGAGTCCTGGCTGTGGTGGTGGTTCCACAAAGCCACCCACGATAAGACTACACGCACGCGCGCACACACACACACACACACACACACACACACACAGAGTACATGCACAACTGGTGCTGTCTGAAGGACCTCTGTGGCAGTGGCACTGAGAATTTCCAGGCTGTGTTACTGTACTATTGTTAAGCAAAATGGAGGATGCTAGGTAAAGAATACGCAGGATGTCCCTGATATTCCCCCTACTTCCTGTGGCTCTATAATTACTTCAAAATAAAAAGGTTTTCTAAATGATGCAGTGACAATAGAAGGGGAATAAAAGTGCTACTAAATCCACAGCACCTTGTTACTATAGTCTTGCCAACTAAGGAATAATTAATAGACAGCTATTACCCGAAAGGGTGACATGAGAGATTTTCTTATGTTTTTTTTCCCCGAGATGAGTCTCCCTCTGTCACCCAGGCTGGAGTGCAGTGGTGTGATCTTGGCTCACTGCAACCTCCACCTCCTGGGTTCAAGTGATTCTCCTGCCTCAGCCTCCTGAGTAGCTGGGATTACAGGTGCACACCACCACACCTGGCTAATTTTTGTATTTTCAGTAGAAATGGGGTTTCACCATGTTGGCCAGGCTGGTCTTGAATTCCTGGCCTCAGGTGATTCACCTGCCTCGGCCTCCCAAAGTGCTGGGATTACAGGTGTGAGCCACTGCGCCCAGCCAACGTGAGAGATTTTCTGTCCTGAAGAAGGTGTGCACAACATTGTCAAGCACTGGGGATAATGTGGGACACACATTATGGAGCTTGGGAAATGGATGCAACCACTTTGGAAACAATCTGGCAGCATCTTGTAAAGTTAAAAATGTACACGCCTTCAGACCCAACAACTCCACTCCCACGCACCTTGAAACTCACACAGATATACTAGAAAATAGGTGCAAGGATGTTCAAAGCAGTACCACTGCCTCAGTCAGTTGTGTAGCAGTTATACCAAAGACACATCACACAGCAGTGAAAAAGAATAATGTACAACTTCCTGCCACTACACAGATAAATTTCAATACAAGTGTTAAGCAAAAATGTCCCAAAGTACACAAAGACATCATTTACATAAACATCAAAGACAAGAAAATCAGACAGCATTTAAGGACCCATGCACTCACGGCTGACTATCAGGATAAAGATGGGCAGCTTCACATCAGTGGCAACCTCTGAGGCAAAGAGACCAGGGTAACCCCAGAGGAGGCTTCCAGGTACCTGGTGATGTTGTATGCTTCAAGTGAGCTAGCAGGTACCCAGTGTTCATTCTATTCTTTAAACTATATAGGCATAGGCATTAAGTGCACTCTTTTTGTGTACTGGTCTTACGATGTGTGAAAGAATGTATGTTTTAAACAGTTATAATCAACTTTGTACTATACCTTTTTTTTTTAAGATGGAGTCTCTCTGTCGCCCAGGCTGGATTGCAATGGCATGATCTCAGCTCACTGTAACCTCTGCGCCCCAGGCTCAAGCAATCCTCCTGCCTGCCTCCGCCTCTTGAGTAGCTGGGACTACAGGTATGTGTCGATTCTCTAGACTCAGCCTCCCAAGTAGCTGGTATTACAGCCATGTGCCACCACGCTCAACTAATTGTTGTATTTTTAGTAGACAGGGGTTTCACCATGTTGGCCAGGCTGGTCTTAAACTCCTGATCTCAGGTGATCTGCCTGCCTCAGCCTCCCAAAGTGTTGGGATTACAGACGTGAGCCACCGCACCTGGACTGTACTTTATTTTTATCACAGAACAATATCTCATGTTATGACAGTTTTGTTTTTTTTTTTTTTTTTTTTTTTTTTTTTTGAGACACAGCCTCACTCTGTCACCTAGGTTGGAGTGCAGTTGCATGATCTCAGCCCACTGCAACCTCTGTGCCCCAGGCTCAAGCAATCCTCCTGCCTCAGCCTCTTGAGTAGCTGGGACTACAGGTATGTGCCACCAAGTCTGGCTAATTTTTTTATTTTTTGTAGAGACAGGGTTTGTCATGTTGCCTAGGCCGGTCTTGAACTTCTGGGCCCAAGCAATCAGCCCACCTTAGCCTCCCAGAGTGCTGGGATTACAGGCTTGAGCCACGGAGCCCGACTAGTAGCTAGCAATTTTAAAATAAACAATAGAATCTTCCAATTTCTGGGCCAAAGCAAACAATTTACCACAAGACACCAACTTAAATGATAATTATTTGGCCACACTACTATCTTTACGAATGGGCCAGGCACGGTGGCTCATGCCTGTAATCTCAACACTTTGGGAGGCCAAGGCAGGCAGATATCTTAAGGTCAGGAGCTCGAGACCAGCCTGGCCAACATAGTGAAATGCCATCTCTTCTAAAAATACAAAAATTAGCCAGGCATGGTGGCAGGTACCTGTAATCCCAGCTACTTAAGAGGCTAAGGAAGGAGAATGGTTTGAACACAGGAGGCAGAAGTTGCAGTGAGCCAAGATTGTGCCACTGCACGCCAGCCTGGGCAACAGAGCAAGACTCAAAATCAGTCAGTCAGTCAGTCAGTCAGTCAATCAGTCAACAGAATAACAATGGCAAATACTAGAATTAATAATAAAAAAGGTCTACATACCACAATGATGGCAATCCTTCCTCCAACATCACCCACAACTGTGATTGGGGGCTTCTCTTTAGGAATCAGCACTGTTGGAATACAACACACACACCAAAGTTTTTATATTAAAAGTAAAACAAAGCTTTAAAGAAGTTAATATCTGAAGATAAAAACATTCAACACACTAGAAACAGAAGAGAATTTCCTCCGTCTGATAAAGGGAAACTATGAAAACCCACAGCTAACTTGCCACTTTATGGCCAAAATCCAAAAGCATTCCCCTCAGATCAGGAAGAAGACAAGGATGCCCGCTGCACCACTGCCTTCCACCATCATATTGGATATGCTAGCAAGGGTAATTAGGCCAGAAAAAGAAACAAAAGGCATCCAGATTAGAAAGGAAAAGTAAAACTATCTCTATTAGCAGATGACATGATCATACATATTGAAAATCCCCAAGAATCCACAAATACACCTACCAAAGCTAATATATGAATTCAGCCAAGTTGCCAAGTACAAAATCAACACATAAAATCAGTTGCTACACACCAGCATTGAACAATCAAAAGAGGAAATTAAGAAAGCAATTCCATTTACAAAAGGAGACAAAAAAATAAAATACTAGGAAAAAATTTAACCAAGGATTTGTGAAAACTACAAATCACTATTGAAAGAAATGACAGAAAACGGGATTCTTGACCAGGTGCAGTGGTTTACTCCTGTAATCCCAGCACTTTGGGAGGCTGAGCTGGGTGGATCTCTTGATCCCAGGAATTTGAGACCAGCCTAGGCAACACAGTGACACACCATCTCTACAAAAAAAAAAATACAACAATAGCCAGATTTGGTGGTGGCACACGCCTGCAGTCCCAGCTACTCGGAGGACTGAGGTAGGAGGATCACTAGAGCCCAGGAGGCAGGGGTTGCAGTGAGCCAAGATCATGCCACTGCACGCCAGCCTAGGCAACAGAGCAAGACCTTGTCTCAAAAAAAATAAGGACAAAAGAAAAGAAAGAAAATAGAATTCTTAAATATTATACCAAAGACAAGCAACAAAAATATAAATTGGACTTCATCAAAATTAAAATCTTTAGTGGCCGGGCATGGTGGCTCACACATATAATTCCAGCACTTTGGAAGGCTGAGGAGACAGGATTGCCTGAGCCCAGGAATTCAAGACCAGCCTAGGCGACACAGCAAGACCCCATCTCTAAACATTTTTTAAAAAATTGGCCAGGCATGGTGGTATGCACCTGTAGTCCCAGCTCTCAGAAGGCTGAGGCAAGAGGATCACTTGAGCCTGGGAGGTTGAGGCTGCACTGAGCCACGATCATGCTACTATACTCCAGCCAGAGTGACACAGTGAGATCCTGTCTCAATAAAAAATAAATAAACGCCGGGCGCGGTGGCTCAAGCCTGTAATCCCAGCACTTTGGGAGGCCAAGGCGGGTGGATCACGAGGTCAAGAGATCGAGACCATCCTGGTCAACACGGTGAAACCCCGTCTCTACTAAAAATACAAAAAATTAGCTGGGCATGGTGGCGCGTGCCTGTAATCCCAGCTACTCAGGAGGCTGAGGCAGGAGAATTGCCTGAACCCAGGAGGCGGAGGTTGCGGTGAGCCGAGATAGCACCATTGCACTCCAGCCTGGGTAACAAGAGTGAAACTCCGTTCCCCAAAACAAAATAAAAAAAAAATAATAATAATAATAAAATAAATAAATAAATAAGTAAAAAAATAACCCACAGAATGGCAGAAAATATTTGCATATCACGTATCTGGTAAGAGTCTAGTATCCAAAATATATAAAATAGGCTAGGCACAGTGGCTCATGTCTATAATCCCAACACTTTGTGAGGCTGAGGTGGACAGATTGCCTGCCAGAGCTCAGGAGTTTGAGACCAGCCTGTGCAATATAGCGAAACCCTGTCTCTACAAGAAATACAAAAATTAGCCAGGCATGGCGGTGCATGCCTGTAGTAGCAGCTACTGGGGGACTGAGGTGAGAGGGTCACTTGAGCCCGGGAGGTCAAGGATTAGTCAGTAGGGAAATGTTTATCAAAACCACAATCAGACGCCACCTTATGCTCACTGGGCTGGCTATAAAATAAAAAAAGAGAGAAAATAAGTGTTGATGAGGATGTGGAGAAATTGGAACCTTTGTACATTACCAGTAGGAATATAAAATATAAAATAGTGCAGTTGCTGTGGAAAAGAGTCTGGCAGCTCCTCAAAAAGTTAAAAATACACCAAATGACCCAGCAATTCCAATCCTGGGTATAGACCATGAGAAATGAATCACCTATCCACACAGAAACTCAAACATGAATATACACAGCAGGACAGCCAAAAGTGGAAACAACCCAAATTCCTATAAATGCTGACAATGAAATATTATCCAGCCATCAAAAGTAATGTAGTACTGACACGTGCTAAAACATGGATGAACCTCAAAAACATACTCAGAGAAAGAAGCCAGATACAAAAGCCCACATATAATATGATTCCATTTCTATGAAATGTCCAGAGTAGGCAAATATCCACAGAAACAGAAAGGAGATGAGTGGCTGCCAGGGACTGGGGGAAGGGGCATGGGGAAACTATGGGTGCGGGGCATTCTTCTGGGGTCATGAGAAGTTTTGAAACCAGAAAGAAATGGTAACTACACAAAACTGTGAATACACTGAAAGCCGGTAAACTTTAAACTTTAAAATGGTTAATTCTATGCTTTGTGACTTTGACTTCGATTTCCTTTTAAGGCAATGTCACTAAAAAAAGTGAAAGGACTGTTCTAGATCAGGGTTTCTCAACTGCTGAGATCTTGGGGCAGACATGCTTATGCTGCCAGGGGCCGTCCTGTGTACCGTGAGAGGCTTCGCAGCATGCTTGGCCTCTACTCACTAGATGCCAGTAGCTACCCGCTTGATTGTGACAAAAATATCTCCAGACATTTTTGAATGTCCTCTAGGAGACAATATCCACTCTCTAATTGAGAACCACTACTTTAGATTGAAAGAGATTAAAGACATATGACAAATAAAGGCAATGTGTGAGCATCAGGAGAGGACAAAAAGTGTAACAAAACAAAGGAAAGCAAGATAAATTCCAGAACCAAAGTGACATTTTGCATTTTCAACACTCCTACTCCCAGGACCCTTGATCTCAATGCCAGTGAAAAAGTATAATGAATAGCCCTTTAGGAAATCAATTTGACAAAAAGCCTTATATTCATACCTTCTGACTCATTAATCTCACTTTTAAAAGCTTGAAATAAAATATGCCAAAGTATGAAAAGTATCTTATCCACATATATTCATTGCCACATTATATGGGCAAAGAACAGAAGAAAACATAAAAACCCCAAATTAGGGTGTGGTTCAGCAGTCGAAGCCACATTCATACAATGGGATATGGGCCATAAAAATGCTGTTTACAAGAGGCTGAGGTGGACAGACAAATCGCTTGAGCCTGGGAGGTCAAGGCTGAAGTGAGCCATGATTGCACCACTGCACTCCAGCCTGGGTGATATGACATGTCAGGAAGCTGGGAGAAGGAGGCAGCAAAATGCATAATTATGTATTAAGCATGAAAATGATTAAGCTCTATGAAAATAAGGGTGAAAAACTAAAAGGAGGCTCACCAAATTAGTGTGTCTGAATAGTGGGATCAACCACTAATTATTATTTTCTTCTAACTTTTATGCATTATAATGTTTTCAGATATAATATGTACACTGTTTATATTCTGAAAAAGTATTTTCATGGTTTTAAGTGGTTAGATTTTCATCTATAAGAAATCAGAAGATACAAAATAATTTTTAAAATCTAATGCTAAATAACAAAATCTTATTTGAGATGCTATAGGAATAATGCTTTTTCCCTTCATATATTATTTGATAGTACCTTAAAAAAGCATTATATGTAGGGTGCCAAATCATCAAATGTATAAAAACAATCCAGGCCGGGCGCGGTGGCTCAAGCCTGTAATCCCAGCACTTTGGGAGGCCGAGGTGGGTGGATCACAAGGTCAAGAGATC
>NW_016107853.1:923430-931561 GCF_001604975.1 Cebus imitator
CGCGCCATTGCACTCCAGCCTGGGTGACATGAGTGAAACTCCATCTCAAAAAAAAAAAAAAATAAAAATAAAAATAAACCCACAATCCAATATTTAGGTTCTGTGAAACTAAAATTCTACTGCATTCCCAAAGAAGGCCTGTAGTAATCACTACTTGAGTCAAAACATAAACATAGGAACATCATAATTAAAATTATAAATGAAACATAAAGATCAAATGAGTAAAGAAATGTTAGAAGGAACAGAGAGATCACCCAGTCCCATGACCTCATTTCTAGATGGGGAACCTGTAGTTCAGTGCCGAAGTCCAGAGTCCACTCCCTAAGGCCACACAGAAAGCTAACGGCCAGCAAGTTCCAAAGGAGCAGGGTTCACTGAAAGACTGCCAATGCATTCCTCATCACAGCCCACGCACTTGCAGGACTGAAGAGGAACATAATTTCTTCCGTGCTCTCGGGCATGGCTCATCTCACCAATGGTCCCATCCAGCCCTTGCAGGGTTCTGCTGAGGTTCCTAAACACAAGCCCCTCTGTGGCCAGGCAAGGATTTGGAATGGGAGCGGCAGCCCCAGGCCTACCCCCAGCACCAACAGCCTGGGCACATGAGGTTGCGAGAAGTGCATACACAAGCAAAAGGCTTTGCGGCCCTGTGCCAAACACTTTATTAAACACCTTCCCAGCCCCAAAACCTGAACCCTGTCTCTATCTCCTGCCTTCCTTCTCCTTAAAACCCCATCACTAAGTCCAAGAGACCCACGAACACAACAGAAAAAGCTCAGGTTTTCATCAGACAAGTCTAGCTTGTCACTATGTGACTGTGGGGAAGTCTCTTTCTCTTTCTGACCCTGTTAATCTATAAAATGGAAAATCATCACTGCATTAAAAGGGCTGTCCTGGCGACTAACACATTAAAAATGTTCACTCCCTCCTGCCAGCTTTTTTAGAGACAGGGTTTCACTCTGTCACCCAGGCTGGATTGCAGTGGCACCATCGTGACTCACTGCAGCCTCGACTTCCTGGGTTCAAGTGATTCTCTCACCTCAGCCTCCCAAGTAGCTGGGATTATAGGCACATCACCATGGCTGGCTAATTTTTAAACCTTTTGTATAAACGAGGTCTTGCTAGGTTACCCAGGCTGGTCTCAAACTCCTGGGCTCAAGCAATCCTTACACCTCAGCCTCCCAAAGTGCTAGGATTAACGGAGTGAGCCAACGAATCTGGCCTCCTTCCCATCGTCTTTTTAACATTTCCAATGTGCTCGGTCACTTTCATTCCCATGCTACCATTCCCTAGAGCAGCAATGCATGAGAAACACAAAGTGACAAAAGTAAGCCACATATGCAATATTAGATTTTCTAGTAGCCACATTATAAAAGCACAAATAGGTAAAATTAATTTTAATAACATGTTTGATTCAATATATCAAAATATTACCGTTTTTACACAGAATCAATAAAACTTCACTAATGAGATATTCACATTAAGGTTTTCAGATTAGGGTTGTGTGTCCTTCATACTCCCACTGCTCCCCACTCCATTCCCAGTGTGCAGGAGCCACACATAGCCGGTGGCCACCAGGCTGGACAGCACAGCCCAAGAGATCAGGCTCCCCTCCCACATGCCTGCTCAACTTCATCAGCCTCCTGGATCTGGCCTCTGCACTTTCAGCTTCTCTTCTGTGCAACCTATCCCAAACACAGATGCAGGCCTGGCCTGCTGAACACTAACTGCTCCGGATCGAGAGCCTTTGTCGGCCGCCTTCTAGGACGTGAGTGTATTTACTGGTATTCAAAGTCCTCCTTGGCTGGCTTCCCGAAGATATATGCTACCTTAGTCCATGTCTTCCTTCTAGGGGCCTCCTGGTAGTCAGGCTGATGTCCTCCTGGCCACACCATGGCCCATCACTGAATGTCTCATCACTGCAGTCCCGCCTCACTTATATAAGGCAGGCAGCACTGGGTCCTGAGGGCTCGTCCTGGGCTCTTCACTGTCTTGGCCTGCCATACGGGTCAACTCTGAGGACAACCTCTTATTGTTGCTCTTTTTCAGATAAACAACATGCTCAAGGACACACAGCTGATAAGTGATGGGGCCAGATGCAAACTCAAGCTCAGTCTCCCACCCCTGAGGAGATTTCACCCCTGTCTGGATGGCCATCCAATTCCACCTCAGCTGGGATCTACAAAGTACAGCTGGAATCCCAGCTTCTTCATGGCTATCCCAGTCACAATAGTTCCTTCTCTGTTTTTTTTTTTTTTTTTTTTTTATATTTATAAATGAGCAAACTCCTAGGTACAGGAAAAAAAAAACTAAGAGTCCAGAATATACCTCTGTGACCTAAAAATTATTTTGAGCTAAAAGCATTTGAGTTCCTTAAGTCCCTTATATGCTGAAAAGCAGAGCCTCACAAAAGAACTCAACTGTGATAAATATCCTCCCTGGAACACAAGGGAAGACAAACTCTTATCACCTAAGACTAGAAGAAGTCCAGAACATACCTAAACAGACACTGTCAAAAACTAGCCTCCCTCCCATCTATTCTCCTCAGTGCCCACTTCCCATCAGGCCCCTCCTTCCTCCTCTTCCCCTATTAAGAAGTCATCTGGGCCAGGTGCAGTGGCTCACACCTGTAATCCTAGCACTTTGGGAGGCAGAGGTGGGTGTATCACTTGAGGTCAGGAGACTAGCCTGGCCGACATGGCAAAACTCCATCTCTACTAAAAAAAAAAAATACAAAATTTACCTGGGCATGGAGGCATGTACCTGCAGTCCCAGCTGGGGCTGAGACAGGAGAATCGCTTGAACCTGGGAGGCAGAGATTGCAGTGGGCCAAGATCATGCCACTGCACTCCAGCCTAGGTAAAAGAGCATCTCAAGACAAAACAAAAAAAAGAAGTCATTTGTTTTCCCACACCGGCCTTTCTGCCCCTCCCCTTCCCCTATTAAGATGCTATATAAGCCCCAAATTTTAACCACTTCTTTGAGTCACGTTTTTGTGACTCACACAAGAGTTTAATCAAACACATCTGTATGTAATGATTAAACTCTGCCTTTCCTCTTCCTCATCTGTCTTTTGCCAGTTTAGTCCATAGACCACCAAACACTGAACCTATGAGGGCTGGGAGTTAGGTTTCCTCCCCAACAACTCAAAGGCAGCATTTAAAAAAAAAAATTAAGAAGATGTTATTAAGGCATGAGGAAGTTTCTTAAACACAAAAACAAATTCATGTATAACTCTACCACCCCAACCCAACTACGTTCATTCTTCATATTCCCTCCTGGTCCTTGGATAGACAGAGTGCTGTGGTCTGAAGATGGTGTCCTCTCAAAATGCTATGATGGAACCTAATACCCAATGTGATAGTATTAACAGGTGGGGCCTTTGGGAAGTGATAAAGCCACAAGGTCCCTGCCTTCATGAACAGGATGAGTGCCCTTACAGAGAGGCAAAGGGAGCTGCCTTGCTCCTTCCACCATGTGAGGACACAGCAACAAGTGCCACCTCAGAAGCAGAGTGAGCCCTCACCAGACACCAATTTGCTGGTGCCTTGATCCAGGACTCCCCAGCCAGTCTAAGGTATTTTGTTATAGCAGCCTTAACAAACTCAGACAGAAACTGGTACTGAGAAGTGAGTTGCTGCTGTATCAAATACCTACCAACGCAGGAGTGGCTTTGGAACTGGGTAATGGGCAGAGGTCGGAAGAAGAGAAGGTTAGCAAAAGACTATATTGCTTGTAAAGATGGTAAAGGGCAGCTCTGGTGAGGGCTCTGCTATGGTTTGGATGTAATTTGTCTCCAACAAAATTTATATTAAAAATTTGGGCTGGGCGCGGTGGCTCACACTTGTAATCCAGCACTTTGGGAGGCTGAGGCAGGTGTTTTGCCTGAGCTCAGAAGTTCGCAACCAACATGGGCAACATGGTGAAACCCTATCTCTAATAAAATTTTTAAAAATTAGTCGGGCGTGGCGGTGTGCATCTGTAGTCCCAGCCACTTGGGAGGCTGAGGCAGAAGAATCGCTTAAACAGCCTGGAGACAGAGCAAGACTCTGTCTCAAATATATATACACACACACACACACACACACACACACACACACACAGACAGACATACATACATACATATATAAATGAACAGGGTGTGGTGGTGCACGCCTGTAGTCCCAGCTACTCGGGAGGCCGAGGCATGAGAATTGCTTGAGCCTGGGAGCCAGAGGTTACGGTGAGCTGATATTGTGCCACTGCACTCCAGCCTGGGTGACTTTGTTCAAAAAAAAAAAAAAAAAAGTAGTGAAATAGAATCTTTGGCAACAGAGGGTGCATAGCTTCTCTTGACTGCTTATACTAAAATACAAGAAGATGAATTAAAGATGAGATTTATCATCAAAGGGGAAGTAGAACTTAGATATTTGCAAAATTATCAGCCTGGCCACCTTATAAAGAAGGTAAACGCCTGGATGCAATGACTCAGGCCTATAATCCTAACACATTGGGAGGCCAAGGAGGGAGAATTGCTTGAGCCCAAGAGTTTGAGACCAGCCTAGGCAATGTAGCGAGACCCAGTCTCTACCAAAAAAAAAAATTAGCCAGGCCTGGTGGCACACCCCTGTAGTCCCAGCTACTTGGGAGGCTGGGGTAAGAGAATAGCTTGGGCCCAGGAGGTCCAGGCTGCAGTGAGCTCTGATCACACCACTGCACTCCAGCCTGGGCAACAGATGAAGACTCCGCCTAAAAAAAAAGCAAAAAAGCAAAACATGTTCAGGACAGAACTCGAAGGGTGTAGCCAAGCAAACATTTGATAAGGAGATTAGTATGGATACAAAGAGGCCAGATGGCCGGCCTGGTAGCTCACACCTGTAATCCCAGAACTTTGGGAGGCCAAGGTGTTTGGATCACTCAAGCTCAGGAGTTCAAGACCAGCCTGGGCAACATGGAAAGACTTTGTCTCTACAAAAAATACAAAAATTAGGCAGGCGGGTGGCAAGCGCCTGTAGTTCCAGCTACTCAGGAGGCTGAAGTGGTAGGACTGCTTGAGCCCAGAAGGTTGAGGCTGCAATGAGCCATTATCATACCACTGCACTCCAGCTGTGTATTTTGTCATAGCAGCCTGAACTAAGACAAATAGGTATACAGTCTCGTATTCTGCCTTGTTCACATATATTCCATAGATTTTTTCTTGTTTGCAGATAGTCTTGATTATTTCAAAGGGCTGCATAATTAGCTATACTGACACAACATAATTTACCAAGCTCTAACCTCTGGTAAACCATTTAAACCTTTCTAATATTTTACATTAAAAACAACACCACAGTTGATAACTTTGTGCACAAAAAAGCTTTTGGTTTATGTTAAACTATACTCTAGGATATATTGCTGAACGAATGAATGGACTTCCCTGAAGCACTGTAACTGTCTCAATAGTCCAAATATTTTATAGGTCTTGCAAAGAAGGACAGACTGCTTCTAAAGGGCCCTATAATTCACAGGGTAATCAAAAGTGCATTCGCTACTATCTGGCCAAGAAAGGTATTAATCAGTTTTTGCCAACTTAAAAAAAAATGAGGAACGAACACACACGAACACACACACACACACACACACACACCCCAGTTTAGTCAGCCTTAAAATCAGAGGAAAGTGGGAAAGAGGCAGTAGCAGTAGCACACTTACTGGGGATCTCCAGGCTGGGGTGGATGGCAGCCACACTTCTGACCATAGGTGGGGAATGCCGTCCATCCACCAAGTCTGACTCAGCATCCTGCGCCTCTCCATGAATCACTGCAATTCCCAGGCGCAGGCGCTCAGCAAAAGACTGTGCCCTGAGGGAAAACATCAGACATAAACTCAACTCACGCAGCTAATGCCTGGGGGCAAAACATTAAGAGAACATAAGTTTCCCAAAGGAATAAAGAGAGAATAAAACAGCCTCAGACTCTTAAAACCCAGGACTAACTGCAGAGACCCCACATGCAGGACTAACTGCAGAGACCCCACTTCCCTTGGCAGCAGTACCAAAGAAGGGCAGCGGCCTGGCCTGGTCTGCAAGCTGCTGGCCAGGATAGCCTGTGTGAGTGAGGGAACCTCCGCTCAGCTCTGTCTCACCTGAAGCTGCTAATTCTACCTGCCTGACTGCCTACCTACCAGTGAGAACCAACTACATGGGGCAAAGGGCATAAAATACTCACCAAAGTATTAACCACAAATTTCTTAATAGTTTTACAGGGGTAAAATTGAGATACAAGAAACTGTGCACATCTAAAGTATATAACTGCTTGAGCTCTGATGGCTGTAATGTGCCCATGGAAGCATTAGCACAATCAAGAGAAGGAATGTTATCGCCACAGCAACTCCTTATGCCCCTTTGTGATTTTTCCTTTTTGCCCCGGGCAACAGCTGATCTGCTTTCTGTCACCATAGTTTCACCTTATCTAGAGTTTCAGGTAAGTGAAATCATAGAGTATGTTGCCTTTTTTTGTCTGACTTCTTTTTTTTTGGAGACAGAATCTCGCTCTGTTGCCCAGGCTGGAGTGCGGTGGCATGATCTTGGCTCACTGCAACCTCTGCCTCCTGGGTTCAGGTGATTCTCCTGCCTCAGCTTCCCAAGTAGTTGGAATTACAGATGTGCACAACCGTATCTGGCTTTTTTGTATTTTTAATTTTTATTTATTTTTTAAGAGATGGGGTCTCGTTATGTTGCCCAGGCTGGAGTGCAGTGGCTATTCACAGGTGCAATCCCACTACTGATCAGCACAGGAGTTTTGACCTGCTCCGTTTCTGACCTGGGCTGGTTCACCCCTCCTTAGGCAACCTGGTGGTCTCCTGCTCCTGGGAGGTCACCATATTGATGCCAAACTTAGGGCGGACACCTGACTGGCATAGCACATTACAACCCAGAACTCTTGGGCTCAAGCAATCCTCCCACCTCAGCCTCCCAAGTAGTGAGACTACAGGCAAGCCACTGTGCCTGGTTTTTTGTATTTTTAGTAGAGACAAAAGATGAAAATCACCATACTACCATACCAAGTGTTGGTGAAGATGTGGAGGAACTTCATCTCTCATGCACTGCTCCTGGGAATGTAATATGGTATAACCACTTTGGAAAACAGTGTGTTTTACCATGTTGGCCAGGATGGTCTCAAACTCCTGACCTCAAGTGATCAACCCACGTCAACCTCCCAAAGTGAAGGGATTACAGGCGTGAGCCACTGCGCCTGGCCATTTTGTCTTACTTTACACAGCATTATGTTTTGGAGACTCATCCACTGAGTAACATGTATCAATAGTTCACTGCCTTTCATTGCTGAGTAATAGTCCGCTGTGTGAATATACAGCATAGTTTATTCATTTATGTACTGCTGAGCTTTTGGGTTGTTTCGAGTTGTTGGCTGTCACAAAACTGCTATCAACATTCATACACCGGCACATGCTTTCTTATCTCCTGGTAAATTCCTAAGAGCAGAATGGCTGGATCATATAGTAGATGTATATCTAACTCTTTATAAAAAGGCTACACTGTTTTCCAAAGTGGTTATACCATATTATACTCCCATGAGCAGTGCTTGACAGATTCAGTTCCTCCACATCTTCACCAACACTTGGGATGGTAGTATGGTAATTTGTGTCTTGTTTTCTCCTGACCAGTCTAGATAAAAGTTTATCAATTTTGTTGATTTTCTCAAAGAATCAGCTTTTTAGCTTTCTTCTGTTTTTTGTTTTCTATTTCATTGATTTATGCTTTAATCTTCTTCTTTTTTTTTTTTTTTATGCCTAAATTCAGTTCTTTATACAACATCCCTTGTAAAAACTAAACAGAGGGCTGGGCGCAGTGGCTCACACCTGTAATTCCAACACTTTGGGAGGCCGAGGCGGGTAGATCACAAGGTCAAGAGATCAAGACCATCCTGGCCAAGATGGTGAAACCCCGTCTCTACCAAAAAAATACAAAAATTAGCTGGGTGTGGTGGCATGCGCCTGTAGGGTTCAAGCAGCATTTCAGTTTCTTGCTCAGGAAGAGAACTACTTCCAGCTACTCGGGAAGCTGAGGCAGGAGAACTGCTCAAACCTGGGAGGCAGAGGTTGCAGTGAATTGGGATTATACCACTGCACTCCAGCCTGGCAAGAGAGCTCCATC
>NW_016107853.1:931721-936222 GCF_001604975.1 Cebus imitator
GAGGAGCCGGGCAAAAAAAAAAAATTTTTTTTTTAAAAGGAAAGAAAATAAAGGAAAATGAAATAAAATAAGACGATTTGTTGCTTCTCCTCAGCATCCTCCTTGGTCTCCTCCTTCACCCAAAGAGCTTCTAGCTTTTCTACCACCTTTTCGGCATGATCATTTTGTCTGATCCTTTATTTTTTCTCTCTTTAATCTCCTTCCTGCATTCTTCAAACTTTGTTTTGAATTTCTGTGCATTCTCACCATTCAGGAAGCGGATGACCGGCAACTCTGGCTTGGGGCACTCACTGGTGAGGCTGGATTGAGTGTTTCAGACCCAGGCATGGTCGCCACCCACGTTGGGTTGAGGTCCATCATTGGTGTGAAGTAGTGGTTAGCACAGATCTTCAGGGTCTTGTCCCACTACATGAGGAGGCAGACGGTCCCTTTCTCCTTGTACTTCAGGAGCTTGACACTGATGCCTCGCTCCTTCCATTCTGGGAGATCCTTCTCTGAGGCAAATCAGAGCAGTTTTGCATTTTTAAAAGTTCCTCTTCATCTTCCTCCAGCGTTTCAATTTCTTGCTCAGGAAGAGAAACTATTGGCTCAAACTGAGGGTCATGGTTGGACTCATCTGCATTCTCAGTGGAAGTGTCATGGTACTCATGAGTGTGCTTGGCAGCAGCTCAGTTGTATGGGTCGTCACTGGCCGCAGCATCTCGGCGGAGCTCTCTGCCTCCGCATCTGGCTTTTTTTTTTTGAGACAGAGTCTTGGTCTGCCACCAGGCGCCAGGCTGGAGTGCAGTGGTGCAATCTGGGCTCACTGCAACCTCCGTCTCCAGGGTTCAAGCAATTCTCCTGCCTCAGCCTCCCGAGTAGCTGGGGCTACAGGCGCATGCCATCACGCCCAGCTAATTTTTGTATTTTTAGTAGAGACAGGGGTTTCACCATGTTGTCCAGGATGGTCTCAATCTCTTGACCTCATGATCTGCCCACCTTGGCCTCCCAAAGTGCTGGGATTCCAGTTTTTTTTTGTTTGTTTTTTTTTTTAAATTAAGTCAGAGTCTCATTTTATCACCTAGGCTGGAGTGCAGTGGCATGATCTCAGCTCACTGCAACCTCTGCCTTGCGTGATTCTCATGCCTCAGCCTCCTAGAAGCTGGGATTACAGGCGACTGCCACTACATACAGCTAATTTTTTTTTTCTTTTTTTTTTTGGAGAGACAGAGTGTCACCATGTTGGCCAGACTGGTCTCCAACTCCCGACCTCAAGTGATTTGCCTGCTTTGGCCCCCCAAAGTGCTGGAATTACAGGCATGAGTCACCAAGCCTGGCCTTTCATCTTTATTATTACCTTTCTTATGCTAACTTTGGTTTTAATTTGCTTTGCTTTTTCTAGTGTCTTAAGGTGGAATCTGAGATCACTGATTTGAGGTCTTCTTTTATATAAAAGTGTTTAGCCCTATAGATTTCTCCCTGAGTATTGTTTTAATGGGATACCATAAATCTTGATGTGTTGTGTCTTCATTTTCTTTTTTTTTTTCTTTTTGAGATGGAGTCTCATTCTGTCTCACCCAGGCTGGAGTGCAGTGGCACACTCTCAACTTACTGCAGTCTCTAACTCCTGGATCAAGCGATACTCCTGTCTCGACCTGCCGAGTTACTGGGACTATAGGTGTGTGCCACCACACCCAGCAAATTTTGTATTTTTAGTGGAGACGAGGTTTCACCATGTTGACCAGGCTGGTCTCGAACTCCTGACCTCGGGAATCCACCCGCCTTGGCCTCCCAAAGTGTTGGGATTACAGGCGTGAGCCACTGCGCCTGGCCTGTGTCTTCATTTTCATTCAGTTCTAAATACGTTCTAATTTCACTTTTAACTTCTTCTTTGACTAGAAGGGTTATCTAGAAATATATTAGTTACTAAATATAAATATTCAGGACACTTCCAAAGATACTTCTGTTATTAGAATTATTCTTAATTCCAGTGTGGTCAGAGAACATATTTTATATGGCTTGCATAATTTAAAATTTGAGGCTTATTTTATAGTTCAGAAGAATATGATCTACCTTTGTAAGTGTTTCTACTAAAAAAAGAGCATATGTTCTGCTGTCCCTAGATGGTGTTCTATGACTTTCAATCAGATCCAGCAGGCTGATGGTGTTGTTCAAGTCTCCTGCATCCTTAATGATTTTCAGTCTCCTTATTCTATCAATTACTAACAGGATAATGGAAACACTGACTATCATTATGGGTATATCTATTTCTCCTTGCAGTTATCAGTGTTTACTTCATATACTTTCAAATTCTGTCATTTAGTTCATAAATGTTTAGAACTGTTTTATCCTCTTGAAGAACTGACCCCTTTATCATTAGAAAAAGACCTTTTTCAACCCTTGCAAAATTACTTGCTCTGATTTTTCTGATATTAATACAGCCACTCTAGCTTTTTATTTTTTTAAAGAACTAATGTTATCACAGTAGAGCATTTTTCCATTTTTTAACTTTTAATCTTTTCCCTCCTCCTAACCACCTTATACTTTATCTCATTAAGTCCCTGGCCACAGACCATGCCCATCCCTCATTTCATACCAGACCTGATTCCTGGGGCCATGCTGAGTCATCTAACTGCTCATAAGAATTGCTAAAACAAACAAAAAATTAGGGATTATACTGAATCCCACTAGTACTATCTATATTAGATACAGCCAAGGCATTTACACAACATACGAAGAGCAGAGCACTAGAAAATACTAAATAGTATTATTATGCAGACTCTTATGAGCTGTTAGAAATCTCACGTCAACCAGGTTTCCTATGTGCACTACACTACTAAGGAAAGCTTTGCTACAGTGTTAGCAATTATTTCAAAAAACTTAAATTTGGGTAGGCATGGCAGCTCAGGCCTGTAATCCCAGCACTTTGGGAGGCTGAGGTGGGCAGATCACTTGGAGCAAGGAGCTCAAGACCAGCCTGGCCAGTATGGTGAAACCCCATCTCTACTGGGGGAAAAAAAATCATGCTTAAATCATTCTTTTTTTTTTTTTTTGAGATGGAGTTTCACTCATGTTACCCAGGCTGGAGTGCAATGGCGCGATCTTGGCTCACCGCAACCTCCGCCTCCTGGGTTCAGGCAATTCTCCTGCCTCAGCCTCCTGAGTAGCTGGGATTACAGGCACGCGCCACCATGCCCAGCTAATTTTTTGTATTTTTAGTGAGACGGGGTTTCACCATGTTGACCAGGATGGTCTTGATCTCTTGACCTCGTGATCCACCCGCCTCGGCCTCCCAAAGTGCTGGGATTACAGGCGTGAGCCACTGCGCCCAGCATGCTTAAATCATTCTATTTCAAGATACTTTTCTTAAGATGGGTGATGGCTCACACCTGTAATCCCAGCACTTTGAGACACAGGCAGGAGAATGGCTTGAGTCCAGGAGTTTGAGACCAGCCTAGGCAACACAGGGAGACCTCGTCTCTACAAAAATAAAAAAATTAGCTGGATATGGTAGTGCAAGCCTATGGTCTCAGCTACTTGGGAGGCTGAGGTGGGAGAATCACTCAGGCCCAGGAGGTCAAGACTGCAGTGAGCTATAATTGCACCACTGCACTCCTGCCTGGGCCATAGAGAAAGACCCTGTCTCAAACAAACGAACATCTCTGACACATGTAAGTAAACATTTATTAGTCTGGTCCTATTTATAAGGAATTTAATTTATATTTCAAGGAAAAAACAATAAACCTTCACAGAAGCAGGACTGTCCAGGTCAAAAACAGTAAAGTCAGTAAAATATATTTATGTGTGTGTGTAAGACAGAATATTTGTCCTTAAAGAGAGAACATCATAAACAGAGAATATTTTAATAATATTTGATAAATATCCCAAGAGCATTCACATAACTTTAAATTAATCCTTATAAAAATATCAAAATAGTTTTTAAAAAACTTTCAAGAGAAAAAAGTTTCAGATAAATACAATGGCAGAGTCTTCAAAAGAGATGGCATCACATAGATTATTAGTTCCTCCCTGAAGTTCAAGATTGGCTTTGCAAACAAAATTTGGTGCCAAAGAACTGACCTATTAGTTGTCCTCTTAGGAAGTCTTTTCATCTGGGATCTGTGGAGGTTTGCCAATTCCTAGAGTAGTGTTTCAATTCTACCAACCTCTACAAAACACAATGTTCTTAAGAGAAATAAAATCATGGCTGGGCGCAGTGGCTCACACTGGTAATCCCAGCACTTTGGGAGGCGGGTTGATCACCTGAGGTCAGGAGTTCAAGACCGGCCTGGCCAACGTTATGAAACCCCGTCTCTACTAAAAATACAAAAAAATTAGCCAGGCGTGGTGGCAGTGCCTGTAATCTCAAAGTGCTGGGATTACAGGCGTGAGCCACCTCACCTGGCCCAATTTCAATCATATGTGGCCAACACTCAAGTCCCATAATCTCAGCTATTTGGTGGGCTGAGGCAGGAGAACTGCTGAAACCCAGGAGGCGGATGTTGCAGTGACCCATTGCGCC
>NW_016107853.1:936529-944697 GCF_001604975.1 Cebus imitator
TTTTTGTATTTTTAGTAGAGACGGGGTGTCACCATGTTGACCAGGATGGTCTCGATCTCTTGACCTCGTGATCCACCCACCTCGGCCTCCCACAGTGCTGGGATTACAGGCTTGAGCCACCGCGCCCGGCCCCAGGATGCTTTCTGTACGTCATTTTGTTTCATATACTGATAGTCGAATTCCAAAGCAACTTGATCCTGATTGTTCGATAATGAGAGTTAATTTACATCATGGGTTAGAAAGAACAAGACACAGGACCTCAGCTAAACTTTGGTTTCCTACTTGCTCAGTTATTCTGAGAAAACAATTTCAAATAACTCATTCAAGCAAGTTCTGTTCCTTATTAAACCAACACTTTCTCAGATGATCCCTTCTAGTCAAAACAACTCATCGTCAACTCCAAAACAACAGCTCTACACTTAGACAGACCTTTTCATCAATACCTTCAGGATTCTTTTTTGTTTTGTTTTGTTTTTGTTTTTAATAACTTCAGGATTCTAAAGGCACTAACTGCCAAACGCAGTGGCTCACGCCGGTTATCCCAGCACTTTGGGTGACCGACATGGGGCAGATCACTTGAGGTCAGGAGTTCTAGACTAGCCTGGACAACATAGTGAAACCCCGTCTCTACCAAAAATACAAAAATTAGCTGGGCACATCTGTAATCCCAGCTACTTAGGAGGCTGAGGCAGGAGAACTGCTTGAATCTGGGAAAGGGAAGGTTACAGCAAGCCAAGATCATACCACTGCACTCTAGCCTGGGTGACAGAGGTAGACCCTGTCTCAAAAAAATAAACAAATAAAGGCACTAACCACCACCATTGTACATAATGGTATTTAATTTATAAAGTCCTTCGATAAGTTCTTTGATGCTTATTAACTCTGTAACATAAGCCAAGCAGGTGTTATCTCCAGGAAGCTGAGGTTTGAAGAGATAGCCTTGACCAAGGTTCTCACAAAGACTGGCTAAGGCATAACTGGAAGCCCCTGTCTTCTGACTGCTAATTTAACTATCTTCCTGACTGATAAGTCAGCCCCAGTCTGACTTCTAAATTGATTATAGCTATTTTCTAAGGTGAGCTGCCAAATGAAAAACTTGGAGAAGAAAACTAGAAATAATCAGATCAAAATTGGTATGCGGCTGAGCCAGAAGGTGCCATCTCCTGCTAGAAGCCTGGGTAACGTGCTTATCAGGACATCAGAACACAAGAAAATCACCACCACATAGCTGTGGGAGACAAGACAGCCACAGCTGACTTTACTGTGTCAGATGCCATGTCAACAGAGCTCTTGCTCACAGTATCTTTTTATTCTTTATTTTTCAGAGACAGGGTCTCACTCTGTCACCCAGGCTGAAGTGCAGTGGTGTGATCTGCCCTAACTGCAACCTCCACCTCCCAGGCTCAAGTGATTCTCCCACCTCAGCCTCCTGAGTAGCTGGGACTACAGGCACACACCACTGCACCTGGCTAATTTTTGTATTCTTTGGTAGAGACATGGCAAAAGCCATGTTCCCCGGGCTGTTCTCAAACTCCTGGGCTCAAGTGATCTACAACCTCAGCCTCCCAAAGTGCTGGGATTACACGCATGAGCCACTGGGCCTGGTCCACTCACAATACCTTAAACTCACAGACCAAACTCCTAAGCCTTGACTGTTGTTTTACTACCTGCTCCATATAAAGCAGCCTTTTGTAGCACTCACCTCCATACTAAAACATTCATTTAATGTAGTGTGACCTATGTGGATTCAATTACAAAAACTGGGGAAAAAAAGAGACTGGCTCTTTTATTCCAGTCTACCCAACTGACCTACCCGTCAAAGAGCATATGAGGGCAGCCTGCAAGTGCCACGGGAACACAGCCATGCTTGCACTGGTCACCACCACATCCACAATGGCTGGCACAGCAGCACTCAAATATGGACTCAATGAAGATTGAGTGGAGAAGAGCAAGTCAATTACTTTTTTTTTTTTTTTTGAGACGGAGTTTTGCTCTTGTTGCCCAGGCTGGAGTACAATGGCGCCATCTTGACTAAGTGCAACCTCCACCTCCTGGGTTCAAGCAATTCTCCTGCCTTAGCCTCCCAACTAGCTGGGATTATAGGCGTGCACCAACACACCCAGCTAATCTTGTATTTTTAATACAGACAGGACTTCAATATGTTGGTCAGGCTGGTCTCAAACTACTGATCTCAAGTGATCCACCTGCCTCGGCCTCCCAAAGTCCTGGGATTACAGGCGTGAGCCACCTCACCTTGCACAATTTCAATCATATTTGGCCAACACTCAAGTCCCATAATCACTGGCACAGAAAACATTCTTAGAAGTAAATAGTTGCACCACCACCTTCAAGTAAACAACATTTTGTGGATGTACCTTGGAAAAGTTCCTTAATCTCTGGGGGTCTGTTTCCTCATCTGTGAGTAATCATAACTGCTGACCTCCAAGGTTGCAAAGATCAAATAACAAAACATAGATAAAAAGCATCTGATGCTACACATGCACTCCTACGGCATCTTCCTAGGCCTCATCAGACCCAGCACAATAGGTTCTCAATAAACATTTGGACAGATGGGTGACAAACATCACTGACAAAAGAAACTGAGCAAAAGGCTACCACATCCATCTACCTGTGAATACATGGCTGACAGATGTAAACTGAGGCCTCTAGAGGTTACTAAAAGTCCACCCCGATGGGAAAGTCAACAGAAAATTCATCATGTTCTGGTATTTTAGAGGAAAAGAAAAAATGTTATTAAGGCCAGGTGCAGTGGCTGATGCCTATAATCCCAGCACTTTAGGAAGCCAAGGCGGGAGGATTACTTGTACCCTACCTAGAGTTAGAGGCCAGACCTGGCAACATAGGGAGACCCCATCTCTACAAAAATAAAGAAAAAAAAAATAGGTGAAACCCCGTCTCTACTAAAAATACAAACATTAGCTGGGAATGGTGATGCACACCTGTAGTCCCAGCTACTCAGGAGGCTGAGGCAGGAGAATCGCTTGAACCCAAGAGGCAGAGGTTGCAGTGAGATGAGATTGTGCCACTGCAATCTCAGCATTTTGGGAGGCTGAGGTGGATGGATCACCTAAAGTCAGGAGTTCAACACCAGCCTGACCAACATGGAGAAACCCCATCTCTACTAAAAATACAAAATTAGCCGGGCATGGTGGTGCATGCCTGTAATCCCAGCTACTCAGGAGGCTGAGGCTGGAGAATCACTTGAACCCGGGAGGCAGAGGTTGAGGTGAGTCAAGATTGCGCCATTGCACTCCAGCCTGGGCAACAAGAATGAAACTCCTACTCAAAAACATACAAGAAAAGAAAAAAATAGCTGGGCATGGTGGCACATGCTTGCTGTCCCAGCTACTCAGGAGGCTGAGGCTGAAGCAGGAGGATCTCTTGAGCCCAGGAGATGGAGGCTGCAATTAGCTGTGGTTGTACCACTGCACTCCAGTCTAGATGACAGAGCAAGACCCTGCCTCAAGGAAAAAAGTATCAAAACACATTGTTGTCACTTCTGCTTCCATTAGGATGGAGTATTATACTCCTACTACCCACAACTAAAACCCCTGGATCTTATATACAAACAAAAATGAGAAGACTCTAAAAGGTAGAGAGAAGGCAGACTAGCAAGGGACCTCAGGACCTGAGGAACGTCACGGTGGTGACTTTCTTGGGCATTCTTTTTGCCTTGTTATCCCAGACTTGTAGCTGGAGAAGCAGCAACCCAAAAATGCCAGTGGGCAAAGACAAAAAAAAGCTCCAACCAACGTCAGCTTTCCCTAGTCAAAGGACTAAGAAAAGAGCAACCTAATAAGTGAGAAATTGTTTACACAGTAACTGCCCTACTCCAGCCACAAACTGCAGGAAAGCCACAGCACATGTTTGCCCCACATTTCCACCACCTGAGCAAAGGCTGAGTAGTGAGCCTGTATTTCCTGGCTTGCCAGGCTATAATGAAGTACCCTAAACCCGATGGGGTAGTTTCACAGAAGGCCAAATAGGGAGCTGGGACTTTCACCCTCACTCAGCAGTAAGGAGCAACTGCTAGAGTCAGTGGAAAGTGAAATCTTTACTTCTACCCCTAACTCAGCAGGAAAGAGGTGCCCTTCCCCTCTCCATTGCAGAGGTGTCAGAGGCAGCCTGGTGGAGTCAGGAATTTCACCACCACCCAGTGGGAATGAGGCTACTTTGGCATCAGTGGAGGACATGGAGGGAGCACTTCCACCCATGGATAACAAGGACCACCTTGGGTGGTCCACACAGGCCCAATGAGGTACCTAGATTTCTACCTCTACCTAGCAGTAATAAGCCCCCACACCACCACTTTCGCTGCCAGAGTCCTGAGAAGCCAGCAAAATGAGAAGGCCTAAATGAGAACCAGAGTCTCACACACAATATCAAAAAGTTCAGATTTCAATCAGAAGCCCCTCACCGCACTAAAGGCCAGTGAAATCTCAGTATGAATGAAAAAGGACAATTAACAGATGCCAATACCAAGGTGACAGACATGCAGAAACTGTATAACAAAGATTTCAGAGCAGCCATCAGAAAAGTGCTACAAGCAGCAATTATGAGCATACTTGAAACAAATAAAAAACAGGAAGTCTAAACAAAGAAAGTATCGACAAAAAAAGAGAAGGTATAAAAAAAGGGCCAAGGCCGGGCGTAGTGTCTCATGACTGTAATCCCAGGACTTTGGGAATCAAGGGAGGCAGAACACTTGAGGCAAGCAGTTTGAGAGCAGCCTGGCCGACATGGCAAAACCATGTCTCTACTAAAAATACAAAATCAGCCTGTAATCCCAGGTTCTCAGGAGGCTGGTGCACAAGGATTGCTTGAATCCAGGGGGGCGGAGGCTGTGGCAAGCCAATATCATACCACTGCACTCCAGCCTGGGCAACAGAGCAAGTCTCTGTCTAAAAAAACAAAAAGCTCAGTTGTATATACTCAACAGCAGAATGGAAGTTATAGCAAAAATAATTAGATAGCTGGAAGACAGACAACAGAAATTAGCCAATTTGGACAATAGAGAGAAAAACGGCTGAGGCAGGGCATGGTGGCATGTGCCTATAGTCTCAGCTACTCTGAAGGCTAAGGTGGGAGGATCACTTGAGCCAGGAGTTCAAGGCCAGCTGGAATAACATAGTGAGACCCTCTAAAAAATAAAAATGAAAGACTAGAAAATAAAAATGAATAGAATCTCATGGACCTGTAACAAAAGATCAGCTGGTGTGATGGTTCATGCCTGTAAGCCCAGCACTTTGGGTGGCTGAGATGGGCAGATCACCTGAGGTCGTGAATTCAAGACCAGCCCGACCAACATGGAGAAACCTGTCTCTACTAAAAACACAAAATTAGCTAGGCGTGGTGGCACATGCCTGTGATCCCAGCTACTGGGGAGGCTGAGGCAGGAGAATCACTTGAACCCGGGAGGCAGAGGTTGTGGTGGGCCAAGATTGTGCCATTGCACTCCAGCCTGGGCGACAAGAGTGAAACTCTGTCTCAAAAACAAACAAAAGATCTGACATTTATGTCATCAGAGTCCCAGAAAAAGAAGAGAAAGACAGTAGGACTAAAAAAGTACTCAAAAAGACAATGGCTAAAAACTTCCCAGATTGGTCAGAGACATAAACCCACAGCTTCAAGAAGCGCAGCAAACACCAAACAAGATAAACCCAAAGCAATCTCAAGACACATCATAATTAAACTTTTGAAAACTAAGGACAAAGAAAAAATCTTGAAAAATAATTCAGATGACAACTAACTTCTCATCAGAAACCACAGTGACCATAAGAAAGTGACATACATACTTTTCAGGTGCCAAGAGAAAACAACTGTTACTCCAGAATGCTATACCCAACAATAATATCCTTTAAGAATGAAAAGGAACTCTAGACATTCTCAAATGAAGGAAAATCAGCAAAACCAACAGAACTACATTTAATAGGGGCAAAAGGAAGTGCTCTAAACAGAAACAATAAACTAAACTTTGGAATATCAGGAAAGAAGAAGGAACCAAAAATACAAGTAACTACAATAAGCTTTACTTCATTTCTTGATTTTCTAAATTATGTTTGATGTTTGAAAGCAAAAATTCTGGCCAGGCGCAGTGGCTCACACCTGTAATCCCAGCACTTTGGGAGGCCAAGGCAGGTGGATCACCTGAGGTCAGGAGTTCAAGATCAGACTGGCCAACATGGTGAAACCCCATCTCTACTAAAAATACAAATATCAGCTGGGTGTGGTGGCATGTGCCTGTAGTCCTAGCTACCTGGAAGGCTGAGGCAGGAGAATTGCTTGAACCTGGGAGGCACAGGTTATAGTGAGCTAAGATCACTCCACTGCCCTCCAGCCTGGTGACAGAGTGAGACACTGTCTCAAAAAAAAAATCAAAAAAAAAAAAAAAAAAAAAGCAAAAATTCCAACAGGCTGACACTGCTATTGCTATAAGTGTATGTATAGGAAATATTTAAGACAAATATATTAAAAATAGGGAGAGTAAAGAGACACAAAGAGAAAGAGGTATAGCTTTTATATTTCATTCAAACTGATAAAATGACACCAGTATATTGTAATACGTTTTGTATATGTAATGAAATACTTAGAACAACCATTAAAACAGCCAATAATGAGATACTCAAAACACTATAGAGGGCTGGGCGTGGTGGCTCACACCTGTAATCCCAGCTACTTGGGAGGCTGAGACAGGAGAACTGCTTGAACCCAGGAGGAATAAGCTGCAGTGAGCTGAGATGGCGCCATTGCACTGCAGCCTGGGTGACAAGAGTGAAACTCTGTCTCAAAACAAACAAAAACCACTATAGAGAAGAAGCACTCTAGAATGTCAGAATAATGGATGACCAAAAATCTGCTCCTCCATAAAAAAAAGAAAAACTCTAAAAAATTTTGGAAAAATTAACCTTTACATAACTGTGGAAGTTAACTAACAGCTTGCAACAATTTGAGGAATGTTTAAGAAAAACAGCTGAATCTTGTTAAAGAGCAAACTCTGGGCCAGACATGGTGGGTCACAATTATTATCCCAACACTTTGGGAGGCTGAGATGGCCAGATTACTTTGGGGCCAGGAGTTGGAGACCAGTCTGGGCAATATAGTGAGACTCTCATCTCTACAATAAAAACACAAAAATTAGCCAGGCATGGTGGTGCATGCCGTGGTTTCGGCTATTTGGGAGGCTAAGGTGGGAGGATCACCTGAGCCCGGGAAGCTGAGGGTGCAGTGAGCCATAATCACGCCACTGCACTCCAGTCTGGGTATCAGAGTGAGATCCTGTCACACACACACACACACACACAAAGGAAACTGTGTATTTTAACTTGCCCTATTCCCATGCCTCTCTCTCCAGTTCTGCCATAGACAAAAATGGAATGCTCATAACCATGGTAGCTGTGAGAAACAGAAGCCTACCAACCACTGGTGGGAAAAGAACGAGTTTGGAGCCTCTCAAGAAGCCCATTCTCAGATAACCATCACTATTATGCCTATCTGGCAGCTCGCTGAGACTCAGGGCTAGAGAATATGACCTGTCTTAGAGCTCACTCTGTGTGAACAGTCCTATCCCCAGAGTAGATGAACAATCAACAGCAACTGTTTACACTGCAGCTGCCTGAAGTGACAGAACCAGTTGAGTAAAACAAGAGGCTAGACAAAAAAAAAAAAAAGAGAAAAATCTGGGGGATTAGATGGCCATATGGGCCTTGAAAGGCTTATTACTGCATGTGAAGAACATGCGCTTACCCAGGAAGGACCTGAAAAGTTCCTAACCTTGAACCTTGGCTGACCTTAGGGCACTGTGCAACCAGGAAGTAAAGGCTAAGGCAGAGTTGTAAGCTGCTGGGAGAATTGAAGACATATACAAACATGCACACACAGATCCTTGAAGAGGGTGGGAAATTTATTAGTTCAAGCCATTTCAGGAAATCTCTGTCCAATCATTAGCTGGCCAGTAAGCTAACCAAGCAGAGACTTCAGTGGCTGAATGCTACAAAGAATACAGACTTTACAGAATTGGCACAGGATAGCCACTAAACTAACATATCACAGAAACAACAAACCCTGGGAATTGATGGAGGTAGAAGCTGATGCTCAGATTTTTCACATTACATAATTTTAAAATGTTTTTTTTTTTTTTTTTTTTTTTT
>NW_016107853.1:944772-962634 GCF_001604975.1 Cebus imitator
CCGCAACCTCCGCCTCCTGGGTTCAGGCAATTCTCCTGCCTCAGCCTCCTGAGTAGCTGGGATTACAGGCACGCGCCACCATGCCCAGCTGATTTTTTGTATTTTTAGTAAAGACGGGGTTTCACCATGTTGACCAGGATGGTCTCGATCTCTTGACCTCGTGATCCACCCGCCTCGGCCTCCCCCAGTGCTGGCATTACAGGCTTGGGCCACCGCGCCCAGCTAAAATGTTGTTTTTAACTAAAATTTACAAGGCATGCAAACAAAAAGGAAAACATGGGCCAGGTATGATGGCTCACGCCTGTAATTCTAGAACTTTGGGAGGCCAAGGCAGGAGGATTGCTTGAGGCCAGGAGTTTGTCACTGGCCCAGAAACATAGCAAGATCCTGCTTCTGTATTTTTTTTTTTTAAGTAAGAAGTTTTGGCCAGGCACGGTAGCTGCCATCGGTAACCCCAGCACTTTGGGAAGGAGGCCAAGACGGGTGGATCACCTAAAGTCAGGAGTTTGAGACCAGCCCGGCCAACATGGTAAAATCCCGTCTCTACTAAAAATACAAATAATTTATTTGTGGTGGCACATTCCTGTAATCCCAGCTACTCGGGAGGCTGAGGCAGGAGAATCACTGGAACCCAGGAGGCAGAGGTTGCAGTGAGCTGAGATCACACCACTGCACTCCAGCCTGGGCAACACAGTGAGACTCCATCATAAATTAAAATTAAATTAAAATAAGGTAAGAAGTTTTTTTTTTTTTAATTTAAAAAAAGAAAAACATGGCCCATACACAGGAAAAAAGCAGTGATCTCTGAAAAAGCCCAATGTCAGAATAACTAGACAGAATAAATCAGCTATCATAAATATGTTCACAGAACTAAAGAAAATAATGTCTAAAAAAATAAAAAAATACCCAAAGAAATATTTATTTAGGTATAAATATAACAAAATATGGGCTGGATGTGATGGCTCACGCCTGCAATCCCAATACTGGGAGACTGAGCCCAGGGATACAAGACCAGCCTAGACAACAGTCAGAACCCCATCTCTATGCTGCAAAAAAAAAAAAAAAAAAAAAAAATTTTTTTTTTTTTAATTAGCCAGGCATGGTGGTGCACACCTAGAGTCCTAGCTACTTAGGAGGCTGAAATGAAAGAATTGCATGAGCCCAGGAATTCAGGGCTATAGTGAGTTGTAATGGCACCAGTGCACTACAGCCTGGGTAAACAGAGCAAGACTTTGTTTCTTAAAAAAAAAAAAAAGTACAAGTCTATATGAGGAAAACTTCTCTGAAGACAGAAATCAAAGAAGAATTTTTTAAATATTGTAACCCAGGTCAGGCACGATGGCTCACGCCTGTAATCCCTGCACTTTGGGAGGCCGAGGCAGGTAGATCACCTGAGGTCAGGAGTTCAAGACCAGCCTGGTCAACATGATGAAACCCCATTTCTACAAAAAATACAAAAAATTAGTTGGGCATGGTGCTGTGGGCCTGTAATCCCAGCTACTCAGGAGACTGAGGCAGGAGAATCGCTTGAACCCATGAGGTGGAAGTTGCAGTGAGCTGAGATTATGCCACTGTGCTCCAGCCTGGACAACAGGAGCAAAAACTCCATCTCAAAAAACAACAACAACAAAAAGATATCCCATGTTTATGGATACGAAGACTCAATATTGTCAAGATGTCAGTTCTCCCAATTTGATCCACAGATTCAATGCAAACCCCAATCTAAATCCCAACAAGTTATTCTGTGGATTTCAAAAACTGATTCTGAGGCTTATATGAAGAGGCAAAAGGCCCAGAATAGCCAACACAATCTTGAAGAACAAAGTTAGAAAGAGTGACAATACCCAACTTTAAGACTATTAAGGCTCAGTGGAGTGGCTCATGCCTGTAATCCCAGCACTTTGGGATGCTGAGGCAGGTGAATCACGAAGTTAGAAGTACAAGACCAGCCTGGCCAAGATGGTGAAACCCTGTCTCTACTAAAAATACAAAAATTGGGCCAGGCGCAGTAGCTCACACCTGTAATCCCAGCACTTTGGGAGGCCGTGGCAGGCAGATCATGAGGTCAAGAGATTGAGACCATCCTGGCCAACATGGTGAAACATCGTCTCTACTAGAAAATACAAAAATTAGCTGGGTGTGGTGGTGCGTGCCTGTAGTCCCAGCTACTTGGGAGGCTGAGGCAGGAGAACTGCTTGAACCTGGGAGGTGGAGGTTGCAGTGAGCCAAGATCACGCCACTGCACTCCAGCCTGGTGCCTGGCGACAGAGCAAGACTCTGTCTCAAAAAAAAAAAAAAAAAAAAAAAAAAAAATTAGCTGGGTGTGGTGGTAGGTGCCTGTAATCCCAGCTACTCGGGAGGCTGAGGCAGAGAACTGCTTGAACCTAGGAGGGGGAGTTTGCAGTGAGCCGACACTGCGCCACTGCACTCCAGCTTGGGTACTGGGCAACAGAGCGAGACTCCGTCTCAAGAAAAAAAAAGCTATAGAGGGCCAGGCATGGTGGCTCATGCCTGCAATCCCAGCACTCTGGGAGGCTGAGATAGGTGGATCACTTGAGGTCAGGAGTTTGAGACCAGCCTGACCAACATAGTGAAACCCCATCTCTACTAACAAAATTAGCGAGGCGTAGTGGGCATGGCTGTAATCCCAGCTACCTGTGAGGCTGAGGCAGGAGAGTTGCTTGAACCTGGCAGGCAGAGGTTGCAGTGAGCCAAGATCATGCAGTCTGGGCAACAAGAGCAAAATTCCATCTCAAAAAAAAATAATAAAAACCTGTAGTGACTGGGTACAGTGGCTGATGCCTGTAATCCTAATACTTTGGGAGGATAACTTGAGGTCAGGATAACTTGAAGTCAGGCGTTCGAGACCAGCCTGGCCAACATGGCAAAACCCCATCTCTACTAAAAACACAAAATTTCGCCAGGTGTGGTGGTGCACACCTGTAAGCCCAGCTACTCGGGAGGCTGAGGCACAAGAATCACTCAAACCTAGGAGGCAGAGGCTGCACTGAGCTGAGATCAAGCCGCTGCACTCTGGCCTAGGTGACACAGCGTGAGACTTAAGCCTAAAAAAAAAAGCTGTAGTAATCAAGACAGTGTGGGATTGGTGAAAGAAAAGACAAATATATAAATGGAACAAAACAGACAGCCCAGAAATAGACCTACATAAATATTGTTAACTGATCTTTGATGAAAGAGCAAAGGCAATATAATGGAGAAAAGATAGTCTTTCAACAAATGGTGCTGAAATAACTGCATCTCCACATGCTTAGAATGAAGCTGGAGGCCCATCTTACTCCATATACACATATTAACTCAAAATGATTAAAGACCAGCCTAGTGCAGTGGCTCGTGCCCATAATCTCAGCACTTTGGGAGGCCAAGGCAGGTGGATCACTTGAGGTCAGGAGTTTGAGACCAGCCTGACCAACATGGTGAAACCTGTCTCTAATACCAGCTACTCGAGAGGCTGAGGCAAGAGAATTGCTTGAGCCTGGAGTCAGAGGTTGCAGTGAGCCAAGATCGTGCCACTGCACTGCAGCCTGGGCAACAGAGAAAGACTCCATCTCAGAAGAAAACAAAAAAAAAAAGATCAAAAACCTAAATATAAGAGCATTAGGAGAAAATATAGAGGTAAACTTCATGACCTCGGATTTGGCAATGGATTCTTTTTTTTTTGAGATAGGATCTGGCTCTGCCAACCAGACTGGTATGCAGTGGTGCAATCACAGCTCACTGCAGCCTTGACCTCTTGGGCTTAAACAATCCTCCCACCTCAGCCTCCCAAGTAGCCAGAACCACAGACACATGCCACCACACCCAAATAATTTTTTTTTTTTTTAGAAACAAGGTCCATTATATTGCTCTGGCTGTTCTCAAACTTCTGGGGTCAAGTGATCCTCTTGTCTCAGCCTCCCAAAGTGCTGAGATTACAGGAATGAGCCACTGCACCTGGCCAATGGATTCTTAGGCGTAACATCAGAAGCAGAGGCAGTAACAAACAAAAAAGATAAATTGAACCTTATCAATATTAAAACCATTTTGTGTCAAAGAACATTATAAGTGAAAAGACAATCTGAAGATATAAAGTATCTGTAAATCATGTATCTAACAAGGGTTTAGTATGTAGAATACATAAAGAGTGCTTACAACTCAACAAAAAGACAATCCAATTATTAAATGGGCAAAAGGTGTGAATAGGCATTTTTCCAAAGATACACAAATGGCCAAAAGGCATATAAAAATATGATCAGCAGACTAAGGCAGAAGGATTGATTCAGCCCAGGAGTTTAAGCCCAGCCTGGACAACATAGCAAGACCTTATCTCATTAAAAAAAAAAAAAAAAGAATAGATACTCAACATCAATGTCATTAATCATTAGGGAAATACAAATCAAAACCACAATAAGGTATCATTTCACACCCACTAGAATGACTATAATGAAAAAAATCAGAGGATAAGTGTTGGTGAGGATGTGGAGAAACTGGAACCCTCATACACTGCTGGTGGGAATGTAAAATGGGCAGCTGCAGTGGAAAAGTGCTTGGCAGTTCCTCAAAACATAAACAAAATTGCTATATGACCCAGCAATTCCAATCCTAATAGATAACCACAAGAAACGAAAACTTACGTCTACACAGAAACTAATACATGAATAATCACAGGAGTACTATTCATAATAGCCAAAAGGTAAAAACAACATAAGTGTCCATCAACAGATGAATGGATAAACGCAGTATACACATACAATGCAATATTACTCAGCAATCAAAAGGACTGAGATACTGCATGCTACGCCATAGATAAATCTTGAAAACATGCTAAGTGAAAGAAACCAGATACAAAGGAGCACAAACGATGTGATTCCATTTACATGAAATGTCCAGAATAGGTAAATGAACAAAAACAGAAATCAGATTAGTGGCTCCCAAGGGACAGAGGGTGAAGGGATAGGGAATGATTGCTGAATGGGTACAAGGTGTTCTTTTTGGATGATGAAAATGTTCTGAAAAGAGAGACAGGTGGTGGTTACACAACACCATGAATGCACTAAATGTCAGTGAATTCCATACTTTAAAATGATTGTTTGTACATGTGTGATTTTTCACTTTTAATTTTTTTAAAGCATGTATATCAAGAGAAAAATTACTAAATAAAATTAATTCAGCCTTTGAATAAATGGAAAAGCTATTTGAAAAGTTTACATTCTAAAATTCAGTCTGTTTCTTACAATTTAATCAAATGGACAAGAGGAGACCAGATGATACGGCTACTTGAAGGATACAGCTACTTGGGTGAACACAGGCCTGGCTGAGTTGAGAAAGTCAGCCACAAGAACACAGCCATGTAATGGTTTTATTTCAAATGCCAATTTATTTTATTTAATATACTAAGTCCACATATTAAAGTGTTATTCTTAATTTATAATGTCCAATGACCTATGTGAAATGCTTTTTAAATCAATGGCTTACTGTGTGCAAGTTCTCCTCCCTCCTTCAATACTGCCAGCCCATGGGCCTAGAGTGGAGGTTTCCTACGCTTTCTTTCATTACACAGGACTCAACAACAATCCAGTGAGCAAAGGTATTTAACTGGAAAACAATTTTAAAAGGGCTTTTTAGGAAAAAGGCTTTATTCCTACAAGTGATTTCATTCTTTCCCTCTACCATGGGGTAGTTTCTCCACAAAACACTGGTATATGAAATCCTCTCAACCAACATACAATTTTAAGTATGTATTAGTGACACATCGGTTCCTCTAGGTTACATGTAAGTCACTCTATTAACTCTCAAGGCTGCCCCTTTTATACGCCTCAGGTTGTGCCAGTTTCATAAAGTGTCACCGTTAACACATACAAATAACTGGGTTGTCAGCTGAATAAAATTCTGTTAATCAATTTCTGAGTTCCTCAAATAAGAAGCACTAAACACCTACAAAGTTGTTTGCCAGTACTGTAAATATTCACCAGTACTGTAAATATTCACCAATACTGTAAATATTCACCAATACTGTAAACACTAGACTTGAAGATTGACAAGTGATTGTCAATCTGGGTCTGGGGTAAACACTAGAACGTATTCCCCAAACCTGGATGGCTTTGGTCAAGAAATATGATTGAGGTCAGGTATGGTGGCTCATGCCTGTAATCCCAGCACTTTGGGAGGCTAAGCTGGGTAGGTGGATCACTTGAGCCTCAGTAGTTCAAGACTGGCCTAAACAACATGGCAAAACTCTGTTTCTACTATTAAAAATAAAAATAAGGCCAGGCGTATGGCTCACACCTGTCATCCCAGCACTTTGGGAGGCCAAGGTGGGTGGATCACCTGAGGTCAGCAGTTCGAAACTAGCCTGACCAACAAGGTGAAACCCCGTCTCTACTAAAAATACAATAATTAGGATGTGGTGGTGCACACCGGTAATCCCAGCTGCTTGGCAGGCTGAGGCAGGACAATCACTTGAACTCAGGACATGGAGGTTGCAGTGAGCCAACACTCCGCCACTGCACTATAGCCTGGGCAACAGGAGCGAAACTCCGTCTCAAAAATAAATAAATAAAATTTTAAAAAATAATAAAATACAAAGAAAAGAAAATGTAAGTAGAAGATAACTTTAAAAATATGTCTGGCAATCATAGATTAGGATTAGAAAAAAAGAGAGGAAACTAAAATATTTACTTAATAAATGGAGTTGATAAAATGATCTTAAAATACCCATCCATGGAAGAAAAATGAGACGTATCACTGGGAACCACTGAAGTTCAATTTAGAATGCCTGGAACTCATCAGGGACACAATACTTAGAAGTAGATCCAAAAAGAGGTTGTGAGATTCCCACCTACCTCTTCGCAGAGGCTGGAGACTTGGCCACGATTACTGCATTTCTGTAATCTGGGATCTGTGACGGACAGGAAGTCAGACATTACTGCATGTCTCTAAGAGGCTATTCCAACAATCAACGAAACGGTAAATTCCAACAGACCCAAAAATGCTTGGTTAGTTGAATGTTTTCCAAAAAAAGAAAAAGTTCAAAGTAAAATTCTCCTTTGGAAAATGAAGAAAGGAACCTACCTATGAAAAAACATTACTGGCTGTCACCGCCATCGAGACCAAGATGGCCGCGAGACTCGGCGCCTTCCTCACGAATGCTTGGGCCAAGGAGCCAGTACTGGTCGTGTCCTTCTTCATCGGGACCCTCGCTATAATTCCGACCCCACTCATCCCCTACTTCAAGTACTCTGTCATGATCAACCAGGCCACGCCCTACAACTACCCAGTGCCTGTCCGCAATGATGGGAACATGCTTGACATACCCGCCACCCCTAGGACCCCCAGGGGCCCAGCCTGGAGTGGCTGAAGAACCTGTGAGCATCTCCACTGACCAAGGTGGGCCCTCTCCTGGCTCCTAATAAAAATGTGAATAAAAAAAAAAGAAAAAATATTACTAAGGTGTGAGCCACAAAGATTTCTTTTAAGGAAAAAGGAGAAATAATTGGTGATTAGCTCATATCTCTGCCAGCAAATACTAATAATGCAGTGTAAAGATGTTTCTATATATCTAGTCAACAAGAATCCTAATTACATGTAATTTCAAAGTACAAGGATATCCAATTCAATTTGAATATAAGCTGACTGTCAAAGTCCAAATTAGAGCAGTCCAAACAAATGGCTATTTAACGTATCGCAGTCATAACATGTTGAAAAAATCAATTTCTTAAAGGATAATCAGCCCATCACTATTTAAAAAAAAATATTAACTATATTCTTATTGCTTTTTTCTCACAATTATACCAACGAATTTTACTATAAGCAGTTAATAGCATCTAGCACCATGTGTAATACAATGCCTACCACATAACAAGCACTAAATAATAACTGCTTAGCAAATGAACAAAAAAATGATTAATGTGAAGAATATACTACATTTGCATCCAGCATAATCACATGGTTCAGCTGTATCTACAGGAAGACCTAATTTATCCAACACTCTCGGGAAGTAAAGCAGTAAAATATATTTCCATTTGGGCACTTGCATTATTTTTGCTGGCAGTCTTTCTGAACTGTTTCATGTACTTCCTTGTCTCATCAAACATCGTCAAACATTACCAAATCCAGACAAGAAAAGACAGAACCAAGAAAACAGTTAATGAAACAATTAAAGGGCCTAAAAGAAAGGACTCTAACAAAAACAGATCTATTGTCTCTACAGAGGTTAAAATGGGAAGTTATATACATCAAGAAAGAACAAGTTATCATGAAAAAGAACCAAAAAGAAATTAAAGAAGAGAAAGTGATTATGGTCTAAAGAAACTCAGTAGCTGGCTGGCTGAACAGCAGAATGAACACAACTTTAAGAACAAACCTGAGAAGATTAAGCCAAGGAAGTTCCTCATAAAGCTATATATAAGTATGTAAAAAGTAAAATAAGTTTTTAAAAGTTATAGAGACCCAAAATTTTAAAACATAATAGTTCCCAAAGGAAAAGAATAAAAGAAATAGAAGGGATGAAATACTTAACAGATAAAAACAATTCCCAAAGATGGCTGGGCACAGTGTCTCACGCCTGTTGTAATCCCAGCACTTTGGGAGGCCAAGGCGGGCAGAACACCTGAGCCAAGACCAGCCTGGCCAGCATGGCAAAACCCCTTCTCTACTAAAAATGCAAAAGAAATTAGCCAGGCATAGTGGCGCACACCTGTAATCCAGCTACTCCACAGGCTGAGGCAGGAGAATTGCTTGAACCCAAGCAGTGGAAGTTGCAGTGAGCCAAGATCGTGTCACTGCACTCCAGCCTGGGCGACAGAGTGAGACTCGATCTAAAAAAAAAAAAAAAAAAAATCCCAAAGAATGAATGGGATCCACTGAGTATCTAATGAGATAAATGGAAAAAAGATCCATCCAGACATGTCATAGTGAACTTCAGAATCACAGCAAAAAGATAAAACTCTATTTCAGATGGGGAAATATTGCCCCCTGCCCCCAAAGAAATACGTAAGATACTCAATCTTACTAGAAATCAGAGAAATCATTAGAAATCAGTAGCCTGTGTTCCCAGCTACTTGGGAGGCAGAGGAGGGAGAATCACTTGAGCCCAGGAGGTCAAGCCTGCAGTAAGTTGATCACGCAACTGCACTCTACTATGGGTGACAGAGCAAGACCTTATCTCAAAAAAGAAAAAAAAAAAAAAAAGAAAAATCCCCGTGCACACCAATGATTACTAGGCTATCACCACAATACTTAGTTATGTTTTAAAACATGCACTATATCCAGCTGAAGAGCCAGTCATTTGATAGCAAAAATGAAAACAATAAATGTAAAAAGTAAAAAACATGCACTATATTTAATCATTATGAAACCACTTTTTGTCCTATATTAATATCCCCAAAACTGAGATGTCTCACATCGGGCAGTGTCCCACAGCAGCCGAGATGTGCTTTTTCTTTCCTTCACATGCACAGAGGCCACAGCACTCCTATGGGCCTCACTTCAAGTGAGGCAGAGGCACCACTTGTTCTATTCAGGCTGAGTTTAACTGCCATTTAAAATGTCTCCAGAAGACAACAGATGCTGGAGAAGATGTGGAGAAAAAGGAATACTTTACACTGGTGGGGGTTTAAATTAGTTCAACCATTATGGAAGACAGTGTGGCAATTCCTCAAGGATCTAGAAATAGAAATTCCATTTGACCCAGCAATCCCATTACTGGGTATATACCCAAAGGATTATAAATCGTTCTATTATAAAGACACACGTACACATACGTTCACTGCAGCACTGTTTACAATAGCAAAGACCTGGAATCAACCCAAATGCCCATCAATGATAGACTGGACAAAGAAAATGTGGCACATATTCACCATGGAATACTATGCAGCCATAAAAAATGATGAGTTCGTGTCCTTTGTGGAGACATGGATGAATCTAGAAACCATCATTCTCAGCAAACTGACACAAGAACAGAAAACCAAACACCTCATGTTTTCACTCATAGGCAGGTGATGAACAATGAGAACACTTGGGCACAGGGAAGGAACAACACTCACTGGGTTAGGTGGGGAGGTAGAGGGGAGGGGAGGAGAGGGGAGGGACAGCGGGGTTGGGGGGTAGGGCGAATGGGGAGGGATAACACCGGGAGAAATGCCTGATATAGGCAATGGGGTTGGTGGGGAGGGGGAAATGTGGCATGTATGTACTTATGCAGCAATCCTGCAGGATGCAGGATGTGCACATGCATGTAACCCCAGAGTCCAAAATACAATAAAAAAAAAAAATAATAATAATAATGTCTCCAGAAAGAATCACTATGATTCTTTTCATTAAAATGAAAAACTGGCTGGGCACAATGCCTCGTGCCTGTAATCCCAGCACTTTGGGAGGTGCCGAGGCAGATGGATCACCTGAGGTCGGGAGTTCGAGATCAGCCTGACCAACATGGGGAAACTCCATCTCTACTAAAAAAAAAACACAAAAAATTAGCCAGGTATGGTTGGCACATGCCCATAATTCCAGCTACTTGGGAGGCTGAGGCAGGAGAATCACGTGAATCCGAGAGGCACGGGTAGCGGTAAACTGAGATTGCACCATTGCACTACAGCCTGCGCAACAAGAGCAAAATTCCGTGTCAAAAAAAAAAAAAAGAAAAATTATCGTGTATGCAGACAGACACAGGAAGAGACCATTAGGGTGTAATTTGATATTCACAAATCAAATATTCATCACTGGAAAAATGATACAATTCTACATTTTCTTGCAAGACAACAATCAAATGCTGCATGAAACTTAGGAAAGGAGGCCGGGCGTGGTGGCTCAAGCCTGTAATCCCAGCACTTTGGGAGGCCGAGGTGGGTTGATCACGAGGTCAAGAGATCGAGACCATCCTGGTCAACATGGTGAAACCCCGTCTCTACTAAAAATACAAAAAATTTGGGCATGGTGGTGCGTGCCTGTAATCCCAGCTACTCAGGAGGCTGAGGCAGGAGAATTGCCTGAACCCAGGAGGCGGAGGTTGCGGTGAGCCGAGATCGCGCCATTGCACTCCAGCCTGGGTAACAAGAGTGAAACTCCGTCTCAAAAAAAAAAAAAGAAACTTAGGAAAGGAAGATCCCTACCAGTAGGTGAAACTGTGAAAAGGACTGAACCGGAAGAGGACTGCCTGACACATGCCCAGCAATGCAGTAGAAGGCAACAGACACTGCCAGATGCTTTCAGAATAGATGGCAAAAGTTTCAAGGCAACAAGCATCCTAATACTAGAATTTTCTGAGTCTGGCAGAAGGTGCTTAAATTCCAGTGACAAACACAAGAGATACAGAAAGTAAGAGTTATCAGAGAGGAAAGTGTCAGCATCAAAACCTGCAGAATATGATCACTACGTGACAAGAAGGCACAGTGCCACAGTATAATTAGCAGTGTTTTCTTCTTTCTTGGTGACATAAAAGAATGTAAGGCTGGACTGACAGAACCTCAGATTGAGTGAAACATGAGTATCTACCCTGCTACTTTAAGAAGCTCTAACACAAGGAAATAAAAGAGACAAGATACACATACTATAAAAAGGCAATACAGGCCAGGAGTGGTAGCTCACGTCTGAAATCCCAGCACTTTGGGAGGCTGAGGCAAGCAGATCAGTGGAGTTCAGAAGTTCAAGACTCGCCTGGCCAACAAGGTGAAACCCCACCTCTACTAAAAATACAAAAATTAGCCAGGCATGCTTGCTTGGACTCAAGAGGCAGAGGTTATAGTAAGCCAAAATCACACCACTGCACTCCAGCCTGGGCGACAGAGTGAGACTCTGTCTCTAAAAAAAGGGCAAATACAACAAAAATTCCTTTTTAACACTAAGTTCCCATAGAGTATTTATTTTATTTTATTTTTTGAGATGGAGTCTCGCCATGTTGCCCAGGCTTGAGTGCAATGGCTCACTCTCATCTCACTGCAACCTCCACCTTCCAAATATAAGTGATTCTCCTGTTTCGGCCGCCCGAGTAGCTGGCATTACAGGCACAGACCACCACGCCCAGCTAATTTTCTATTTTCAGTAGAGTCAGGGTTTCACCATGTTGGCCATGCTGATCTCAAACTCCTGACGTTGTGATCTGCCTGCCTCGGCCTCCCAAAGTACTGGAATTACAGGCATGAGCCACCATGCTCAGTCTAGTATTTCATTTTTGTAGTTTAAATAATTTTTTTCTGAAAGACAGAAAATTTTAAAACTAAAATGTTATCATTAAAATGTCATCACTGTTAGCTCAATATCAAAAATAAAACCATTTCCCTAGTTTGCTGATTCATAAATGTTGACAGAGAGGCCAATCCTGACTTTTTTTTTTTTTTTTTTTTGAGACAAGGTCTCACTCTGTTGCTCAGATCATGGCTCACTGCAGCCTCGACCTCCTGGGAAGCCTCAATCTCCCAGGCTCAAGCAATCCTCTTCTCAGCCTCCCTAGTAGCTGGGACTACAGGCATGCACCACCACACCTGGCTAACTTTTGCATTCTTTGTAGAAACAGTGTTTTACCATCTTGCTGAGGATGGTCTTGAACTCCTGGACTCAACTAATCCAACCTCCTCGGTCTCTCAAAGTGCTGGGATTATAGGTGTGGGTCACCACATCCAGCCTTGACTTCTTCTCAACAATGAACCTGAAATGAGTATTTTTTTTCAGGTAGAAGGCAGTGTCATCCTGAGGTAGAAGCCAGTACTATAGGCAATGACAAGGGTTAGGCTTCCAGCCTGCTCTTGCAACCAGCCTGAGGGTACCCCAGCCTTCGTTCTTTAGGATCACCCACAGGGCATCCCTCAAGAGGTGCTATCATCATTTGTGCCTTGAGACACTGGCACACAACATGCCTTTATCTTGAGTGGAAACGTCCCTTAAAACCACAAGATGTGGACAGCAACCCATATAAGTCTATAGTGACTACTCTGTTTCTTCTAAAATGACAGGTTTCTCCATGTTGTCAGTTGGTAACCGAACAACATTCAAGGCTCACCTTCTCACCCTCTCTCTGCCTAAACCTCTTCATCCTTCCTTACCAAGACAGTTGCCAATTTTATCTCACCTTCTCTCTCAACTGAGAATAATATTCAGGTAAAATTAGGCCAGGCACGGTGGCTCACACCTGTAATCACACTGCTTTGGGAGGCCAAAGTGGGAGGAACGCTTGAGGTCAGGAGTTTGAGACCAGCTTGGGCAACATAGGAAGACTGTAACTCTAGAAATATTTTTTAAAAATTAGCTAGGTATGGTGGCACACCTCTAGTCTCAGCTACTCAGGATGCTAAGGTGGGAGAAATCTCTTGAGCCCAGGAGTTCAAGGTTTCAGTGAGTTATGATGGCACCACAGCACTCTGGTCTGGGTGACAGAGAAAGAACCTGTCTCAAAACAACGAAAAATTTTGCGGGTAAAATTAAAGTCTGTATTATTTTCTGAATTTATTAGACTATTTGTGTTTTCTATTTTGTTTTTTTTGAGACAGAGTCTTGCTCTGTCACCCGGGCAGGAGTGCAGTGGCACAATCCTGGCTCCCTGCAACCTCCACCTCCCGGGTTCAAGCAATTCTCCTGCCTCAGCCTCCAAAGTAACTGGGATTACTGGTGCGTGCCACCACACCTGGCTAAGTTTGTATTTTTAGTAGAGACAGGGTTTCACCATGTTGGTCAGGCTGGTCTGAACGCCTGACCTCAAGTGATCCACCCGCCTCAGCCTCCCAAAGTGCTGGGATTATAGGTGTCAGCCACTGCTTCCAGCCTAGAGTTTTTATGTTTCCTGTGTATAACTTTAAAGAAAAAAAAGCAGAATATTTTACATTTTTCTCTTTCGAAAATACTTAAATTCATTTTCTCTATAAGGGCTTATTTCAGTTGTTGGAGAATGAGGAAGCCCTGTATTCTTACCAGAAAGAAGTTCCTCAGAAATCTATAAACTGCCATCTTTTAAATATAGCACTGCAAAAAGTTCTCTAGAAAATTTATTAAAGAGAGAAATAATTTATATAAGAAAAACGGCTAACAGCAAAATAGCTAAGTACAATATAAATTTAAAATTTAAAAGTCTTCTTAAATAGTAAATCACAAAAGTGCTAACTCATATCAAAGAAAAACAAACGTGACTATATTAGAATTAAATGTCTGATTTATCCCAGGATGCAAAGGTGGTTCAACATGAGAAAAATCAATGTAATAAACCACATTAATAGAATGAAGGAAAAACAACATGATCATCTCCACTGATACAGAAAAAGCATTTGACAAATTCAACGTTGTTTGAGGGCAGTGGTTCCCTAGGGTGGAAGGAGGCAGAGGATAGGGCAGGGAAGGAGCCCATGAGCAGCTCTAAGTCATTATCATGATTCTAGTTTTCTTACTGGGAGGTGGGATCATGGATGCTGACTGTCATAACTGGATGGACAGAGAGACAGGATGGATAGATGGATATGTAAAACAGGACCAGGACCAAGAATAGACTAGTAATGAGGGTAAATTACTCATTACAATCATATAGTCCAATTCTAGGTACTTGAGGTCCAACAGAAAAAGCAATTTTAAGAGTTAACTAAAGAAACAAATTGCAGATTCAGAATTCTAAAATACATAGAACTATATCTATAAAGTATAATGGTACTTTAAGTAGAATACATCAAGTTTTAATCCTTTAGGGATACCCTAAGGAAATGGAAATACATCTTTCAACCTTAATCAGAATATTGAAATAAAAAAGTTTGAGCTAGCTCACCTCTTCTTGAATATACTGTAATAAGAAGGGAGATGCTCTTAAATTATCAACAGGAATGTTGAAGAAGCCCTGAATTTCCTTCTGGTGTAAATCCATAGTAATAAGATGAGTTAGACCTTTAAAAATAAAGCAGACACAAGCACATAAATAGTTTTCTTTGTTTTTGTTTTTTTTGAGATGGGATCTTACTCTGTCATACAGGCTGGGGTGCAGTGGCATGACCATAGCTAACTACAGCCTTGAACTCCCAGGCTCAAGCGATCCTCCCACCTCAGCCTCAAAAGTAGCTGGGAATACATGTGCACACCACCATGCCGGGCTAATTCTGCATTTTTAGTAGAGACAAGTTTTCATTATGTTGGCCAGGCTGGTCTCGAACTCCTGACCTCAAGTAATCCTCCTGCCTCAGCCTCCCAAAGTGCTGGGATTACAGGCATGAGCCTCTGCACCCAGCCTATAAATAGTTTAAAATAAGTTGCACTATATTAAATAAGTACTACACATAATACTATATTTAATAAGTTACTATTTAAAAATTGCTTTATGGCCTGGCATGGCAGCTAACATCTGTAATACCAGCACTTTGGGAAGTTAAGGCTGACAGATTGCTTGAGCTCAGGAGTTTGAGACCAGCCTGGGCAACATAGCAAAACCCCATCTCTACAAAAGCTACAAAAATTAGCCAGGCATGATGGCACATGCCTGTAATCCCAGCTATTCTCCCAGGTTGGGGTGGGAGAATCACTTCAACCAAGAAGGTCAAGGCTGCAAATGAGCTGAGATCGAGCCACTGCATTCCAGTGTGGACGAGAGTGAAACCCTGTCTCAAAAAAATAAAAAATAAGGCCAGGCATGGTGGCTCACGCCTATAATACCAGCACTTTGGTAGGCCAAGGTGGGTGGATCACCTGAGGTCAAGAGTTTGAGACAAGCCTGGCCAACAGGGTGAAACCCCATCTCTACTAAAAATACAAAGAATTAGGTGTGGTGGCAGGCACCTGTAATCCCAACTATTCGGGGGGCTGAAGCAGGAGAATTGCTTGAGCCTGGGAGGTGGAGGTTGTAGTAAGCCAAGATCATGCTATTGCACTCCAGCCAGGCCAACAAAAGTGAAACTCCATCTCAATAAATAAATAAATAAATAAACAAATAAAATAAAAATAAGAAATTGCTGGTTGGGCACAGTGGCTCACGCTTGTAATCCTAGCACTTTGGGAGGCTGAGGCAGGTGGATCACCTGAGGTCAGGAGTTTGAGACCAGCCTGGCCAACATGGCGAAACCCCATCTCTACTAAAAATACAAAAATTAGCCAGACATGGTGGTGCGTGCCTGTAATCCCAGCTACTCAGGAGGCTGAGGCAGAAGAATCACTTGAACCTGGAGGACAGAGGTTGCAATAAGCCAAGATTGTATCACTTNAAAAAAAAAAAAAAAAAAAAAATTGTTCTACAATCATAAAAACTCAGCACTTGTATTTTTCAGATTTTTTTTTTTCAATACTGTGAAATGCATGATTTTCACATCAATTTAAAGTCTTGGCCAGGTGCAATGGCTCATGCCTGTAATGCCAGCACTTTGGGAGACCAAGGCAGGCAGGCGGATCACCTGAGATCAAGAATTCGAGATCAGCCTGGCCCAACACGGTAAAACCCCATCTCTACTAAAAATACAAAAATTAGCCAGGAGTGGTAGCATGTGCCTGTAAGCTCAGCTACTAGGGAGGCTGAGGCAGGAGAATCACTTGAACCCGGGAGGCAGAGGTTGCAGTAAGCTGAGATCATGCCACTGCACTCCAGCCTGGACAACAGAGTGAGACTTTGTCTCAAAAAAATAAATAAATAATAGTCTTGACATAACAAAGATAATAGTAATATAGAAAAGTCTTTAGGTGTTGTGGCTCATGCCTGTAATCCCAGCACTCCGGAAGGCCAAGGCAGGAGTATCACTTGAGCCCATGAGTTTGAAAACAGTCTGAGTAACATGGTGAGACCCCATTTCTACTAAAAATACAAAAAATTGGCCGGTATGGTGGTGCATGCCTGTATGCCTCAGTTACTTTGGGGGCTGCAGTGGGAGGATTGCTTGAACCCAGGAGGTCAAGGCTACAGTGAGCAGTGATCACACCACTGCACTCCAGTCTGGGCAACAGGACTGATACCCGCATAAAAACAAAACAAAACAAAACCAGATATCAAGACAAACTGCATCAGCCTGGAAATTGGAAATTGGAGAAAACAAAAACCTCACCCCCATTGTAACGATCACCAGAAAAGTGTAAGGAAAATTCAATATAAAAAAATTGTTTAAAGCATTACTTGCCCAAAAGAACATGAAAGTAAGCCTGGTGGCCCACCAAGCAAGGCTGGAAAACAAGACGGGCCCTTTCCTGAAGATTCAACACACAAGCCTGCTCCCCTCACCAGCTGCCTGTTATGGTGTTTGCAATGGGGTAGGCTCCTGAGGTTGCTATGGTTTGAGTTTTTAAAAATTTTTTTTCCGAGACAGAGTTTCGCTCTTGTGGCCCAGGCTGGCATGCAATGGTGCAATCTCGGCTCACCACAACCTCCACCTCCCAGATTCAAGCAATTCTCCTGCCTTGGCCTCCTGAGTAGCTGGGATTACAGGCATGTGTCACCACGCCCAGTTATTGTATTTCTAGTAGAGACGGGATTTCTTCATGTTGGTCAGGCTGGTCTCGAACTCCTGACCTCAGGTGATCCACCCAACTCAGCATCCCAAAGTACTGGGATTACAGGTATGAACAACTGCACCTGACCTAGTTTTTAAATTTTTGTTTTACATTTGCCTTTCTTGAAAAACTATCTTAGAAAGTTTATTCCGGGCTGGGCACAGTGGCTCACACCTGTAATTCTAGCACTTTGGGAGGCCCAAGCGGGTGGGATCACCTGAGATCAGGAGTTCGAAACCAGCCTGGCCAACATGGTGAAATACGTCTCTACTAAAAATATAAAAATTAGCCAGATGTGGTGGTGAGTGCCTGTAATCCCAGCTACTCGGGAGGCTGAGGCAGATGAATCGCTTGAACCCAGGAAGTGGAGGTTACAGTGAGCCAAGATCGTGCCACTACATTTCAGCTTGGGCATCAGAGTGAGACTCTGTCTCAAAAAAA
>NW_016107853.1:962994-982842 GCF_001604975.1 Cebus imitator
TTTCGCTCTTGTTACCCAGGCTGGAGTGCAATGGCGCGATCTCGGCTCACCGCAACCTCCGCCTCCTGGGTTCAGGCAATTCTCCTGCCTCAGCCTCCTGAGTAGCTGGGATTACAAGCACGCGCCACCATGCCAGCTAAAGGAAAAGTTTATTCTACAATAAGTACCTGTGTTAAAATGCAGTGATATAGGGACTTTTATTCTATTCTCTCTGTGTAAATGCTCTGTAATACATACCTTCTAAAATCATATACATTCAGGCTGGGCACAGTGGCTCACATCTATAATCCCAGCACTTTAGGAAGCCAAAGCAGATGGATCACTTGAAGTCAGGAGTTTGAGACCAGCCTGGACAACACGACAAAACCCTATCCCTACTAAAAATATAAAAATTAGCTGGATGTGGTGGCAGGTGCCTATAAGTCCCAGCTACTTGAGAAGCTGAGGCACAAGAATCACTTGAACCCAGGAGGCAGAGGTTGCAGTGGGCTGAGATGATACCACTGCACTCCAGACTGGACAACAGAGCAAGACTCTGTCTCAAAAATAAATAAATAAATAAATAAATAAAATTAAATTTAAAAAATCATATACACTTATACAAGAACACACACTCGTATCAACACATATATACAATAACAACTATGAAGTTTATTTAGAAACACGGGAAAAATACTTAGGATGTTATCTGAACATGCCTGACACAGAATAATATATGTATTTTATAAAATATGCCTATCTAGGCAGGCACAGTAGTATATGCCCGTAGTTTCCAACTACTCAGGAGGATCACTTGAGCCCAGGAGTTCAAAGCTCATCCCACATAGCTTCTTAAAGCACTGGGATTACAGGCATGAGCCATAGTGCCCAGCCATTACTTTGACATTTCTAAGGTAAAAATAAAACTCCAGCAGGGTATGGTGGTTCATGACTATAATCTCAGCACTTTGTGAGACTGTCGCAGAAGGATCCCTTAAGGCCAGCAGTTCAAAACCAGCCTGGACAACATAGTGAGACCTCATCTGTACAAAAAAATTAAAAATTAGCAGGCAGAGTGGTGCGCACCTACAGTCCTAGCTACTTGGGAGACTGAGGTGAACTGCTTAACCCCAGGAGTTCAAGCTGCAGTGAGCTATGATCACGCCACTGCACTCCAACCTCGGTGACAGAGCAAGACCCTGTCTTAAAAAACGAGAGAATAAATAAAACTCCCAGGCCCCCAATTAATTGTGAAACATCTGCCATTCTTACCAGCTTTGCACATCATGGAAGCCAGCAATTTAGAGACAATGGAGCCTCTTTTTCTCATCTTGCACTGCTTGCTGTAAGGAAAGTAGGGTATCACGCCAATGATGCTCTTGGCACAAGAGGTCTTACATGCATACACCATGATCAGGAGCTCCATGATGGTGGTATTCACATCCCTGTAACCAAGACACAGCAAATCCCATCAAGGGATCTACGACACAGTATTTTTCTGTTCCAGAAAGTGTCAGCAGTGTGTTACTCATGCCTTTACACAACCTAAGGTACAAGGCAGAACAAAACAACCAACAAATTTCTCTTTTCTCAGGCCTCCATAAGGTCCCCCACCACCCGCTCTCAACTGACGACCTACATAAGTACTCCATCCGAGGAGCGTCTCCACAAGCTCCCACTACGTGCATCTGTGCCCCAGGAGTCGGCCTGCCATCAGTCATCAGAGAAAATTTCCACGCCAGTTGCCCTAAAATTAATCCCTCCAAATGGCACACCTATGTCAGCAATTCTCTCCCCTTTCCTGCCTCCAGCACTGATTACCCATCGGCCACAAACATTCTGTTACTTCCATTAACGTGACTCATAACCACTCTTCCCTCTGCTCCCCTTTGTTGTCCATCTCAAGAAAGCTGTCTATACTATCTCCAATTTATCTACTCTCATTCCCTCCCAAATAGTTCAGTGAAGCTTTGTTTTCATTAAGGTCATCAGTGGCCTCCATGCAGCCACATCTACATCCACGGTCACTTGGCTTCCAGAATGCCCCTCTAATCTCCTCCTTTCACCTTTGGTTTCTTTTGCTGATTCTTCTTCTCCCCAATCTCATATCCCAGGACTTGCTCATGTCTACTCTCCTTCTGTTTCCTCTCTTCCTTTGGGCTTCTCATCTAATTTTGCAGCTTCATAGATGGTGGCAACTCTCAAATTTACAACTCCAGTCCAAACTTGAGGATCCCCCCGACCCGCCATTCTGTCCGGCCACACCGGACCCTGGTCAGTCCTCCCACAGGCAGCTCACACCACTGAGGGCCTTGCTCTAGGTGTTCCCACTGCCTGCAAGGCTTTCCTCCCCACCTAGTCACCTGGCTGTCTCCCTCACCTTCTCTGTGGCCTACCCTGTCTGCCTCTCTCTGCCCTTTCACCACCGTCATCCTACCATTTTGTCTTATTTTTTTCCCAAAGTACTCATCGCCTTCTAGATAATCTATTTATTACGCTCACTGTATGTTCTCCTTCACTGGAATATAAAACTCCACCAGGACAAGGATCTTTCTGTTTTAATCATGAAGCTATCTTGCTCATGTGTAACTAACTGTAACTCCCATATTGTAGACATTCAAAATAAATATTTCTTAATGAATGAAGAAATGAATGGGAACACAGAACATTTGAGTAAGTAGGTTCTCCGTCTCTATCCAACAACAAGTCTGACATCTGATGAGTTAAAAGACTTTCATCCTGTGTTAATTCACTTAGAAAAAAAAGAATTTCAGAAAAGTATTCTATGGGAAGGATAAGAGTAGAGAAACTGACATAGAAATGAAGTCACCCCAACACTCCCAAACCACACTCCCAGGAGCACCATTGTTCTGTTAGCTGGAACAAGGCATTCCATGACTGAACTCAAATAAGGAAAGCCTTGTTTGAATTATAGGAAAACTTCAGTTAATGGATGGAATTTTTTTAATTCTAAATTTCTCTTTTGTTTTTGGCACTACCACTAATATGGAGGAAGAGGAAGTAAAAGATGTATCTGACAACCCTAAATCTTTTTTTTTTTTGAGATGGAGTCTTACTCTGTCACCCAGGCTGGAGTGCAGTAGTGCGACCTCAGCTCACTGCAACCTTTGCCTCGTGTGTTCAAGCAATTCTCATACCTCAGCCCCCACCAAGTAGCTGGGATTACAGGCGCGCACCACACCTGGCTAATTTTTGTATCTTCAGTAGAGACAGGGTTTCGCCATGTTGGCCAGGCTGGTCTCCAACTCCTGACCTCGTGATCTGCCCACCTCGGCCTCCCAAAGTGCTGGGATTACAGGCATAAGCCACTGCTCCTGATTTTTTTTTTTTTTTTAAAGATGGAGTCTTGCTCTGTTACCCAGGCTGGAATGCAGTGGCACAATCTCAGCTCACTACAACCTCTGCCTCCCCAGTTCAAGCAATTCTCATGCGTTAGCCACCTGAGTAGCTGAGACTACAGGCACTCAAAACCATGGCCAGCTAATTTTTTTTTTTTTTTTTTTTTAGATAGAGTCTCACTCTGTTGCCCAGGCAGGAGTACAGTGGCACAATCTTGGCTCACTGCAACATCTGCCACACAGATGTTCAAGCAATTCTCCTGCCCCAGCCTCCTGAGTAGCTGAGATTACAGGCATGTGCCACCATACCCAGCTAATTTTTTGTATCTTTATTAAAGACAGGGTTTCACCATGTTGGCCAGGCTGGTCTTGAACTACTGACCTCGTGATCCACCCACCTCGGCCTCCCAAAGTGCTGGGATTACAGGCATGAGCCACCGCGCCTGGCCATTTTTTTGTATTTTTAGTTGAGACAGGGTTTCACCATGTTGCCCTGGCTAGTGTCAAACTCCTGGCCTCAAGTGATCTGCCCACTTCAACCTCCCAAAGTGCTAGGATTACAGGCATGAGCCACCGCCTCTGAGCCTCAACACTAAATGGTATTTCATGGTATTTCACAAAGAAGACCATGACATCCAGACTCTGAAACATGAACCCAAGTTAACACAAGCTTACCTCAATGCAAAATGAGACACAGAGAGAAAATGAAAGGGGTGCTGAGTGGTTCTGATTAGAGGAATGCAAAACTGACAAAGGGCAAGGGCACAGGATAAGTGTTGAAATGTACAAAAATAAAGAACTAAAAGGACTTAAAAATGAGATAGATCAGCAGTCACCCTTCTGAAGTCCTAACTTCTAAGTCTAGGGGAGCTCTCAATGCCTATTCATCCCCTTGGGTAATCCATACGACCTCTGTGTATTTATCCAGTGGAATCACACTTGTCTCTAAGGAGATAAAAGTACCATAGACAGCCAGGCGTGGTGGCTCACACCTGTAATCCCAGTACTTTGGGATGCCAAGGCAGGCAGACCACCTGAGGTTGTCAGTTTGAGATCAGCCTGACCAACATGAGGACATCCCATCTCTACTACAAATACAAAATTAGCTGGGCGTGCTGGCACAAGCCTGTAATCCCAGCTACTCAGGAGACTGAGGCAGGAGAATCACCTGAACCAGGAGGCAGAGGCTGCAATGAGCCGAGATCGTACCATTGCACTCCAGCCTAGGCAACAAGAGCGAAACTCCGTCTCAAAGAAAAAAAAAAGTACCACAGATACCAAGGAGCCAGAAGCAGTGTAAGTTGTTCTGTGCCCGCACCTTCCCTACCTCAATGCTGGGGGTGAAGGGTAAGATGTGGGCACAGGTGAGTCCTCTACTAGCACCCTGGCTTGGTGGCAGGCCTGGGAAAGAGGAGAGCGGCAGCAGCAGGGGCAGTTAGCACTCAGCGCCCCCACCTCTAGCTCTGCTGAGAATCCCAGGTGTCACAGCAGAAGATGAAGCCAGGGTACCGTGGCAAAGGCACCCCACATCCTCCCTCCTTCAGAGCATACCTGTTTACCAGGTCAACGGGATGCAAGGACAGGTCTCCTTGCCACTCCTCTTCCAAGGAGAGATGGGGGTTTTATGACTTCATCCCAATGAACCAAAGACCAGGACAGAAAATGCTCAACATTTAGGTAAAAAAATGTGTGTTCCAAGCTGAAATTTCTCTCTTCTTCCCTTTTGTTGGTATTTATTATATATACACATACACAAATAAAGCATGCAGCAACTTTCAGACTCTCTAAGCTAAAAAATAATGCACTAGACAAACTGATTTCTAGACTTTAAAAATTGTTCTGAGCAAAGAACTTCATACACTGAAGCTTTTGGGGTTATCTGTGGACAAACGCACAACGGAAAGTGGGACTTTCAGGCTAGGTGCAATAGGCTCACCTCCTGTATTGCTACAATAGCAATATAGGAGGTCCAGGCAGGAGAATCACTTGAGGCCAAAAGTTTGAGACCAGCTGGGCAACATAGTGAAACCTCCACCTCTACAAAAAATGAAAAATTAGGTGAGCATGGTGGTGCATCCCTGTAGCTCCAGCTACTTGGAGGCTGAAGCAGGAGGATAGTTTGGGTCCAGGAGTTTGAGGCTGCAGTGAGCTATGACCTCACCATTGTACTCTAGCCTGGGCAATACAGCAAGATCCTACTTCTAAGAAAAAATAAAAAGAAAAAAAGAAAGAAAGAAAAAAAGATCACCCTCCCTTCCAGAGTGCCAGAGACAGCTTCACTGCACTGAATCTTACACACCAGCTTACACATATGTAACTAAACAATTTCCAGAACATAGGCATGTCAAAGGTCACTCTAGACAAGAATACACATTCCTTCAGTACAGTCTTTTATCCTTCCAGCTAATTTAATTTATGCAACAAAACAATAAGGAATGCTCACTTTCATATGCAATAAAAGCTTAAAGAACCCCAAGTAAGAAACCTCTCCTCCCTTAGCCTCTGTTTCTTTTGGGGAGAGGAGAGAACTAGAAATGCTTCCCTTCAAGTTTTACAAAATTCTGGCTATTAATTGTTAGGAAACTAAATAGAAACTATTATCATTAAGAACCTCTACTCCAATACTTGGTTATTTCCACCCATTAAGAACACTGGGCCTGGTGCAGTGGCTCATGCCTGTAATCCCACCACTTTGGAAGGTCAAGGCAGGTGAATTGCCTGAGCTCAGGAGTTCGAGACCAGCCTGGGCAAGACAATGAAACCCTTGTCTTTGCTAAAATGCAAAACAATTAACCAGGCATGGCCGTGTGCACCTGTAGTCCCAGCTACTCGGGAGGCTGAGACAGGAGAATTGCTTGAACCCAGGAGATGGAGACTGCAGTAAACTGAGATCGTGCCACTGCACTCCATCCTGGGTGACAGAGCAAGACCCCATCTCAATAACAAACAAACAAAAAAAACAAAATCATAACACTGAAAGAACATGTAAAAATCAGCAGTTATGTCAGAAAACTTAGTTTTCTAAATTCTAAATTGGTAAGATACACTAATTTTAAGACTATCATAACTCTTCCTGGCTAGCCATCCATCATTATTTTAAACACTCATGCCTAAACAGAAACCCAGAAAGCAACATTTCTGCTCGATACTCACTTTGAAACGGTTTGGATGATGAAAACATCTTTTCCTCTCACGGACTCTTGAATTTGTACTCTTGTTTCTGGCAGGAAAAGGAAAAAGAAGGGAGGGAAAGGCATATAGTTCCAATTTTTCAAAATACACAAAAAATCTGCATCATTCCCTAATGTAATAAAATATGCAAACTGGAGCTGTTATAAAACTCAGAGGGCTTTAGATGTTACAAGGGATAATAAATATACTGCCATTAATCACACCTTTTAAAACATGACAGCTTTAAGAGGGAATTATATTTCTGACTCGAAATAAGTAAACTTACAATTCTTCTTATATATACGAACAGTGAGTGCTATGCCACTCTGAGGATAGTATCGTTATAGAAAATTATATACTTATTCAATCAGCATCAATTGAGAATGTCTTAGGTACAAAACATTGTATGTTGTGAGAGCAAAGATAAATAAGACCCAATATCCCCACTCTCAAAATATGTGTGATCAGCCACAAGGAAACAGACAAGTTCATAGTAGGACATTCTACAAGACAACCTCTTCAACAAGTCACTGTCATAGGAAGAAAAAGAGGTAAGGGGACTGTTATAGGTATGCGTGACCATACCTGGCTAATTTTCTATTTTTAGTAGAGATAGGGTTTCTCCATGTTTGTCAGGCTGGTCTCGAACTCCCGACCCCAGGTGATCTGCCCACCTTGGCCTCCCAAAGTGCTGTGATTACAGGTGTAAGCCACTGCACCCGGCCCCCTAAAGCGAAATTAAAAAAAAATATCCCTTGAACTAAGAATCCTAGTTTGGGGTTTGGTGGGGAGGATGGAAACAACTATAAAAGACCCTTTAGGCCGGTCGCAGTGGCTCACACCTGTAATCCCAGCACTTTGGGAGGCCCAGGTGGGTGGATCATCTGAGGTTAGGAGTTCAATACTAGTCTGGCCAACATGGTGAAACCTCGTCTCTACTAAAACAAACATTAGCTGGGCATGGTGGTGCACACCTGTAATCCCAGCTACTCAGAGGGCTGAGGCAGGAGAATTGCTTGAACCTGGAAGGCAGAGGTTGCAGTAAGCCAAGATCGCGCCACTGCACTCCAGCCTGGGCAACAAAGCCAGACTCCATCTCAAAAAAAATAAATAAATAAAAGACCCTTTAGGACAAATAGGGAAATGTGAATATAGGCCAGATATTAGATGATTAAAGAATTGTTGGCCAGGCGCAGTGGCTCACACCTGTAATCTCAGTAGTTTGGGAGGCCAAGGTGGGCAGATCACCTGAGGTCAGGAATTTAAGACCAGCCTGACCAACGTGGAGAAACTCCATCTCTACTAAAAATACAAAATTAGCCAGGTGTGGTGGCATATACCTGTAGTTCCAACTACTCGGGAGGCTGAGGCAGGAGAATCACTTGAACCCAGGAGGTGGAGGCTGTGGTGAACCGAGATCACACCATTGCACTCCAGCCTGGGCAACAAGAACAAAACTCCATCTCAAAAAAGAAAGAAATCCACAAATGTTACTTCCTTCCCAATAAACACCAAGTATTCTCCCTCCCTTTATTCAGAAACCTGGAGAGTAAACCTCCCGGAGTCATATGCCACCGCTTCTCCCTTTCACCTTCCCTCTCAGACTCCAGACAAGAAACATCATTCAATTCCCTCTAGGGAAAGAATCTTCTCCAAACTATCCTTGATGAGTTTTTTTTAATTTTACTTTTTCCCTACTGATGCCACATAGGGGATCTTGGGAGACAGGAAAGAGGCAGTAATGGAGATAAACATGGGAAAAGCAAAACTTTTCTCTTTTTGTCAAAGCCTCCTGTAAGCTTTATAATACTTAAATATTTGATAAAATCCTGTAGGGGGGCCAGGCCTGGTGGCTCACAACTGTAATCTCAGCACTTTGGGTGGCTGAAATGAAAGAATTGCTTGTCTCCATGAGTTTGAGACCAGTCTAGGCAACATAATACCCTGGGGCTCTACAAAAAAAAAAAAATTTTAATTTTCTAGTGGAAAAGGAGCAGGAATAAGTATTTATTAAGCACCTACTGTGTGCCAAAAACTGTGTAAGGCACACAAATTATCCCACTTAATCCTCAAAAGGCCCTAATTGATAGTTTATTTATAGTTAAGAAAGGTAAAATAACTTGTCAAGGATAAGGTATATAACTCTCAAGCCCATGCAAGCTGTAAATCGCTCCTGCTAAAATAATTTCAAATATCCACCATTGCCAAAGAAATTATAACGATTACTATTTATTTATTTAGAGACAGGGTCTCCCTCTGTCACCCAGGCTGGAGTACAATGGTGTGATCACAGCTCACTGCAGCCTCCACCTCCCGGGCTCAGTCATTCCTCCTACCTCAGCCTCCCCAGTAGCTGGGACTACAACTACACACCACCACTCCTGGCTAATTTTTGTATTTTTTGTAGAGACAGGTTTTGCCATGTTGCCCAGGCTGGTCTCAAACTCCTGAGCTCAAGCAATCTGCCTGCCTCAGCCTCACAAAGTGCTGGGATTAGAGGCATGAGCCACTGTACCTGGCCCTAAAAAGATTAAATGACACACTTTTTTTTTTTTTTAATATAACTTGGGATGATTATGTAATGACATGTATCAATTAGCAAAAAGTATTTCTTAACAATATTTTATGAAGTCTAACCCAAGGCAGCTTAGGTGTAGGTAAAGAATAACTAAAACCGTGGTCACACAGGATTTACTCATCCTGTCTAAGGTGACAGGATTTACTCATCCTGCCTAAGGTGACATAAATTCAAGCAACGGTTGAGCTCATGTTCATTCAGTTGACTAGCTGGTTCAAATACGTATGCAGTTTTTACCGAATGGGGTCTCAGAACTGGAGTTCAAGCCGCAGAAATGACTTGCACCAGGGTTACATATCTAGCTGGTATTGGTGAGAGCTAAAAAAAACCACTCTATTCTACCTTGCCTGCCTGACTTCTTGCTAATAGAACTGTACAACTGAATCAAATCGTTTCAATAGTAAAGGATGAAGGACTGAGCCAATACCCACATTCCACAAAAAGGTCAATGTTTCACATGCCCAAGATAGCTCACCTCTGTTAGGTTCCTGGTAAACCTGCACTTTGCCCATCTCCACCCCCAGTCGCCTAGAGAAGAAAAAGGGGGAAAAAGCTGAAAAGGTAATAGGAGAAACCCAGTTTCTTTACTATTTAAGGAGGCTTGTAAATGGATAAAAGTAAAATAAGGTTATTCTTTTCTCTTTTTTTTACATTAAACATGTATACTATTTACCAACTGAAAATAAAGTTATTCTTCTTATAAATTTAAAGTCAATATTAAATTGTTATGTCAATCCATTACCTCGCCCCCTCACCTCAACCCCACATCTCCCCGGGAAGGACTATGCAGTCCCACCGTGCCTGCCTCACTGGCCATCTTCTTTGGACACTCTGTACTCTAGCCCACATTCCTGAGACACACCAAGGACTCCTCCTGCATGTTGCAGGGCCTTGGAATCTGCTGTCCCCTCTGCTTGGAGGGCTCTGCCTCCAGACCTTTACTTGGTGGCTTATTCAGGTTTCTCAACTCACATACCATCCCCTCAGTTTAAAGGCACTTTAGCACACAGGCTAAAGCAGAACAACCTGCCCCATCATTACTTTCACATTGTATTCTTCATAGCATTGATCATCATCTGAAATTACCTTGTTTGTTTTGTTGACTTGATTTCTGTTTGGCTCCCATAGTTAAATGTAAATTTCATAAAAAGGATGGATCTTGACTCACTGTTAATCCCCAATATCTAGATCAAAGTCTAGTACACAGTAGGGGCATAATATTTGTTTAATAAATATCTAAAATTATACTAAACTATAAGCTATAACTTATTTCATATAGTATACAAGTCAGTGTTCTTTATACTCAAATAATTTTATACATATATAGCAGATAACAAAATTCCTGGCACTTACGAGGCACTCAATAAATGTCTGCTGAAAGAATATGTAGAGAGATGGGATAGTTTATAAAAAGAATAGCCCTTAATATATGCAGATGAGACATACTGCATGATGAAAAAACAAGATACACACAGAACTATAAAATAATCTGCTTTCAAGTTTAGCAATCACTGCTCATCTGATCATCAATTTTAAAGCATCGCATAATGAATACAAATTTTCATGGTATAATTATAACTCACTCTGCAATTTTCTTTGAGAGCTCCATACATGATGAATTTGAGTTTGCTGAAAACAACACCAGACCACCTTTGGTTATGTTCATCTTGGTTTCTAATTCAGGTGGCGTCACACAAAACATCAAAACCTTCTTGGTATTCCAATTCTCAGAGCCTAGAAGGATATAACACATATAAAAAACTGTCATGTGATATGAAATATACCTGAATGGATTTTTTTTTTAAAGGAAATGATTTCAACTAAAGGAAATTAGTTTCCATCTTTACAGTGTTTTTAAAATATTAGAAATATATATATGGACAAACAGAAAGTTCACTTGGATTTCAGGGTTCCAAATTTATGGAAATACATTATCACATGATGTTCACAACCACTGAGAAGAAATGATAAACTTACAAGAAAGGTGGAGCTGAAGAGCTCAATGTTTTACTGATTGCTGCTTAAAGTCAATTATGGACAACCTCCTTTTATTCTCTGACAACAAAATTCCTCCTGGATTAACACACAGAAAAATGGCAGAGCCATTAGCAAGAACAAGGACTGATTAATCCTTAAAGAATAAATAACCCATCTACATCCAACTTTTCCTGTAATTCTTGTTTACCATAAAACCTTTCCCGGCCTTTCAGCTGCCCTGTGTCATGTCTAAAACTGACCTAGTCATCTTCATTTTCCTCAAGTAGAATACAGGCTGATACATAATCAACTTGAAGGAAACATAAGTGACCACCCAAATGACAGGCAGTGGGCCACAAATAAAAAGGACCCTGTCTTAGAAGTCATCAGTGCTGAGTGTGCTCATCACATAATGGAGGTGCTAGATGGGAGGAACAGCAACAATCCAGCAGGCTGTGGGCAAGGGAACCCTTTCTCAGCAAGCCCACTGCATTTCCACAGTTGTATATTCACTTGGGACCTCTGGAAAGGCTGGTAGAGATCATCAATGGGCTGAAACCAACCTAATCTTTTTCATTACTCTCAAATTTTAATTATACAAGTAAAACACAAACACATCCTCCCTATAAAAACCTAAAACATGATAGTTAAGGCTAAAGTAACCAGCCTCGATCCCAGGTTCTCCCCAGAAGTGAGGGTTCTTATCAGTTTGGTAGGGACAACATCAGACATTTTCTATGCATTTATACACGTGACCTCCATAAAAAATATATATGGCCAGCCACAGTGGCTCATGCCTGTAATCCTAACACTTTGGGAGGCTGATGCAGGCGGATCACTTGAGAACAGGAGTTCAAGACCAGCCTGACCAACATGGCAAAATCTCATCTCTACTAAAAATATAAAAAAATTAGCCAGGCATGATGGCGCATTCCTGTAATCCCAGCTACTCAGGAAGCTGAGGCAGGAGAATCACTTGAACCTGGGAGGCAGAGGTTGCAGTGAGCCAAGATGGCACCACTGCACTCCAGCCTGGGCGACAAGAGCAAAACTCTATCTTAAAAAAAAAAAATGGCTAGGTGCAGTGGTTCACATGTGTAATCCCAGCACTTCGGGAGGTCAAGGTGGTTAGATCACTTGAGGTCAAGAGTTCAAGACCAGCCTGGCCAACATGGTGAAACCCTGTCTCTACCAAAAATACAAAAAATTAGCCAGGTGTGGTGGTACACCCCTGTAATCCCAGCTACTTGGGAGGCTGAGACAGGAGAATCGCTTGAATCCAGGAATTGGAGGTTGCACTGAGCCAAGATCACGCCACTGCACTCCAGCCTCGGTGACAGAGTGAGACTCTGTCTCAGAAAAAAAAATTAATTTGCCGGCGCGGTGGCGTGTGCCTGTAGTCCTGTGGCCCCAGCTACTTGGGAGGCTGAGGTGGGAGGATCGCTTGAGCCCAGGAGTTCTGGACTGTAGTGCGCTACACCGATTGGGTGTCCACACTAAGTTTGGTATAAATATGGTGACCTCCTGGGAGCAGGGGACCACCAAGTTGCCTAAGGAGGGGTGAACCAGCCCAGGTTAGAAACGGAGCAGGTCAAAACTCCCGTGCTGATCAGTAGTGAGATTGTGCCTGTGAATAGCCACTGCACTCCAGCCTGGGCAACATAGCAAGACCCCGTCTCTTAAAAAATAATAATTTAAAAATTAATTTTTAAAATATGTGTATATAAAAATATATATATGTATATATAATATTTCAAACACAAAAAGATGTCATTGTGTAAATGTATCTATAATTTGCTTTTCACCCGGCAGTCTCTTTTGGCAATCTGGGTTAGAAGATATAGACTTGGTCAGGCACAGTGGCTCATGCCTGTAATCCCAGCACTTTGGGAGGCCAGAGGACCGCCTGAGCCCAGGAGTTTGCAACCAGCCTGGGTAATGTGGTGAGATGTTACCACCTCTATAAAAAATTTTAAAATTAGCCAAGTATGGTAGTGCATGCCTATAATCTCACCTACTTGGGAGGCTGAAGTGGGAGAATCACTTGAGCCCAGGAGGCCAAAGCTGCAGAGAGCTGTGTTCACACCACTGCACTCCAGCCTAGGGGACAGACTGAGACCCGGTATCCAAAACAAACAAACAAACGACAACAACAAAAACACAAGAAGATATTATAATAGAGACCTATTTTGCTCTAACTGCCGCCTAGTCTTCCATAGCATAGATATGCCACTTTTAGCCAGATCTGAAGGGGCCTCCCTGTGCACGAGTGCAGTGAGACTGCCAGGCCACAGGTGGTACAATTTCACAGTCCCACTAGCACTTCCTGCAGAGGCATTCCAGCTGGCACAATCCAGGAATCTGCAATGGGAAATATGGCAGACTACAATGCAATTTACCTTAAATTTGCCTACGAGTTACAAAGAGAAATGTATACACAACTAACCAAAGCCCTAAAGTGACCAAGGTGGACCACTGGCATCTACTATGGAAGTGGCTTTGGGGCAGGGATCAGCGAATTACAGCCTACAGGCCAAATCAGGTCCCTTGAAAGCCTATTTCTGTAACACAGGCTGGAACACAGCCACACTTATTTGTTTACAAATTGTTTCTAGATAACAACAGTAGCACTGAGTTTCAACCACAAAGCCTGAAATATTATCTGGTCCTTTACAGAAAAAGTTTGCTAACACCTTTTACAAGATAATGTAGCATCTGCAAAGGCTACAAGAAGAGTGGCTGGTATAAATGAAAGAAAGAATACATTTAATTATCAACATTCTAGAAGGGATCTTAAATGATTTCTAAAGCTATCTCTCAGCCCCGTCTCTCAACCAAAAACATCTGTGTTTAAAAGCAAAAGGTCTGGCCAGACACAGTGCCTCACACCACTAATCCCAGCACTTTGGGAGGCCAAGGTGGGCCAATTGCTCTAGTCCAGGAGTTTGAGATCCCCTTGGCTACACAGTAAGACCTAGTCTCTATTAAAAAAGCAAAAAATGAAGCGGCAGGATCATTGAGTCCAGTAGTCGGGACTGCAATGAACCATGATTGCACCATTTCACTGCACTCCTGCCTAGACGATGGGAGTGAGATCTTATCTCAGAAATAAATAAATAAACAAATAGGGTGTTACAGGTCCAGGAAAGGAAACAAAAACAAACTAATTTTCTTGCAGTTGTAAATACAGGATTTAGAGCCAAACTCATGTTTGCAACTTGAACTACTTCCCCTAAACTCACAGTGAGGACTTACATAAATTATCTAATACTTAAAATCTCGTAGCCTCAATATCATCCACACAACTGCAAAAACTGACCCCACAGGTGGTCGATTTCTGCAAGGCACTTAACACAGTGCCCTGCATATCGGACGTGCTACCTATGAATCGACTTCTAATATCTTGATTATCTACCATACAGTAATAGGCATGGGGGAGAGGCATGTTTTTTACAGCCCCTAACCTTCAAAGAAGAAGCTCCTTAAAGTACAGCAGCGTTCGGCTGGGTGCGGTGGCTCACACCTGTAAATCCTAGCACTTTGGGAGGCCGAGGTGGGTGGATCACCTGAGGTCAGGAGTTCAAGACCAGCCTGGCCATCATGGTAAAACCCCATCTTAAAAANCAAGACCAGCCTGGCCATCATGGTAAAACCCCATCTTAAAAAAAAAAAAAAAAAAAAAAAAAAAAAAAAAAAAAAAAAAAAAAAAAAAAAAAAAAAAAAAAAAAAAAAAAATCAGCAGCTTCTTGAGAGGAGTTGGAACACTTAGAATGAAAGTATTTTAGAGGTAGGAAGAGATCTTAGAGATAATTCAGCCCATCCCTCCTTAATCTTTTGTTCAAAGCCAATCTGCAGGAATCCTGCCAAGGAACCACTCAACAGAAGCTTGAACAGCCCCAGGGTCTGATGCCCTCCTCTGCTAAGGACCCATCATTCCAAATTCTTTCTTAGAACATGCTATGGCCGGGCACAGTGGTTCACACCGGTAATCCCAGCACTTTGGGAGGGGGAGGCTGGCGGATAATCTGAGGTCAGATGTTCGAGACCAGCCTGGCCAACATGGTGAAACCCCATTTCTACTAAAAATGCAAAAATTAGCCAGGCCTGGTGGCTCATGCCTGTACAGCTACTTGGGAGACTGAGGCAGGAGAATCGCTTGAACCTGGGAGGTGGAGGTGGCAGTGAGTGGAGATAGCACCGCTGCATTTCACTCTGGGTGACAGAGCAGGACTCTGTCTCTAAAAAAACATGCTGAGATTCCTGTCCCTGCAGCCTCTGCCCACTTTTCGGGAAACATCAAATTCCATTTCCATAGGACAGCCTCCAAACTATTTCAAGATAGCTCTCCTGCCTTTGTATATTTTTTCCAGGATATTTCCTGAAGTCTTTCCTTATCTCTTATGGTTTAAATGTCCTGCATCACCCTGAATATGAACTCTGACGTTCCAGGCTTCAGATCAGACCTCTATACAGAATCCTAACCTAAGATCACCCTCAACATAACATTGGTGGGGTGGATTGAGGAGCATCCACTTGGAAATGACTATCAATATAGTCATGTTTTGTGCCTATTCATTTCACAAGTTGTTCAAACATAAGGGCGGTTTCTGGTTTTAGTTATCCTTTCTCCTGTTGGTAATCAAGGCTGTGTTCTTTACCAAGCTTCAAGAAAAGAGTTGTAAAGATTATCCTCAAAAACATGATAATCATCAAGATGGGGCCAGCAGGAGGCTTGTTAGCATAAGGTTTTAGTGTGAAATGTGAACACTCCCTTATTTTCCCCATGAGCTATAATTGCTTTATGTTTATTCTAAATTTACTCTAGAATGTGTGAGAATTATTTATAACATTTATGAAAACATCGTTTTCAGAGAATCTTAGCACTTTGTAAAGAGCAAATCACACTCCTCTTTTGAATTAGATTTGATAATCTGTTAATTCTCATGAATGAAGAAACCACAATGAGAGATCATTTCCTTTGGACAGACTAGCAATCATTTCAAAACCACTCACCCACATTTCAGATGAGGAAGGCTCACATTGAAGTGTGTTGTCTTCCCTCTAAAGTGTCTACTGTGTAAAACACCTACTTAAAGATGGCTGAAGTAGGAGTGTGAAGAGTCGGGTTTGCCTTCCAGTTACTAGGCTTTCTGCACATCACTTGTCCTTGCTGGGCCTCAGCCATTACCCTCCAGATAGCAGAGACATAAGCTTGGTAAAAAGCTTTCCCTACCAGAATTTAAGGTACAGGCAGCAGAGTTGTTTTTTTGTTTTGTTTTGTTTTTACCATGATATTCTCTGCTGTATACCCTGTGTCCACAACAGCAGCTGGCACATGATAGGGGCTAAACAAATGATTGCCGAATAATGCCTGACCCCAATGAGTCACAGTGATTCACAAATGAAATTGAAAGATAAACTAAAAGGCATCATGAAGTATAAAAACTGGCTGGGTGCGGTGGCTCACGCCTGTAATCTCAACACTTTAGGAGGCCAAGGAGAGCAGATCACCTGAGGTCAGGAGTTCGAGACCAGCCTGGCCAACATGATGAAACCCCATCTCTACTAAAAAATACAAAAATTAGCCGGGTGTGGCGGCATGCACCTATAACCCCAGCTACTCAGGAGGCTGAAGCAGGAGAATCACTTAAACCTGGGAGGCAGAGGTTGCCGTGAGCCAAGATCGCGCCAGTGCACTTCAGCCTGGGCAACAGAGGAAGACTCCATCTCAAAAAAAAAAAAAAGTACAAAAACTTATGTTTATTAGTGATGTGCCTCACTCCAAGAAAATTTGTTTTAATATCAATATTGATGAGAATTTGAAGGGCAAATTCTAAATCGAATTACTCTTCCACTCCTCTCTGATCCCAGGCTCTGCTTATTTCTCCAACAGAATGTTAACTCATGCCTAACATTATCTGAAGTATTCACAATGCTTATGACAACCCAGTGAAGCCAGTACTAGAATGAGACCCATTTTAGAAAGGGGAAACTAGGTTTCTAGATGAAGAAACTTACTCAAGGCTGCAAAACCTCTAAACAGCAGAAATAGCTGTCTCAGCATGATTTGTAGTAGTTAGTCGCATACAACAGTAGGCTGCACAGCCTGTCTCTCACCCACACAGAAAATGACTTGGCATCCTGCTGAGAGTTCTGCATACAGATAGCAGAATCGGACAAATACCCAGATTTTGAAAAATGTCTATTGTAAACATGCCTTGTTTGGAAAATTATATAAAGTGCCAAAGAAAGAACATAGAAGTTTGATTCGGTATTTCCACATCTGGTAATTATCCCAAGGAAATAAGGAAAAAACTACATGCTCAATGATAATGGTCAACACAAGACTTTTTAAAAAGCAAGTACACCAGACCGGTGTAAAGGTTCCGTAATAAAGTAATTAAGTAAAACACAGGATAGAAATTCAATAAATATTCAACACTCTGCAAGTACCTACGAATGACCAAATGTAACAAGCTCAAATCACAGTTAATAATGGTACACACCAGGGCAGCAGGAAAGGAATATGGACAAGAAGGGTTTGCTTTTGTGGGGTTCAATAATGTGGGTGAATTATTTCTATTTGTGCAATTAAATTTTTTTTTTTTTTTTTTAAGACGGGGTTTCACCATGTTGGTCAGGCTGGTCTAGAACTCCCTACCTCAGGTGATCTGCCCGCCTTGGCCTCCAAAGTGCTTGGACTACAGGCGTGAGCCACCACGCCCGGCCTGTGCAATTAAATTTTTTAAACACTAGAGATCCCACTTCGTCATGCCCCAAAGCCCCAGTCCGCATTTTCATAACCCTTTCAAAAGCTAAACACCCAAATGGGGCCAATATTAACAAAAGAAAAAAATTATTATCATCAAGCAGAATACTTAAAAATTTCATCACGGTTCCCCCTCAACCTCTGCTGGGGTTAGTTCTGAGTTGGATAAAATCATCCGTTAGGGGGTGACAGAAATATCCGTGACTAACAAAGAGCCAAGTAAATCAAGTCAGGGGCTCCGTGTCAGGTTAGGGATGGAGAATGGCTGGTTGGGCTTGCTTTCAGAGCTGCCACCTCAGGTCCCATCATCAGGGCTCGACTCCCTAGCAGCGCCTCAGGGAGCCCAGAGAGCCCAGGCGCCGGACGCCCGACCCCGGCCCCGGCCGACCCCTGATGGGAGAGAAGGAAGGGAGGGAGGGATGGAAGGGCCGCGAGTGCGAAGTCGACCCCGTGAGCCCTCAGAGAGCCACCACCCCAGGACCCCGACCCGTCCACCGGCCGACGCCGCGGGCTCCCCGCTCCGTGCACCTGCGCCCCGCAATGCTGGAGCCAGCCAGCCCTCGCCCCCACTCTCCACTGGCTCCCGCCCGCCTACCTGGCCCCGACCCCAGCCCCGGCCCAGCCGCAGCCTCGGCTGCAGAAGGAAAAAAGCGCAGGGTCTCCTGGCAGCGTCTCTAGGAGCAAAATGGCGACTCCATGCACAAAATCGGCGTCCGCGGCGACTGCGAGGCCGGTGGGCGGGGTGGGGGCGGGGCGAGGCGGGGCCAGAGCCCGGAAGACGGAGGCACCTGGCTCCGGGCTGTGGGCGTGGCCCACCCGAGGGGAAGGCGCGGGACAGTGGGCGTAGCCACAAGGGTAGGATCGGGCTGGCGCGATTGGCTGGGTGGTGGGCAGGGATACGCCTGTCTGGCCCACGGGGAGCTGCTAGCCCGAGACCAGCTGTGACAGCCGAGGCATGTTACAAGGAATGAGTATGGACAGAGTACGACATTTGGAATTACAAATACCTGGGTTCAAACCTCCACTGGCCTGTAACCTTGGACAAGTCATTTCACCATTCTGAGCTTGTTTTCTCATCTGAAAAACAAAGATGACAGCAGCACTCACTCCATAAGACTGTTGTGAGGATTAAATGAGATAAAACGAACGGGCGCAGTGGTTGACGGCTTGTAATCCCAGGATTGTGGGAGGCCGTAAGCGCGCGGATCACGAGGTCAGGAGTTCGAGACCACCCTGACCAACATGGGGAAACCCGGTCTCTACTAAAAATACAAAACAAAACAAAAACAAAAAATTAGCCAGTTGTGGTGGGAGGGCGCCTGTAATCCCAGTTACTCAGGTGGCTGAGGCAGGAGAATCGCTTGCACCCAGGAGGTGAAGGTTGCGGTGAGCCGAGATCGCGTCACTGCACTCCAGCCTGGACGACAGAGCGAGATTCCGTTTCAAAAAAAAAGAGAGAGACAACACATCGCTCTTAGCACAGTTCCACGTGTATAATAAATGGCTAATTTTTGTATTCTTTGCAGAGACGGGGTTTCACCATGTTGGTCAGGCTGGTCTCGGACTCTTCGGTGATCCGCCCGCCTCGGGCTCCCAAAGTGCTGGTATTACAGGCATGAGCCACCACGCCCGGCTTCCATTGCCTAAGTTCTTTATAACTTAGGTAATGATTACTCTATATTGTATGGATAACATAATAGCAAACACATAGGTCCTCTTTTAAGTCCTTTACATATGTTAACGGTAACTTATTTAATCCTTTTAAGAGCATAAAGTAGGTATTATCCTCTCCATTTTAATAGTTGTGGGAACTGAGACGCCGACGTTAAATAACTTTTCCAATGACAAAGAAATGGCCAGAATTTCGACCCAGTAGGCTTCGCACCAGTCGTCGCTTATCTAATCCCTATACCACAACGTCTCTCCAATTCTGCTTTGGATTTTTCACAATAGTGAGGCATGAAATCATTCATCACAGGTTGCACAGCTAGCTAGAGCCTTTATAGTTCAACCTC
>NW_016107853.1:982922-987914 GCF_001604975.1 Cebus imitator
AAAAAAAAAAAAAAAAAAAAAAAAGTAGAAACGAAGAATACAAGCATCTCAACCAACGAATTATAAATTAGGTGATATTTCGTGAAATTCAGTCGTTTGAGACATTTCCTTTGCCTGACAACTTTACAGGGACAAATCCCTTTGCAAGGAACAAGGCCCATGACTCCAGTGATTATCTGCATAACAAAATTTGATTCCTCTTCTGCGGGACGTCGGCTGGGCTCAAGTCTCTTCTGCGCTGGGATCTAACTCCGGACACACCCCCCCACCTCCGCTGTGGCTGGCATAGACTACACGCGTCACATATCGGCATGTGACTGGATCTGGCCAATCAGGGCAGTTAATCCCTCTCCGCTCGCTGATTCGCTCCGAAGATAGGCCACTGAGCCAATCGGAGCCCAGGAAACACCGTCTGCTGCCCTGCGCCGGGAATGTAGCTGGAGGCTCGCTCTCTCTAACTGACGCCGCAGCTGTTGGGATGCCAGGAGGGGAACTGACTGAGGAGGGTCCTGAGAGAAGAGAGAGAGGTTGGGATGCAGACCGGGCCCAGATGAGTTTACGCTGAATCTGCAGTCAGTAGGTCCTTGGACTTTTCTATTATGGAAGCCAACAAGAACCTCCCCTGCACCCTGTGAAGCCAGTGTGGATCGAGTTTCTAGCACTTGCAGGGTCTACACGGTCTCCTCAGCTTCCTTCTCCATAGCTGTTTCTTACCAGCTTGGGGCCTCCACCCCGAACTGTTGGGAAACATGCTGTTCCTGCCTCCAGGCGTGTACTTCTTCCTGCAGCCCCTCCCCCACTAACTCCTCCTTGAACTTGATATCTCAGCTCCATTGTCACTTTCGATCCTTCCCCTAAACCACCCCCTTCCCAAATAAAGATGTTTCGTGTACTTTTCTTTCACTGGGCTTATCACGATTTCTAATTAAGTGTTTGGGTGGTTATTTGACAAATGTCACCACTCCAGCCTCTGTACACTGTAAGCCCTATGAGGGCAGGCTCTTTGTCCTTCCTGCTGATCACTGTTTCCCAGTGCTTGGCACAAGTATGGTACTAAATAGATGTCTGGAAAATGGAGTGCCTTTTCCTTGCTGGAAAGTGGGCAGTAGCACAGTATTATATAGTGTTTGCACCATACAAGGATAATATTACTGAAAAAAATTTTTTTTGTAACAGACAGAATCTTGCCCAAGCTGGAGTGCAGTGGTGCAATCATAGCTCACTGCAGCCTGGAACTGGGCTCCAGTGATCCTCCCACCTCAACCTCAAAGCTCTGGGATCACAGTCATGAGCCACCACTCTCAATTTTTTAATTTTATTTTTCCACTCTCATAAGCCAGAATGAGCTAGCTCCAGTATATCACTGTTCTGCAGTGAGATGGCTTGTTCCTCAATAGTTTCCCATGCTGCAGGCACTTCGTTTGTAGTTTCCTTTGTTCTGTTCTAGCAATACCACTCCTCCATCCACCTTCCATTCTCCAAGGACTATTGAAATGCCTCACAGGCTGATGTCCAATCTCTTATTCTCTTTATCCTTGGGGTTTAGACCATACGATTGTGCTCCAGTAGGTGTTCAGCCAAGATGACCCACCAGGTGACTGCAGCCCCAGCCACCACCTGACTGCAACTGTATGAAAGACTCCAAGCAAGAGTCACCTAGCTAAGCCCAATCAAGCCACAAAAAATTGAGAGCTAAGAAATTTTTTATTAAAGCCCAAATTTGGGCATATTTTGTTACACAATAGATAATGAGAAGAAAGGAGCAAACACAGAATGTAAAGCCTGTGGTCAGTTCCACACTAATGCAGTTTTTGCTTAGTCCATTGCTAAACTTGATAATCTCTTGCCCACTTGGAGGTTACAGTCAGAGTCTTTGCATGTAATAGAAGTGCTCAGCTTGCCTGCAACACGTTATTGGCCATATTCAGGGGCTACACTGCATACTGTGGGTAACCCCCGACATGGGCACCGAGGATGGAGAGCTGTGCAAACCCCAGGCACAATTAGTGCCTGAAGAATATCTTAGTTTGTAGGGTTATTACTCAGCTATTTCCTTTATATAATCCTTTATATATAATCATATATTAGTTTATAGAATTAGTGCCTGAAGTATAACTTAATGCTTACATATATCTAGCTTATATAATCATACTTAGTACTTATATCTAGCATACTTAGTTCCATATAATCTTTCTATATAATCATAGGTATTGTAGTTGGAGCTGTACCAACACATTTAGTACTGATTTATAGAATCCTTCTATATAACTATATAGTACTTTATAGTAGGAGGGATGCCTAGAGCAGTCACAAAGCAGAAGCAGTACATGGGAAAACAGCCAGACTAGGACAAGAACCAAGGACCCAGGCGGCGGTGTCCCTCCCTGAAAGGGCATATGCTGTATGGCAGGCTTGGAGCAAGAGCCTCTCCTCCTGAAAAAGGAGTTGTAGTACCTTGCATCCAGCTCCTGTGAAAGTAGGCCTCAGGCCTGAGATCCTGCAAATAACCAAGGGAAAAGAACCCCTCTGGTATGACCAGGTCAAAGCGGCTGTACACCCTGTCAGTCTTTTCTCACTTCTGTGCTAGCTCAAATCATCCTTCTATAAATATCTTAGAGAAGAGCACAAGTCTGTCAGCTCCCACTGCATTGGCTTATGGTATCCTTCTATTAGAAATCCTTTGATGTCTCCAGCCCCAGATAAGAAGTGTTGTGCAGGACACCTATTACACACAGCCCACCTCTTTGCCTCGGTGACCTAATGAGGGTGGACCCCTTTTCTGTACACGACCCTCTACTACTGCACCAGAACGGCCCCCTACTGTGCACAGCCCACCTCTCTGCCCAGGTGGCATAATGGGGTGGCCCCCTCGCTTGTCACATGATTACACATGCCCTATCACTAAGGCTATAGATGATGACCTCATCATGACCCTGACCCCTGCTTGTACCTAATAAATACAGATGCTTCTGGACATTTGGGGCCTCACCTGTCTCTGCTCATAGGCGGCGTGCCCCCCAAGTCCAGCTGCTCTTCTCTAGTTCTTCAGTGTCCTGTCTCTTTACTTCTCTGGTCCTGCACCTCATCACAGCATAAGGGAAACCCCACGACCTCGTGGGGCCAACGGCCCTACATATATAGTCTATAAATCAAGACGCTCCGGGAGGCTGAGGCAGGAGAATCGCTTGAACCAGGGAGTTGGAGGTTGCAGTGAGCTGAGATCACGCTACTGCCCTCCAGCCTGGCAACAGAGTGAGACTCTGTCTCAGAAAAAAAAAGAAAAAAAAAAAGACACTCATGTCCAAGATATTTCCCTTCAACATTCTTTAAAGGAAGCAAAAGAATCTTTGCTATAGTTCGATAGAAATTTTTCAGCAGTATGACATAACCGAAAATACAGGATTCTCCTTCAAATCATTGTTCAAATGAAAAAACAGGGACTCGGCCAGGTGTGGTGGCTCATGCCTGTAATCCTGGCACTTTGGGAGGCCGAGACATGTGGATCACCTGAGGTCAGGAGTTCCAGACCAGCCTGACCAACATGGAGATACACGCTCTCTACTAAAAAAAATGCAAAATTAGCCAGGCGTGGTGGCACATGCCTGTAATCCCAGCTACTCAGGAGGCTGAGGCAGAAGAATCACTTGAACCTGGGAATCGGAGGTTGTGGTGAGCCGAGATGGTGCCATTGCACCCCAGCCTGGGCAACAAGAGTGAAACTCCGTCTCAAAAAACAACAAAAAAAAAGTATAAAAAAACAAAAGAAGAGAAAGAAAAAACAGGGACTCAGCTGTCTGTTACTAGGGTGTAGCCTGCATCCTTCCTCTTCTCCTCATTGCAGAAATGACGTTGGACAGATCCCTCCACCTCTCTAAGTTTCTGTTTCCTCACTGGAAAAATGAGCACTAATATTAGCAGCCATATGACGGCGGGGGGTGAGGAGTGATCTTCAGATAAAGTCATTGAATGAGAGGCACCAAGGAAGCTTTTGCAGCCACCTCTCTGCCCTTGCCTGTGTGGCCATCAGGAAAGAAAAAAAAGGCTCCCCTTTTACCCAGTGGAAGAGGAAGGCAGCTGGCCTGGCTGTAGGAGGCAGCAGGGACCAAAGCCAGGTCACCAGAAAGGAGGCCTTGGACGTTTCTATCATTGAGTCCTTCCCCGCATCCTCTAGCTTTTCTCCTTTTTCTTTCCTTTTTTCCTTCCTTCCTTTCTTTCTTTCATCTTGTTCTGTTGCCCAGACTACACTAGAATGCCACGGCATGATCTCAGCTCACTACAACCTCCGTCTTCCAGGTTCAAGCTATTCTCCTGCCTTGGCCTCCCAAGTAACTGGGACTATAGGTGCGCACCACCATGCCCGACTAATTTTTATAATTTTAGTAGAGACAGGGTTTCACCATGTTGGCCAGGCTGGTCTCGATCTCCTGACCTCAAGTGATCCACCTGCCTAGGCCTCCCAAAGTGCTGATATTACAGACATAAGCCACTGTGCCCGGCTTCTTTTCTCCTTTTTCCATTTTGCTCCAAAATGAAAAGAACTTCGTTGTCTCTTCTTTTTTCCCAAGACGGAGTCTCACTGTGTCATCCAGGCTTGAGTGCTGTGACACGAACTCAGATCACTGCAACCTCTGCCTCCTGGGTTCAATCAATTCTCCTGCCTCAGCCTCCCTAGCTAAGAACTTCATTGTCTTTTGTGAGCACAATAATATTTACGAATGGTAAAAAAATTCAAATGAGAAGAAAAAATTAAAAAGGTATTTGCCATTATCCCATGTGGAGAGGTAGCCACTCTAGGAATTTTCCAACCTGCCTTTTCCCCACAACAATTTATTGCAGGCATGATTCCATGTTGATGAACTCAGGTCAACATATAAGCCATGAATGAAAGACTGCCGACTTGGGAACCAGCACCTAGATGGAAATTCCTTCTCTGCTCACCAGCTGTGTGACCACGATGAATTTCTTTCTTTTTTTTTTTTTTTTTTTTTTGAG
>NW_016107853.1:988054-991837 GCF_001604975.1 Cebus imitator
GTAGAGACGGGGTTTCACCATGTTGACCAGGATGGTCTCGATCTCTTGACCTCGTGATCCACCCGCCTTGGCCTCCCAAAGTGCTGGGATTACAGGCTTGAGCCACCGCGCCCGGCCACGATGAATTTCTTAACCTCTCTATACCTGTTTCCACATCTACAAAATAGGAATAATAACAGCACCTACCTCATAGGGGTGTCTTGATGACCAAGTGAGTTATCTGGCACACAGCTGACCACCACTTTCTATTAGCTACAGTGATTATGAGCTATTGTGATATGAATGAACCATTATTTTCTCTTAACTAATCCCTCATTCTGGGCACTTTTTACTATTAATACATAACCTGTCTTTCCACCTTTGCCCAAATATTTCCTCACGTTAAATTTCTAGACGTAAGCTTGTTTGGTCAAAGGATATGCCCTTTTAAAATTTTGTTCCGTGAAATTTTGTACCAATTTACAGTCTTACCAGGAAAGTGGGAGAGCATCCACGTCTCTTCAACCTCACCAACACCAGGCACCATCCATCATTTGTAGCTTGTTCAAGTGAACGGTCAATGTTTCCTGGGCTTTTAAAATTACTTGTCCATGGGCCAAGTGCGGTGGCTCACACCTCTAATCCCAGCACTTTGGGAGGCTGAGGTGGGTGGATCACCTGAGGTCAGGAGTTTGAGATCAGCCTGGCCAACATGGGGAAAACGCATTTCTACTAAAAATATTTAAAAATTAGCCAGGCGTGGTGGCAGGCACCTGTGGCCCCAGCTACTCAGGAGGCTGAGGGAGGAGAATTGCTTGAACCTGAGAGGCAGAGATTGCAGTGAGCCAAGATCACAGCATTGCACTCCAGCCTGGGCAACAAGAATGAAACACCGTCTCAAAAATAAATAAATAAAAATAAAAATAAAATAAAATTACTTGTCCAAATCAGGCTGCCTGTAGCTGCCCTGGCTGCCTTGCTAGTTGACCTTCACTTCCATTCGTTCACTCAACAAATATCAATAAAGCACTTAAGTCATGCCAGGCCCAGTACTGAGGGCTGGGGCTACAGCTGGGAATGGCAAAGCACCCACCTCATAGGGTGACCACAGTAGATGACCTACTGCATGCTAAGAGTTTACCAAAGTCCTGCTTTAGTATCCAATAAGCGACCCTATGCTATGTAGGTTAAATATTTATAATACATATGTTCTCTAAATATATAAGGAGTATTGTAAGCCAGGCACGGAGGCTCACACCTATAATCCTAGCACTTTGGGAGGCTGAGGCAGGCGGATCACCTGAGGTCAGGAGTTCAAGACCAGCCTGGCTAACATGGTGAAAACCCATCTCTACTAAAAATACAAAAATTAGCTGGGTGTGATGGCACATGGCTGTAATCCCAGCTACCCGGGAGGCTGAGGCAGGAGAATCACTGGAACCGGGAGGCAGAGACTGCAGTGAGCCTGGGCAACAGAGCAAGACTCCGTCTCAAAAAAAAAAGTATTGTCATAGGTGATGGTATCATATATTAGCATTACCATTTTTAGCTGTAAGACCTTGGAAGTTATTTCTCTCTGTCAGTTTCCTCAACTGTAAATGGGCTAAGGCCACCTACCTCATGTCACTGTTGAGGTGGATGGAGTAGAATCACATTTTATGGTAATGTGAATAAACCGAAGCCACAGCAAGGCGGGCACAGCCCACACGCAGGCCCCCGTGGCAGCCTCCTCCTCCTGGTGGCAGCACTGAGCCAAGATCTGGGCTTTGAGCCCTTTGTCGACACCCTGCTCTCAACAGCTTTCTCCTGGGCACCACTGGTGACACTGTGCTGATTCACAGCAGCACCCCACCCACCAGGACTTTTGTTTTCATTTCCATAATTGGAAAGTACAGAATCAGGGTCTGAAAATCCCCAGTAAAGTACCCTCCAACTCAACTTCATCAGGTTTCTCCCTAACAAAGAGGCATCTCCCGGGCCTCTAGCCAGAATCAGGTTGACATCATCATTATGTGAGCTGTGAATGAAAGACTGCAAATGAAACACTCTCCAAACCTTTTATCTCTGGCTCGGCCTCTCTAAATCCCTCCCTTAAACTGGAGGGAGGGGCACCCGGAGCCGAACTTCAGGCTCACTGACCTCCCCGCCGCCTGCACTGCACTGCCCCTGCTGGAGAGCACCTATGCCACCATTCTGCAAGCAGCTTTTTCTTCCCGCTTCTCTGGAAGCCCCTCCTAGAGAGGCCTAAGGACTGGGGCCTGGTGGTGCTAAGGCCTGCCTTGGTGGCTTTGCTTCCTGGGGCCTCCAGGGGATAAGGCTGGTGCACCTCCTTCTGGTGCATTCATATCTTGTATTTGCTTGAAATAGTAAACAGAAGGTTTTCCCCATTCACATTCTGTCAAAAGTGTTTGTATTAGTCAGGACTTTTGCAATGAAACCCAGCTCTAACCAGCTAAATGTAAAGGGAAAGGGGCTAACTGAAGAAGCGGGGAGGCCGATTTCCACAGCTAAAAAGCCTAGGGGACAGCTTCAGGTATGGCTAGATCCAGTGCTCAACCATCTCAAGGTTTTTGTCTTTCTTTGGTGATTTTATTCTCGGGCACGCCCTACCCAGTAATGGCAACAGGGTCGCCAGCAGTTGGAGGCCCCTATGGCACTTCATGCTGTGAACTCAGTAAGAAAGAGGCCTTACCCCACCAGGGTCCTTTGCAATGTCCAATGAATGACTCTGATGTCCCACAGACACACAGGCGTCTCACACAAACATACAGACATCACTCACATGCAAATGTTCCCCAAGTGGATGGCATGCACATTCATGAATCACACACACTCACACATCACACACACACCCAGCTGTCTCTCACACAGGTGTGACTCAATATCCACACATGACTGGGTGTGGTGGCTCATGCCTGTAATCCCAGCACTTTGGGATGCTGAGTCAGGCAGATCTCTTGAGCTCCTGAGTTCGAGACTAGCCCTGGCAATGTGGTAAAACCCTATCTACACAAAAAATTAGCCAGGCGTGGTGGCACATGCCTGTAGTCCCAGCTACTTATCTGCCCCTGATTCTGTACTTTCCAATTAAGGAAATGAAAAACAAGTCCTCGCAGGTGAGGTGCTGCTGTGACTCAGCACAGTGTCACCAGTAGTGACCAAGAGGATGGCTGGGGGAGGATGACTTGAGCTTGGGAAGCAGAGCCTGCAGTGAGCTGAGATTGCAGCACTTCACTCCAGTCTGGGCAACAGAGTCAGACCTTGTCTCAAAATAATAATAATAATAATAATAATAATAATATCACACAGATGACTCACACACCTGGCTCTCTCCCACTTAGATGTTACGGTCCCGCAAACGGCCACCCTCAGAGGACTAACTCACGTAGATTTAGTCAATACGCCACTTTTTTCAGAAACACACCTACCTACCTCTTACCTAACACATTGCTTCTCTCTTTTTTTCTTTTGAGACGGTGTCTTGCTCTGTCACCCAGGCTGGAGTGCAATGGCACGATCTCAGCTCACTGCAACCTTCGCCTCCCAGGTTCAAGCACTTCTCCCTACCTCAGACTCCTGAGTAGCTGGGATTACAGGCGCCTACCACCACACCTGGCTAATTTTTGCATTTTTTAGTAGAGATGGGATTTTGCCATGTTAGCCAGGCTGGTCTTGAACTCCTGCCTCAGGTGATCCGCCCAGCTTGGGCTCCCAAAGTGCTGGAATTACAGGCGTGAGCCACCACGCCCAGCACCACATTTCTATTTTCTTTTCTTTTCTTTCTTTCTTTTCTTTTTTTTTTTT
>NW_016107853.1:991847-1002458 GCF_001604975.1 Cebus imitator
TTTTTTTTTTTTTTTTTTGAGAGTGAGTTTTGCTCTTGTTGCCCAGGCTGGAGTGCGACCTTAGCTCACCGCAACCTCCACCTCCAGGCCAGGGTTCAAGTCATTCTCCTGCCTCAGCCTCCCGAGTAGCTGGGAATACAGACATGCCCCACCACCCCCAGTTAATTTTGTATTTTTAGTAGAGACGGGGTATCTCCATGTTGGTCAGGCTCGTCTCGAACTCCTGACCTCAGGTGATACGCCCTCCTTGGCCTCCCAAAGTTCTGGGATTACAGGCGTGAGCCAAGGAGCCCAGCATCACATTGCTTTTTACCTAGATGTAATTCTGTTACATGTCACTCTAAGTCTGTGTGTAACAGATTGAAGCCCTCTCATTCTCCTAAAATAGTGTAGAGCCTTTGGAAGGATTAAATGCATTCAGGTTTTTTTAAACTGCCTATATCAAAAGACACAGATTGGGAGAAAATATTCACACTACCTATATGTGATAAAGGACATATATCCAGAAGATATAAATAACTCTTTTTTAAACTTATTTTTCAGAGTCAGGATCTCACTCTGTCACCCAGGCTGGAGTGCAGTGGTGTGATCACAGCTCACTGCAGCCCCAACCTCCTGGACTCAAGTGATCCTGCTGCCTCAGCATCCCGAGTACACTACAGGGGTGTGCCCCTGCACCTAGCTTAAAGTTTATTTATTTTTTATTTTTTTAAGTTTATTTTTTAAAACCTGCCTGCCTGAAGGACAGGTCGCCTGCCCTGCTCGAGGTCCCTGTGGACAGTCTGCCCTGACTTCCCTCCCACTCCCTCCGTGCAGCTGCCCTCCAGCCCCTCTGCCGCCTCTGCAGCTCTGCCTGTGCTGCTGTGGTTCCCTTCTCTGCTTGCAGAAGTCCCGTCTCCACTGAGGCCCGCTCTGGGAAACTTCCGCCTCCCACAGGCTTTCCCGGTGTGTGATTTCATTCCTTTGCTGGCATTTAGAGGTAGAACCTGAGAGTCCTGGGGAAACCAACTCCAACAGTTGGTGTCAGCAGAGAAGAGGCTGGACGGTAAGGGACTCAGAGCTGGCGACAGGGATGGACAATGCAGTAACTGCCCTCACAGCCCACCATCCAGGAGGAGGCCGAGGAGGCAGGTCTGGACCCAGGCTCCAGGGCTCAGAACAGTTAGATCGGGGGCCTGTTGATTCCACCTTTGAATTCAAGAGGGGGACCCAGATCATGTGTCAAGAGATGGCCACATATAACAGAAAACAAAATAACACTTACTTAAAAGCAGGGCCTAGTAGCTTATGCCTGTAATCCCAGCACTTTGAAAGGCCAAGGCAGGTGGATCACTTGAGGTCAGGAGTTCGAGACCAACCCAGCCAAATGGCAAAACCCCGTCACTACTGAAAATACAAAAATTCAGACCGAGCATGGTGGCTCACGCCTGTAATCCCAACACTTTGGGAGGCTGATGTGGGTGGATCACCTGAGTTCAGGAGTTCAAGACCAGCCTGGCCAACATGGTGAAACCCCGTGTCTACTAAAAATATGAAAAACTGGCCAGGCGCAGTGGCCCACACCTGTAATCACAGCACTTTGGGAGGCCAAGGCAGGCAGATCACGAGGTCAGGAGTTCAAGACCAGTCTGGCCAACATAATGAAACCCCATCTCTACTAAAAATACAAAAAATTAGACAGACATGGTGGTGTGCACCTGTAATCCCAGCTACTTGGGAGGCAGAGGCAGGAGAATAGCATGAACCCAGGAGGAGGAGGTTGCAGTGAGCTGAGATTGTGTCACTGTACTCCAGCCTGGGCACCTCACAAGAGTAAAACATTGTCTCCAAAAATAAAAATAAAAAAATTTGTCAGGCATGGTGGCAGGTGCCTATAATCCCAGCTACTCAGGAGTCTGAGGTGGGAGAATCACTTGAACCAGGGAGATGGAGGTGGCAGTGAGCCGAGATTGTGCCACTACAGTCCAGCCTGGGTGACAGAGCGAGACTCTGTCTAAAAAAAAAAATGAATAAATAAAAATAAAAATACAAAAATTTGTCAGGTATGGTGGTAGGTGCCTGTAATCCCAGCTACTCAGGAGTCCCAGGTGGGAGAATCGCTTGAACCAGGGAGATGGAGATGACAGTGTGCCAATATTGTGCCACTGCACTCCAGAGTGAGACTGTCTTAAAAAAAAAAAAAAAAAGTTATTGCTTTCTCATTTATGGCAATACCACGAAGTCTCAGGAACTTGGGATCTTACTAGTTTTCCAGTCCATCAGCCCTCAAGATTAGGCTTCCTCCTCGTGATTCAAAACAGCTGCCTAAGCTCCAGTCAATACATATTTGTATTCCAGCCCAGCAGCTGGAGGACAAGGCCAAAGGAGGGCTTATCTTATTTTTATTCATATTTATTTATTTTTGAGATGGAATCTCGCTCTGTCACTAGGCTGAAGTGCAGTGGCACAATCTCGGCTCACTGAAACTTCCATCTCCCGGGTTCAGTCTCCTGCCTCAGTCTCCTGAGTAGCTGGGATTCCAGACACACGCCACCATGCCCAGCTAATTTTTATAATTTTACTAGAGATGGGGTTTCACCATGTTGCCCAGAATGGTCCCAATCTCTTGACCGAGGATCCGCCCACCTCAGCCTCCCAAAAGTGCTAGTATTATAGGCATAAGTCACCACTCCAGGCCTATTTTTAGTTTTGAGACAGGATCTGGCTCTGTCACCCAGGCTGGAGTGCAGTGGCGTGATCTCAGCTCACTGCGACTTCCATCTCCCTGGCTCAAGCCATCCTCCCACCTCAGCCTTCCAAGTAGCTGAGACTACAGGCACACACCACCACACCCAGCTAATTCTCACGTTTTTTGGTAGAGACAGGGTTTCACCGTGTTGCCCAGGCTGGTCTCAAACTCCTGAGCTCAAGCAGTATACCCACCTTGACCTCCAAAAGTCCTAGGATTACAGGCGTGAGGCACCACGCCCTGCTAAAGGGCTTCTTCACTTTAAGGCACCTTCCTGGAAGTCCCAGCACATCTACTTACATCTTGCTTGTTAAAATTTGGTCCAGTGGCCACACCTAGCTGCAGGACAGGCTGGGAAATGAATTCTTTTGCTGCCCTCAGAGAGTATGGGTAGTTGGTTTTAAACACGAGCAAGTATCATAATCAGCTGGAGAGATTACTAAAACTTTGAGTGCTGGGCCACTGACTCAGCAGAGCTGGAGTGGAACCTGAGAACTTGTATTTCTGTCAAGTTTCCAGGGCTACTGCTGTCGTCCAAGGATCACACTTTGAGAACAACTGTCTAGAAGCTCTGTTTTCTTTTTCATTTTTTTTGAGACAGGGTCTTGCTCTGTTGTCTAGGCTGGAGTGGAAGTGACACAATCACAGCTCACTGCAGTCTCAACCTCCTGGGCTCAGGCAATCCTCCCGCCTCAGCCTCCAGAGTAGCTGGAACCACAGGCATAGCTAATTCTTCTATTTTTTGTTGAGATGAAGGCTTGCTCTATTGCCCAGGCTGGCCTCAAACTCCTGGACTCAAAGCAATCCTCCTGCCTCAGCCTCCCAAAGTGCTACACGGATTACAGACGTTAGCCACCACGCCCAGCTGCAGGAGCCCTGTTTCAAGGATAGAGGAGAGAGTAGATGTCAGGGAGCTACTAGCCATCTCCATCACAGACAGGGAGGAGACCCAACCATGTCCCACAAAGGCCCAGACAGCGTGCAACCTTCCTTCCAGCCTTGCCACCAGATGCTCATTCCACAGCTCCTATCAAATATATAAAACACACTCACAGAGTGCAGAAAATAGAACTCTGCTGTAAAATTAAATTTGAAAGGATTTTTATGATTTTGATTCTGAAATGATTTGGCTACAAATGATTCACTCAACTTTTTATGATTGACTATGGTTTCATGCAATCCTTTCATCTTGCTTCATGGGGAATTCTGGCAATGTGAGAAAATTTAAGACCCAAGTTTTCCACTGTCCTACAAATTTTATAAGCATTTGATTTAACAATGAAGAAATCGAGTATAATGTTATAAGCTGGGCATGATGGCTCACGCCTGTAAGCCCAACACTTTGGGAGGCTGAGATGGGCAGATGACGTGGGCAGATGACAAGGTCAGGAGCTCGAGATCATCCTGGATAACAGAGCGTTAGTCCATTTTGTGCTATAACAGAATTCCACAGACTGGGCAGCTTATAATGATCAGAAATTTATTAGCTCATGGTTCTGGAGGATGGCAAATCCAAGATTAAGGAGCTGGCATGTAGCAGTTCTGACCTACATCCTCACTCCTCGAGGCAGTGTGGAATGTCCACGGGTAAAGTGGAATCACGGACTCTCTCTTGGGCAGCCTGTTTGTTTGTATGTGATGAACATCATCTGCCTCACATTCTAAAATCATGTCAAAAAGCAAAATTTCTGCCAGGCACAGTGGCTTATGCCTGTAATCCCAGCACTTTAGGAGGTCGAGGCAGGCGGATCACTTGAGGCTAGGAGTTTGAGATCAGGCTGGAGAAATCCTGTCTTTACTAAAACACAAAAATTAGCTGAATGTGGCGGTGCACGCCTGTAATCCCAGCTACTCGGGAGGCTGAGGCACAAGAATGGCTTTAACCTGGGAGGCAGAGATTGCAGTGAGCCAAGATTGTGCCACTGCACTCCAGCCTGGGCGACAGGGTGAGATTCTGTCTCAAATTAATTAATTAATTAATTAAAATAATAATAAAATACAAAGAAATAAAAGAAAGGGTAAGTAGACGTTAACTTTGAAAAAATGAAATGTATCTGGCAGTCATAGATTGGATTGGGAAAAAAAGAGAGGCCTGACAACTCACAATAAACAATCGAGCATTAATATTCTTAGAAGCATACGGAACAGGAAGCACAGCAGCAGCTTCTTCGAAAGCTTGGACCCTTGGCCAGGGGCAGTGGCTCACGCCTGTAATCCCAGCACTTCGGGAGGCTAAGGCAGGTGGATCACTTGAGGCCAGAAGCTTGAGACCAGCCTGGACAATACAGGGAAAACTCTTCTCTACTAAAAATACAAAAATTAGCCGGGCAGGTCGGGTGCAGTGGCTTACGCCTGTAATCCTAACAGTTTGGGAGACTGAGGCTGGCAGATCACGAGGTCAGGAATTTGAAACCAACCTGACCAACATGCAAAACTCCGTCTGTACTAAAAATACAAAAAGTAGCTGGACATGGTGGTGGGCGCCTGTAATCCAGGCTACTCAGGAGGCTGACAAAGGAGAATTGCTTGAACCCAGGAGGTGGAGATTGCAGTGAGCCTAGATCGTGCCACTGCACTCCAGCCTGGGCAACAGAGCAAGACTCCATCTCAAAAAAAAAAAAAAAAAAAAAAAGATTAGCCAGGCATAATGGTGCATGCCTGTAATCCCAGCTACTTGAAAGACTGAGGCAGGAGAATCGCTTGAATCCGGGAGATGGGGTGCAGTGGGGTGATCAAAGCTCACTACATCGTTGAACTCAGCCAGCTTTCCTGGATCAAGCAATCATCCTGCTTCAGCCTCCCAAGTAGCTAGGACTATGAGCGGTGCCACCATGCCCAGCTCATTTTTTATTTTTCCCCCCTTGGTAGAGGCAGGATTGCGCTATATTGCCTAGGCTAGTCTTGAACTCATAGAACAAAGGATCCTCCCACCTGGGCCTCGGTATGGACTCTCAAAACGCTGGGATTACCAGATTACAGGCGGCGGAACCACAACAGGAGCAAACACTTCCCACTTTAAAAATTCAGGTTGTGATTGGCTGTCATTCAGCACTATGCTTCATGCTTGGTTTTCAACTTTTTTAATTGAAACAATTTTTTAAAATTTCATTTTCACTTTAAATGTTAAAATGTGTTGTTAAGTAATTGATAGTATTCAAAAACATGTTATTGGCAATCGATTTTCCTATTGATTTCCTAATGGGATCAGAAGTAGCGAAACTATCTTGCCATTAGCGAAAAGTATGCTGCAGATGTAAAGCCAGCAGAGGCTGTAAACAACAGAACAAGACTATACTTTCAGGGATTATTTCTATAGTTTATCACTAGGGAAGTTTTTCTGAACATGTAAAGCACTGGAACTCATGAGGAAGAGGTGTACCGTTTTCTTCTGAGTGTGAAACTGACTGTTGGTGTTGCTTCAGTGACACTGCTGACTGTCTTTGATGATCAATCATTCTTCTCTCTTTGGAGAGTAGGAGAAAGAAGATATGGGTCTGAGCAGTTTCCTTGTTTGACAGTTCAAATGAAAGAAAATGAGCTGCTGTGTTAGGTTTTTTCAACCTCTCACTGTATGTGAGATTTCTGGTGTTTTTGTGGTCATAATTCAGTGACTAATCTCTGTAGATTTTCTATCTTAATCGCGACCTACAAGATTCTGTAACATGTCTTAAGCTTTTTAGCTTTTTTTTCCTCCAACCTCTTTGCTTCCGCTTTTTTTTAACTTACCGGTTTTGTATGGCAGCATCTGATGGAGGTAGGTGCCTATTTACCTGTTCCTTGAGTTCCTAGGTTTTCAACAATGGGATTCAGCTAACCATGTAGTGGTTCCCTTTAAAGAAAGTAACAAAGTTACAATTTAGTGTTCTAATGACTCTTGGGTACTATGCTTATTTCTTTTGTTTCTTTAGTAAAATAAAATCTTAAATCAGCTTTTTACTTTTTTGTTTTTCAGAGGGAGCCTCCCTCAGTCGCCCAGGCTGGAGTGCATTGCGGCGATCTCAGCTCACTGTTACTTCTGCTTCCCAGGTTCAAGTAATTCTCGTGTGTTAGCTTCCCGAGTAAGTGGCATTACCGGTGCCCACCGCCACGTCCAGCTAATTTTGTTTTGGAGTTTTAATATAGATAGAGTTTCACCATGTTGGCCAGGCTGGCCTCAAACTCCTGATCTCAGGTGATCCACCTGCCTCAGCCTCCCAAAGTGTTGGGATTACAGGCATGATTCCTAGGCTAAATCAGCTTTTTTTTTTGTGGTGGGCTAAGTTTTGTTTTTGTTTGTTGTTTGTTTGTTTTTCATTTCATTTGTTATGTTAAGCATTTTTCCTTGTGTTTCTGAGCCTGACTTTTAAATTATTCCAGAGTGGATGTTTTTAATATCTGCTCTAGGCAGCTACCAAGGTTTACACTGGGGCGATGCTTCTGTTGTCTCACAATGGAGTAGAACAATCTGCAAAATCTCATGTAATTCTACTATTATGTGATAGGCTTCACCTTTGGTGTAAGCAAGCCTCATTTCCTGTTGGAGGTGGCAGTGCCTTTGGAAACTACAAGCAAAGCCGTTGTCTCTTCTTGGCAGTTTCACTTGTCTGTCACTAGCCTAGTCCCAATCATCAGGTTCTTTCCATTCTCATTTATCCATCTAGGTTCGTGGTGGCTAAGAAACCTCCAGAAACTCCTTTCTTCTCAAGAAATGTCTAGATCACTCTTCCATGGGTGGCCTTTATACATTTTTTTGAAATGTTTTTATTATTATAGTTGTATGAGGTTGTTTTAACTATTGGAACCAAATAAATATCTTCCTTCCTTCCTTCCTTCCTTCCCTCCCTCCCAGACTCCCTCCTTCCTTCCTTCCTCTCTGTCTCTCTCTCTTTCTTGAGATGGAGTCTTGCTGTGTCTCCCAGGCCAGAGTGCAGAAATGTGGTCTCAGCTCACCACCTCCCAGGTTCCAGCGATTCTTCTGCCTCAGCCTGAGTAGCTGGAATTACAGGCACCCGCCACCAGCCTGGCTAATTTTTGTATTTTTTGGTAGAGATGGGGTTTCACCATGCTGGCCAGGCTTGTCTTGAACTCCTGACCTTAGGTGATCCGCCCACCTCGGCCTCCCAAAGTGCTGAGATTACAGGCATGAGCTACCATGCCCGGACCCCAATATGTATCTTTCTAAGTGTTGCTAATCTGCCTTTACAAAAAGGATGTATGGGCCGGGCACGGTGGCTCTCACCTGTAATCCCAGCATTTTGATAGGCTGAGGCGGGCGGATCACAAAGTCAGGAGTTCAAGACCAGCCTGGCTAACATGGTGAAACCTCGTCTCTACTGAAAATAAAAAATTAGCTGGGCACGGTGGCCTATGCCTGTAAGCCCAGCTACTAGGGAGGCTGAGGCAGGACGATTGCTTGAACCCGGGAGGCAGAGATTGTGGTGAGCTGAGATCATGCCATTGCACTCCTGCCTGGGCAACAAGAGCAAAACTCTGTCTCAAACTACAAAACAACACAAAACGGTGCATTGGCTATCTTTAGACCAACTGATAGAGATCCAAGTTACTCATTTGAATAGGTGCTTAATGCTTTGTTATTTGTGTATAAGCATAATTTATTTATCTGTACCCATACAGTTGGATAATAGTGATTATTACTTTGAAGTTTTTACCACTAGAACCAATACTTTGATAAAATACCTTGTGGCTGGGCACCTTGGCTCGCTTCTGTAATCCCAGCACTTCGGGAGGCTGAAGCGGGCGGATTAGCTGAGGTCGGTAGTTTGAGACCAGCTTGACCGACATGGAGAAACCCTGTCTCTACTAAAAATACAAAATTAGCTGGGCATGATGGCGCATGCCTGTAATCCCAGCTACTCGGAAGGCTGAGGCTGGAGAATTGCTTGAACCTGGGAGGCAGAAGTTGCGGTGAGCCGAGATTGTGCCATTGCACCCCAGCCTGGGTAACAAGAGCAAAACTGTCTCAAAAAACCAAAACAAAACAATTTTAAAAAACCATATAACTCAATCAAGACAGTTGGAGTTAGGCAAAAAACAAACAAACAAAAACAACCTTATAATATATCTCTACATAATGAGTTTTGTTTTGCTTTTTTTGACATGGAGTCTCCTTCTGTCACCCAGGCTGGAGTGCAGTGGCAAGATCTTGGCTCACTGCAACCTCCACCTCATGGGTTCAATTGATTCTCCTGCCTTAGCCTCCTGAGTAGCTGGGATTATAGGCATGTGCCACCACACTCGGCTAATTTTTGTATGTTTAGTAGAGATAGGGTTTCACCATGTTGGCCAGGCTGGTCTCGAACTCCTAATCTCAAGTGATCTGCCCTCCATGGCCTCCCAAAGTGCTGGGATTATAGCCAAATGAGGCACCTTGCCTGGCCAACATAATGAGTGTTGTTTTTTGCTTTTTGTTGAGATGGAGTCTTGCTCTGTTGTCCAGGCTGAAGTACCGTGGCATGATCTCAGCTCACTGCAACCTTCGCCTCCCAGGTTCCAGTGAGTCTCCCATCTCACCTCCCAAATAACTGGGACTTCAGGCATACATCACCACGGCCTGCTAATTTTTGTATTTTTACTAGAGATGAGGTTTTACTATATTGGTCAGGCCAGTCTCCAACTCTTGAGCTCACATGATTGGCTCGCTTTGGCCTCTTAAAGTGGTGGGATTACAAGCATGAGCCAAAGCACCCAGCCCGTGAGTTTTTAATATCCAAAGTGGAATTATTGGGCCTAGCTTTTTTTCTTTTTTTTGAGACAGAGTCTTGCTCTGTTGCCCAGGCTGGAGTGCCATGGTAGGACCTCGGCTCATGGCAGCCTCTGCCTCACAGGTTCAACGATTCTCCTGCCTCAGCCTCCCGAGTAGCTAGGATTACAGGCGCCCTCCACTGCACCCAGATAATTTTTGTATTTTTAGTAGACACAAGTTTTCGCCATGTTGGCCAGGCTGGTCTGGAACTCCTGACCTCAGGTGATCCACCCGCCTCAGCCTCCCAAAGTGCTGGGATTACAGGCATGAGCCACCGTGTCCAGCCTGAAAGTGACTTTGAAACAACCAGTTCGCTCCCCCATCCCCTGTTTCTCCTTCATCTGTTTTTTCCTCCCTCTAAAGCCCACCTCCTCTGCTCAGCCCATGGGAGCACCTTTTCTGTTGCATACATGAGCAGCTGCCTGATTCATGAATCACTAATAGATTAGACCTTTAAATTAAATTTGTTGAAATTTTGCTTTTTTTTTGAGACACAGTCTTACTCCGTCACCCAGGCTGGAGTGCAGTGGTGCAGTTTCGGCTCACTGCAACCTCTGCCTCCCAGGTTCAAGCAATTCTTGTGCCTCATCCTCCCAAGTAGCTGAGACTACAGGCGTGCACCACCACACCCAGCTAATTTTTGTATTTTTAGTAGAGATGAGGTTTCACCATGTTGACCTGAATGGTCTCGATCTTTTTACCTCCTGATCTGCCTACCTTGGCCTCCCAAAGTGTTGAGATTACAGACATGAGCCACGGTGGCCAACCTGCTCTGGGACAAACTTTTAATACATATTGCCATATTGCTTTCTGCAAGCATTGTAATAATTCACACTCACAGCAGCAATTTAGGGAAATATTCATTTCCCATCTCTTCTCCAGCACTGAAAGCTTCATTTTTTTTTTTTTTTTTTTTGTTTGGATGGAGTCTCACTCTCTTGCCCAGACTGGAGCGCAGTGGCGAGATCTCAGCTCACCACAACTTCGGCTTCCTGGGTTCGAACGATTCTCCTGCCTCAGCCTCCCGAATAGCTGAGGTTACAGATATGCACCACAACACCTGGCTAATTTTGTGTGTGTTTTCAGTAGATACAGGGTTTCACTGTGTTGACCCGGCTAAACTCAAACTCCTGACCTCAAT
>NW_016107853.1:1003603-1005177 GCF_001604975.1 Cebus imitator
GAGGCAGGTGGATCACGAGGTCAAGAGATCGAGACTATCCTGGTCAACATGGTGAAACCCCATCTCTACTAAAAATACAAAAAATCAGCTGGGCATGGTGGTGCCTGCCTGTAATCCCAGCTACTCAGGAGGCTGAGGCAGGAGAATTGCCTGAACCCAGGAGTCGGAGGTTGCAGTGAGCCGAGATCGTGCCATTGCACTCCAGCCTGGGTAACAAGAGCGAAACTCCATCTCAAAAAAAAAAAAAAAGAGAAAAAGAAATAGTCTATGGGTTTCAATTATGTCCAATTATTTCTGAGTTACAGATTTTCTGCCTGCTGGTGTCCATTTCTGATAGAGGGACGCTGAAGTTGCCAACTACAGCAGTTTCTCCTTGCAGTGCCTCACATGTTTTCCATTTGCCTCACATATTTTGATGTTCTGTTGTTAGGATCACAAATGTTAAGGATTGTTACGTCTTCTTTGAGCATTGACTCCTTAATCATTATGTAATGCCCGGTCTTTATTCCTGATGACTTTCTTTTTTTTTTTTCTGTTTTGTTTTGTTTTGTTGTCGTTTGTCTGAGACAGGGTCTCTGTCAACCAGGCTGGAGTACAGTGCGTGATCTCTGCTCACTACAACCTCTGCCTTTCAGGCGATTCTCGTGCCTCAGCCTATGGAGTAGCTGGGATTACAGGCAAGCACCACCACACACAGCTAATTTTTGTATTTTTAGTAAAGACAGGGTTTCGTCATGTTGGCCAGGCTGGTCTCGAACTCCTGGCCTCAGGTGATCTGCCCACCCTGGCCTCCTAAAGTTCTGGGATTACAAGTGTGAGCCATCGCACCTGGCCTATTCCTGATGACTTACCTTGCTCTGACATCTGTACTGTCTGAAATTAATATAGACTCCTGCTTTCTTTTGATTAGTGTTGGCATAGCCAATCTTTCTTTATCCATTGACTTTTAATATCTGTATCTTTAAAGTATAGTTCTTGTAAGCAACATAGAGTTGGGTCTCATTTTTTGCTCTACTCTGACAATTGCTGTTTTTTCATCGGTTCATCTGGACCGTTGATAAGCAAAGAGTTGTCGATATAATTGGATTAATATCAGCCACATAATTTTTTTTCTGTTTTCTATTTGTTTCCTTTATTTCTATTTTTGTATTTATGTCTTCCACTCTTTTTCTGCCTCTTTTAGTGTTTTGTCTTTGGGGTTATTCCTTTTTTTTCTGTCACTTAGGCTGGAATGCAGTGGCACTATCATGGTTTATTGCAGCCTCAAACTCCTGGGCTCAAGGAATCCTACCATCTTGGCCTCCATAAGTATGCACCATCGTGCCTGGCTAATATTTTTTATTTTATTTTATTTTATTTTTTTGAGATGGACTCTTGCTCTGTTGCCAGGCTGGAGTGCAGTGGCACGATCTCAGCTCACTGCAACTTCTGCCTCCTGGGTTCAAGGGATTCTCCTGCCTCAGCCTCCCAAGTAGCTGAAACTACAGGTGTGTGCCACCGTGCTCAATGAATTTTTGTATTTTTAGTAGAGACAGGGTTTCACCATGTTGGCCAGAATGGTCTTGATCTCTTGA
>NW_016107853.1:1006977-1008264 GCF_001604975.1 Cebus imitator
TTTTTTTTTAATTTAATTTTTTGTAGAGACAGGGTCTTCTGTGTTGCCCAGTCTGATTTCAAATTCCTGGGCTCAAGTGATCCTTCTGCCTCAGCCTCTCAAGTAGCTGGGACTACAGTCACATGCCACTACACCAAGCTAATTTTTTATTTTTGTAGAGATGGAATCTTGCAGTGTTTCTCAGGCTGGTCTCAAATTCTGAGTGTCACTCAAGCTCATAGTGGATCACTCCTGTAACCCAGCGCCTAGGCCTCCCAAAGCACTGGGATTACAGGTGCGATCCACCATGCCCAGGCATAAATAAAACATGTTTTAGAGTATCTGTGTCCACTGACAAGGTTGTAGTCATTTCTCCCGTCTCCCCGCTCCTATAAGTATGCAGGATGCTGTGCTGAGGATTCCACTGCACTCACCCAAGTTGTGCCCTCAGGGAATGTTGAGTCCTAGCAGATGTTAAACAACATATGACACACTGAAGTATTTCTTTGGACTTACAGTACACAGGTGGCTCTTGGTTTGATTTTCTTCTTACTTTATTTCTCTCACCCCCGCCTCTCAGAGCACAAGGTTTGCTGCTTACCTTTGCTGCCCATGGGCTTTGGGCTGCTGGGCTGGAACACGGCAACACTTAAAAGGAAAGTCTTCCTGCTCTTATAAAAATTCTAGTGTAACCCATTTAAGGTGAAGAGGTCCATAATGACGAGAGTAAGGAGAGAAGGCAAAGCTTTCTCAAGATGGAGAGAAGATGGGGTACCAGAATTCGATTCCCAACCTATTAGAAAAAAACAAACAAACAAACAAAAAACCACCGGTGATTTATCCAAGAGAAGAGTTTATTTCTCTCTCCCATAACAAAATCTGGGGGCAGGCACTCCAAGACCAGTCTTGGACCTTGACCCTCCTCCCATGAAAAGGTAGACTCCAATGCCACACTGGGTAAGGGCTGGTCTTGGTGACAGAGATGGAATGTGGCTGGTGGACACAGTGGCTCACACCTATAATCCCAGCACTTTGGGAGGCTGAGGCAGGCAGATTTGCTGGAGGTCAGGAGGTCAAGACCAGCCTGGCCAACATGGCGAAACCCTGTCTCTACCAAAACAAAAATTAGCCAGGAGTGGTGGCACACACTTGTATTCCCAGCTACTCAGGAGGCTGAGGCACAAGAATTGCTTGAACCTAAGAGGCGGAGGTTGCAGTGAGCCAAGATCGTGCCACTGCACTCCAGCCTGGGTAACAGAGTGAGACCCTGTCTCAAGAAAACAAAAAAACCAAACAACAAAAAAAAAA
>NW_016107853.1:1011634-1012698 GCF_001604975.1 Cebus imitator
TTCACCATGTTGGCCAGGATGGTCTCGATCTCTTGACCTCGTGATCCGCCCGCCTCAGCCTCCCAAAGTGCTGGGATTACAGGCTTGAGCCACCGAGCCCGGCCTGCTATTTTTTTTAAAAAAAAAAAAAAGTAGTGGCCATGGTTATTATTTATTTTAATCACTAGATTATCTTCTTCAGTGTTTGAATTTTACAAGAATATCAATTCTGTTTTTCTACTATTATCCTTTTATAAATATTTCATGTAACTATCTCATCAAATAAGAAAATTTTACTGTTGCTGTTTTTATTTCAATGCTTTATAGTAAAGCCCACTGAAGATATATAAATGACATGTTTTGCTTTGACTCCTTTTTGAATGGCTATACATAAAAATTACTTTTTCAATAACTTACTATGTGCTAATCACTCCAGGATGTTCAAAGTAGGCTTTAACACTGCCATGTTACACTTCTCTACTTGTGAATTTTATAATGCATTTAACCCAGTTTGCAAGACAGTTTTGTTTCTTCATGAAATGGCTGTGGCTTTATTTAGATTATGTTTTCACTTTCCATGCCACTTCCCTGAAATATCTGTGGTTAATTTATTCAACTTGAACAAACACAACTTCTTCCCAATACTCTGCTACATTCCTGATGTCACACAAACTATGCAAGGGGTCAAAACATAACTCTGGTTCTTTTCAGGACAAACTCATATATTTTATTCAAAATAAGTCATGAAAACTTGGTCAAAATACAATATACTATTCATTTGTCTTTTAATGAGGTAAATGCTTATTTATTGTCCTTCTCAAATGTTTCACCTTCTTCTACAATATTTAGCACTTTACTTTTTTACCTTGTCTTTTGATTTCTACATTACATTCGTTTCTACAAGACCACATTGAGACGGAGTTTCACTCATGTTACCCAGGCTGGAGTGCAATGGCACGATCGCGGCTCACCGCAACCTCCGCCTCCTGGGTTCAGGCAATTCTCCTGCCTCAGCCTCCCCAGCAGCTGGGATTACAGGCACGCGCCACCATGCCCAGTTAATTTTTTGTATTTTTAGTAGAGAC
>NW_016107853.1:1012859-1015712 GCF_001604975.1 Cebus imitator
GCCACCATGCCCAGCTAATTTTTTTTGTATTTTTAGTAGAGACGGGGTTTCACCATGTTGACAGGATGGTCTCGATCTCTTGACCTCGTGATCCACCCGCCTCGGCCTCCCAAAGTGCTGGGATTACAGGCTTGAGCCACCGCGCCCGGCCCACATTTTTATTTTTATTTCATTACCTATACATTTGGCATTCCTACCTGGCAAGCTTCCTATTTATTTAGTGCTATATACTTGGTTGCTTTTTATCATTTATATTTACTGTCTGTGAAATCTTTATACTTAATTGACAATATCTGTCATGCATCACCAAAATAACTAGTTGTTACAACTGTCTAATTTAAAAAAATTTTGTTTCTTTTCTCATTTTTCTTTTAATTCTTTATGTATTCTATTTTGTGATTTTTACTTTTTAAGCCTCAAAAATACCTTAATGTAACTCTCTGGATTACTTTAGTGACACAATTATTCTTTAAATTGTATATAGGCTTTATATACATTTAGTATTTTCTGGATAATGATATTGTATTTGCAGCTATAGTATAAATACAAAATATCTTTTTTTATCCCAAGACATTTAATAACAAGAAATAATGTGAATGTAGTTAGAGCAGATTAGTAGGTGAAATACATGACTTTCCCTCCCATGAATAATGGCGCCTCTTTTACTTTGCTGCAAAGAACATGCCTTCTATACAGCATAGTATTTTATTTCCGTTCTATTTGCATATGAAGATTTCACAAGCCTTATGCCTGTGACAGTAAAGTTTAATGTATTAACATGGGTGGGCCCAGTGCCCAGATACTTGGTCAAACATTATTGCAGATTTTTCTGTGAATGTGTTTTTTGGATGAAATTAACATTTAACTTGGTAGACTCTGTGTGAAGCAGATGACCTTCCATTCTGTGTGTGTGCCTCATCCAATCAGCTGAAAGTTTTGACAGAATGAAGACTGACTTCTCCCAAGCCCAGAAGGGATTATGCCAGCAAACTGCTTTGGTCACAAACAGCAACTCTTTCCTGGGTCTCCAGCCTGCTAGCCTACCCTACAGTCTTTGGGACTTTTAAGGGACTAGTTCCATTGATTGTGTGTATCTATACCTATATCTAAGCTGTATCATCTGCATCACTTATTTCTCCAGAGAACCCTAACATATTCCTTTAAAGGTAATTTTCTATCAAGAATTTATTTTTATCGGACACAATTGGGTTGCACTAATATTTGCCTTGCTTTTCTTAAAATTATGCCTTTATTCTTTTAGTTGAATATTACATCCATGACTTATCTTTCTAGTAGGAGTGTGTTATTTGTTGTCAAGATGAAAAATACACATACGCAACTTAATAAACATTGAGGGAGCCGTGGTGACCAAAATGCAGATGTGTGTGAGAGAGAAGGGTGTGTACTGCCACCTCATTAATCCACAATGGCACCATTTTGCTTTTCCCTTAACTTTTAGAAACTTTTTTGCACCCACCCTGCAATTGCTTATGCAATAAACTTCACTCTCACTTAGACTCCATAACTTATCCCAGAAAACTTAACGCCTCTGAGTAACAATGGACAGATTGACAAAGAGATGTTACTTTGTTCAAACAACAAGATGATTATGTGAAAGCACATAATGATCATTTTCACGTTACATAGTTAACCTGAATTGCCAATTAAATCTAATTGTTCTCATGTGATGTACTTATTGGCCTAGCTTTTTCCCTGTATTCTGGTACTGGAGACATTGAATGTGGTCATAAATGAAGGTAAGTTATTTCCCACAAATATACTAATTGCATCAGACTCTAAGTTCTATTTTACTTTTGATATTTCAATTGTACATGTTAATTTGGTTTTAATTATAATTTTGATTATGAATTTTAATCTAAACTTATCCCCTGTCCCTGACACTTACCTGGCCGGAGCGAGCACAGTCTTTGACTGGATTACAGCAATTGCTTCCAACTGACCCTGTTGTGTCTGCTTTTGCCTCCCATTAATGCTTGCACTCACTCAGTCTGGCAGCCAGAATGTTCCTTTAAAGATATATGTCAAATCGTATTACTCTTCTGCTCACAACCTCCCAGCAGCTCTTAATCATACTTCAACTGAAAATTGGAATCCTTAAAATGGCCTGCAAAGTCCATTATGATTCAGTGCTCAGTACCTTTCCAGCTATTTCTCCTGCTGCTTTTTTCCACTTTGCTTTCTCCACTGAAGTTATGCGGGCCTCCTTCAAGTTTCCTTCTCAGCACTTTTCAGCTATAGGAAATCTGTACCTTATATCTTCTCTCAAATATTAACTTCGCATGAAGTCTTCCTTCAACATCCTATTTAAAATTGCACCAAGTTGCCCAAACCAGCAGGAGCTTCTGTCTCCCTCCGTGATTTGTTTCCAAAGCACTTATTGCCTTCTAATAAATTACGCAACTTATTTTTTTATTGCTCTTTTTATTGCTCTTTTGGTATATTTCATTGTGTCTCTTCCACCAAATAAATTTTGAATCAAACATTTTTAGTAATTTGTCTCATCTCCATAATTTCAGCAAAAACAACAGACATGCATTCAGATTAGGAACACAATAAAGAGAATGAAGTTGAATAAATGAAATGGAGGGGAGTGAAGTCTTCTAGATGGAAGAGGCAGTATGAGGCCAGGAGGAAACAGACCATGTGCTTTAGAGGAAAAGGAAGGTCAGACTTGCAGAAATCTGGAACCTGTGATTGGCTTTAGAAATGGAGAGAGACAGCCGGGCGCGGTGGCTCAAGCCTGTAATCCCAGCACTTTGGGAGGCCGAGGCGGGTGGATCACGAGGTCAAGAGATCGAGACCATCCTGGTCAACATGGTGAAACCCCGTCTC
>NW_016107853.1:1018053-1019481 GCF_001604975.1 Cebus imitator
AAAGGCTTTTAGGGGGTTCAGGAAGATGGTTGAGGAATTAAATAAATGGAGTACAGCACCCTTCAGGGTAGTGAAACAATTGTGTATGGTATTATAATAGTGAACACGTGACATTATGCTTTTATCAAGACCCATAAACCCCAAATGTTATAAATGTAAACTCTGGACTTTATCTGTGGAGATAGGACTTTAGTTAAAAGTCCATATTGGTTCATTAATGGCAGCAAATATATCACAGTAAAATGCTAATAAAAGCAGAAACTGTTGGGAGGTGGGAAGGTGTATGGGAACTCTGTTCTTTCTATGTAATTTTAGGTTACTTATTTATATATGGTTCTGAATTTAGTCTCCTTGGGCAAATAGTAAAATGCATGGCTTTTACTCTCTCCAACTTTTTTGTGTGTCCTTCGCAGAAACTGAAGTTCGAGTATAAGGAGAATTTTTTGTATCACCCCGGTTCTAATTTCGAAGCTTTGTGGTTTCTAATGGCCCTCTGTCCTCTTCTGGTATTCACTGTGAAGGAATTTGCATCCTGCAACACTTAGTGTTTGTGCTGGAATCCACTTCTGATGTTGGCTGCTTTGCCGCAGCTTCCAATCACTATTTATGTTGAGTTCTTTCATTTTATGTTGCTCTAACAGAATACTTGAGACTGCGTAATTTACAAAGAGCAAAGTTTTATTTCTTACAGTTCTGGAGGCAGGGAGTCCACCAGCAAGGTGCTGACATCTTGTGAGAACGCTTCTGCTGTGTCATTCCATGGCAGAAGGCAAAAGGGCAAGAGAGTGTCAGAAAGCAAGAAGGGGGAAGAACTCAGTTTATAGCAAACTCACTCTCAAGATAACTAACTCATTTCTGCTATAGCAACATTCATCCATTCGTGAAGGCAGAGCCCGCATAATCTAATGACATTTTACCTGGCTCCATCTCTAAACACTATTCCATTAGGAATTGAGTAACACACGATCTTTGGGAGATGCATTCGAACCATAGCATATGTGCTCTATGCAGTCTCCTTGTCTTGATGTAAAACACTGAAAATTTACCACCCTTCCCAGCATTGACGTGCTCTCTGGGTGGCTCAGGAATTCTTGGCTGTGTCTCACCAGGCTCCAAGATCCACCATTAACCTGGCTTTGAGAATTCTATGTTTCCGGCCCTTGCTGGATACGAGTTTCTCTAAGAGACCTGTATTCTCCACAGTCTGTATCCAGAAAAGACAGTCTCAAATCTCCTCTGATTTAGGGGCCTAATAAAAATTACTTGGTCTTCTACTATACAACCTCCCCATAATCCTTCAGGCTTTAAACCTGGGAGAGAGAGAATATAGAACTTTTTCTTACAAATAAACACCAGTGTCTTCTAACTCTTCTTGCCTATATCTGAAACTTATTTTCCATCCCCAAAAATACCTATCAGTCACTTTAT
>NW_016107853.1:1022487-1039681 GCF_001604975.1 Cebus imitator
CAGCTGATTTTTTTGTATTTTTAGTAGAGACAGTGTTTTACCATGTTGACCAGGATGGTCTCGATCTCTTGACCTTGTGATCCACCCGCCTCGGCCTCCCAAAGTGCTGGGATTACAGGCGTGAGCCACCGCGCCTGGCCATGATGCTGATTTCTAACAGTTCATCAGTGGCAAGCATTTAGGGAAGTGGAACAGACAAAATCAAGGACTCGGTCAGGGCTCAGCAAGAACTGGATGTGCTAGATGTCTGCTAGGCAGCTTTCATCCCACTAACCTCTGGGATACTGTGTCCTTGTTGTCCTTCTGGATAAACTGAGGTATAGACTCTGTAGAGCTAATATCAACAGAGTCTTAGGCCACCTTCAACATTTTTCCTTGATTCCAGTGGATAACTTGAGAGCCAAAATTTCATCCCACCCATGCTAATCACCATTGTTTACAAGGTTCTTATATACCCTGAGGCCCTCCAACATGTCCACCCACAAGATGGGAACTAAGTAGCACTGAAATATAAATTTAAATCAAAAAATATTAATAGAACATTTGATATGATTTTGACTGCCATGGTAAGTAAAAGTAAGTAAAAGCTCACATATAATCCATTTAGAAAGATCTCTGGATACGGTATACAAAATCATTTGTATAAAAATACAAATACATGCAAAAGTGAATTATATTTCCATGTATCAACAATTAACAGTCAGGTGTGGTGGCTCACCCCTGTAATCCCAGCACTTTTGGAGGCCGAGGCGGGCAGATCATGAGGTCAAGAGATGGAGACCATCCTGGCCAACATGGTGAAATCCCGTCACAATTAAAAATACAAAAGTTACCTGGTCATAGTGGTTCGTGCCTGCAGTCCCAGCTATTCAGAAGGCTGAGGCAGGAGATTCGCTTGAACCTGGGAGGTGGAGGTTGCAGTGAGCTGAGATTGCACCACTGCACGCCAGCCTGGTGACAGAGCGAAACTCCATCTCAAAGCAAACAAAAAAACAATTAACAAAAAGAAATGCAAAGAATAGACCTGCAGGACTTAAACTATCAGATATGGAATGTTTTATTAATTTGTGGTAATTCAGGCAATAAGCACATGATAGAAATACTGATCAATGGAATAAAATGGAGAGTGTAGAAAAAGATTCAAAAATAGAGATAACTGATTTATGACATATGTGGCATTAGAGTTTACAGAAAAAGCTTAACCTTTAAAAAATGTTACTGAGCCGGGCGCGGTGGCTCAAGCCTGTAATCCCAGCACTTTGGGAGGCCGAGGCGGGTGGATCACGAGGTCAAGAGATCGAGACCATCCTGGTCAACATGGTGAAACCCCGTCTCTACTAAAAATACAAAAAATTAGCTGGGCATGGTGGCACGTGCCTGTAATCCCAGCTACTCAGGAGGCTGAGGCAGGAGAATTGCCTGAACCCAGGAGGCGGAGGTTGCGGTGAGCCGAGATCGCGCCATTGCACTCCAGCCTGGGTAACAAGAGCAAAACTCCGTCTCAAAAAAAAAAAAAAAAAAAAAAAAAAAAAAAAAAAAAAAAAAAAAAAGTTACTGAGTCATTGACTATCAATTTGGAAAGACATTGTCGTAGCCCCTACCTTATACCACAATGAAAAATTTATGCCCGTTGCATAGTAGATGTAAATGTGAACAGCAAAACAATAAATGCTAAAGAGAAAAACATAGGAGATCACATCACACACTTTAGAGGTGTCAAACATTTTTAAAACAAAACAAAAAAAAGCATGATCCACAAGGGGAAGAAAGAAAACTGGGTTATGTTAAAATTGAGCATTTTATTCAGGAGAGCAGTAGGACACGACACAAGTAGAAGATGTTTATTTGTATATGTACCCTTTAAGACTCATATCCAGACTATATAAAAAGAACGTATATGGCCGGACACTGTGGCTCATGCCTATAATCCCAGCACTTTGGAAGGCCAAGGTGGGCGGATCGCGAGGTCAGGAGTTGGAGACCAGCCTGGCCAACATGATGAAACCCCGTCTCTACTAAAAATATAAAAATTAGCCAGGTGTGATGGCGCACATGTGTAACCCCAGGTACTTGGCAGGCTGAGGCAGGAGAATCGCTTGAGCCCGGGAGGCGGAGACTGCAGAGCCGCCATCGCGCCACTGCACTCTAGCCTGAGTGACAGAGTCTCAAAAAAAAAAAAAAAAAAAAAACAGAATGTATATAAAGAATAGAATATGTATAAGGAACTACTATAAATTGAAAAAGTCAAGAGATCCAACAAAAAAAATAGCTAGACTTGAAAATATATTTATAAAATTATATATAGGCAAGGCGTGGTGGCTCATGCCTTAATCCAAGCACTTTGGAGGCCAAGGCGGGCGGATCACCTGAGGTCGGGAGTTCAAGACCAGCCTGACCAACATGGTGAAACCCTGTCTTTATAAAAAATAAATAAAGAATATATATAAAATTATATATGTATTTGGACACTAACACAAAAAGTGGTTCAACTTATAAGGAAAATTAACTTAAAGTTGGTGTAAATACACATCTAGTGATTATAATGAAAATAGACCAAAAAAACTAATGTATTTTTTTTAATATAAACTACTGATGAGAGTTTAAGCTGGCAAAAAATTTTAGGTTATACTGTTTGGCAGTATTTTTTAAAACCGAAAACGTATTCAGAACCAGTGAGTCTACTCCAAACTATGTGCCCAACAGAAAATAGTACCAATTTTCACCAAAGGACATGCTAGAATATTAGTAGAAGCAGTCATGGTGATGGTCCTAACTGAAAACTGCACAAATGCTCATCCACATTAAAATTTATAAATTAATTGTAGCATAGTCACATGACACTTCGAGAAAAACATGGAAGAATCTCACAAACATACTGCTAAATTAAAGCATCCAGACACCAAGTAGTACATTTACTATTTTTTTATTTATTTAAATAAATGTCTTAAAACTATATTTTAAAAACTTGGCAAAACAAGTCAATGCCATTAGGATTTAGGATATAGCTGCCTTCCGGAAAGGAATGGCAGGTAGCAACTGGAGAGGAGTGCTAGGGAGACTTTCGTGGTGCAGATAATGTTCTGTTTCTCAGCCTGGGATCCTGCTAACCAGGCAAATTTAATTTGGAGAAATTCATGAACATATTTGCATTTATGATATGGACACTTACAGTCTTGATTATTTGAATAAAATTTTAAATTAATCATTAATCTATTAATAGTAGGAGGAAACTGAATGATGACTAAGAAGAAAGGGACATAAAATTTGATACAAATAAGTAGTTGAGGAATCATTTATCAATGTATAGAGTAATGCAGAAATAATAAAATAATTCCTCAAGTAAACAGACTTTTGCAAATTTTATCAAGCAGTGTGGTATTTCCAGACCAAAAGAAAAAGAAAGTAATTCCTCTGAAAGCTAGGTAGAGGCTCCCCACCCCCAAAAAAAACAAAAAGAAGGAAATGATTCATGATTCATTACATATAATTTGAATAGCCATTAATTAGTATAATTTCATATCTCTTTGTTATTTTTGGCACAACCCTATGGAAGGCAAATTTTCTTTCTTTTTCTTTTTTTTTTTAGACGGAGTCTTGCTCTGTAGCCCAGGCTGGAGTGCAGTGGCACAATCTTGGCTCACTGTAATCTCCGTTTCCTGGGTCCTGGTTCAAGCAGTTCTCCTGCCTCAGCCTCCCGAGTAGCTGGGGTTACAGGTGAGTACCACCATGCCCAGCTAATTTTTTTTTTAGTAGAGAAGGGAGTTTCACCATGTTGGCCAGACTGGTCTTGAACTCCTGACCTCGTGATCTGCCTGCCTCAGCCTCCCAAAGTGCTGGGATTACAGGCCTGAGCCTCCGTACCTGGCCAGCAAATTGACTTTCAAGAATTGTGTTGTTTTGAATCTTTACTACCAAAAATTCCCAGAGAGGATAGTGGTTGCATAAACATGTTCACTGAAAAATGTGAACTTTTCATAGCAAACATTTGAGAGGAACTCAAAGGTCTCACTGCAGTGATATGGTAAAGCCAGCTGAGACTGGTTGGGTGAGCTGTTTGTGACCATCTCTTCACAAGTTGACAGTACAATGACATCATATTGGTTGCCCTAATCTTTGAAATGCTGATGGTTTAACGTTTGCAAACTGGGTGAAAGTTAAGTAGTTACATTTCTACCACATATTAGCAATATTAAAGAGCAATTAAATTTAAGAGACTTTATACTATTCTGCTGAAAATGTTTCATTAGTTTTTTTATATTGCCATTCAATTACATACATAGATGCTAATAAAATGATGCATGAGGGGAAAAAAACTAAAGGAAATGCAGTAATCTCACAAGCTATGATTTCATGAACTCTTCGGCTTCCCTATAGTTTAAAATTATTTAAGAAAACTTATAAAATTTTTAAAGATAATAAAATGCATTAAACTTTTTAATTCATTCAGAATGGCTACAAATAACCAGTCTTTTAAAATATGTATTTATTTTGAAAAGAATAAGACCTAGTTACTCCGTTTATATCAGCTAAAATTTGCTGCTTAGTTGAAAATACTTGTCAAAATGTGTCTTCATGTTTAAAATCCTAATTTGCTGTATGATTTGAAATAGTGTTAAGATATATTTCATTTGGAACACGTTTTGTTTCTAAAGAAAGACAATTAGTATAAAAGGGTTTAACATCTTCATAGTTACAAAATAATATAGGTAAAATGGTACACTCTATTAAGGAGGATTAAACCCATTAATTACAAAAGTCCGTGGGCATTGTTGTAGGAATCCAATATGCACAGCATTACCCTTTAAAACTTATATTTCAAATGTAACTTAAAACTACCTTGCCAAAATTAAAAGCACAGAATCCCACGAGAGCCATAGCACAACAGCCAAGCAAGCAACCACGTATTACATATTGTTTGTGGACAAATATGTATTAGCTGCAATATCATGAACTTCATGTTTTCAGTATAAGACATTATATGTTGTAAAATCTAGGTAACCACAGGGTTAGTTGGATAAAATATGGGATTTGTTTATCTGCTACTTAAGACATAATTTTTTGGCTTACTTTATGAGTCACACTCTAGACATTTTGGTTTCAATATATGATGTAATGAATTTTAATAAGGCTCCCTTTCAAAAGTGGAAGAACTCTGCATGCACAGGAAAATTTGTCTGTTGATCCGGTGAAAATTAAGTTATTTTAACGTATTGCTTTTAACAGCCACGGAGACAATTGTTATATTTTTACCAGCAAAACACAGGAATACTGGTGTGAGAAAGACAGGGACTGAACAGAACACTGAATACGTTTAATGCCTTACAACTGAGTTAAATTTTCAAAGTAAGTCAGACTTCCCACAAGAGTATCATTAATGACATTGCAGTGTGTGTTGGGGCGGGTAATGACCTCTGAAAACAGGCAGCAGGGGGCATCAGGTGGCTGGGCACGAACCCCCCAGGTGCGAGGGGACCCTGAGCTCCCAGGGCTGAGGGTCAGAGGCAGGCCTCGGAGCTTCAGGGCAGCTTCCGCAGCCACAGTAACAGTCCCTGTCCACCACACAGGGGACGCAGTGCTCGGTGAGCCGGGTCAGGATAAGGTGCTGGTGGTCTTTGTCCAGTGCGGGTGGCACCCGGGGAGTGGAGGGCTTGATGAGCGGCCCCTCCATTGAGGGTGGGACGCAGGAGCCTGAAACAGTGCCCGGGGCCTTGGTCTCGGAAGCAGCCTGCAGCCTTCAGCCTTTCGCTCCTGGAGCCCGGGGCCCAGAGAGGAACCAAGGCTATCCAGACCACTCTGCTGCAGTCTGCAGTGTCCCGTCTGCAGGCTGCTGGTGAGGGCGAGGGAGAGGGAGCCAGGCCAGGGAAGCGTCCTATGCTGTCTAATGCACCAAGAGAAAGAAGACAAAGGCGCGGCTGGAGGTCCTGCCTGTATCTGGGGCCCGAAGCTTCCCGGGGGACCCCAGGCAGACCAGTCCAAGTGCAGGAAAGAACGGCCCTGCAAGGGCCCATTGAAGTGACCCCAGACAGGCTCTGCAGCATGGAGGGTCTGGAGCGGGCGACACCGCCCGGTTTTCTGCAGACTGCGCGGCAGGTCCTCCCAGCAGCGGCCGGTCCCGCAGCGGCCGGTCCAGGCACTCCTGCACCCCAATACCTGCGCGACGTGCACGAAAGCCTCGGGCTTCTGTGCCACCGGGGTGTCGCCTGGAGAGGGGGCAGGCGAGGGCAGGCCGGGTGGATCTGCAGGGCATCCTGGGAGGTGGGCGGCAGGCAAAGCCGGGGCTCCAAGTCTTTCGCAGCGTGGGGCGCTCTCGGAGCTTGTGCGCCCAGGCCAGCGTCCCGGGTGGCGGCGCGAAGAGCTTATCGGACTCCGTGGCCTTGCATGGGTATCACTTCCTAACGCAGGTGGCAAGGGCTCACGCGGCAGTCGGGGAGGTTGCGAGGCTGCGGCAGCGCCAGCAGGTCGACCGGGCCCCGCCTGTGGCTTCCCTTTGCTGTCGGCGGCCTCCTCAAGCGACTGCCCAGTATTCTGCCTACCACAGAATACTAAGAACAAAATCATAAAAAAGAACAAAGTCGGGTCCTTTGCAGCAATACAGATGCAGGCGAAGGTCATTATCCTAAGTGAATTAATGCAGAAACAGCCAAATGTTGCATGTTCTCATGTATTAAGTGAAAACAGTGGGGAAGAGTGGACATGAAGATAGAGAAAATACACTCTGGGGCCTCAAAAAGTTGGGAAGAAGGTTTGAAAACCTACCTATTGGGTACAACCTTCAATATTTGGGTGATGGGTACACTAGAAACCTAACCCCCACCATTCTGCATGTACTACAAATGTAACAAGCATGTGTACCTTCTGAATCTAAAAAAAGATAGAAGAAGAAAAAAGCCAAAGAAATACACACCGGGCATCCAGGGAGCAACAGCTACTGCCTCCACTGCTCACTGCAGCTGGAAGCTCCTGCCTGAGGGACAGTGGAGTCGAGGAGGGTGGCAAGATGGGACTAGATGCCAGGGCCAGAACCAAGGAGCGCTGCTGGGTGAGGGCCTGGCCAGCCTCTGCCTTGCACCAGGGCAGGGGCGCCTAGTGAAACAGGCAAACTGATTCTCTCTAGGCCCTGCCCACGTTACCCCTCCATCACATCTCTCTGTGCGGGTTTCCCCTCCCTATACCCTCCCCTTCACATCTCTCTGTGCCGGTTTCCCCTGCATCCACCCTCCTTTGCATCCCTCTGTGCTGTGAGCCCCCACAGGAAATGGTCACCTCCAGCCTCACCAGGCCTGAGATGTTGGAGGATGGGAAAGCGCTTGCCACAAGAAGAATCCTCCAGGAACACATGAAAAAACTTCGCCTGCACCCGAGACATCCTTCTCTATGGCTGGTCTACAAGGCAGGTCTCTGCATAAACGAGGGGTCAAGCCTTGGCGTGAGCTGCACCCCAAGGCAAGTGTGCAGCTTTGCCTCCCTTTTAAAATGGGTTTATTCAAATGAGGTACCCTGGAAGCCTCCTTCTGATAGGATGAGAGCAGACTCTGTACCACAACACAGATTGGATAATAATAGTCTCCAACTCTGATTGGTTAAGATTATCCAACCAGAGATAGAGATTGTTATCCAATAAGAGTTGTCAAAAAGGTTCCCGCTCATGCAATCAGAACCAGGCTTCCAGGATACAGCAGTTGAGTACAGCCTTTATAAAAGGGAGGGGACGGCCCACTCCGCCATTTTCTCATCATGGTGGCTGGGCTGTGGTGCTGCTCTGTACAGTGGTCATCATGGACCAGAAGCTTGTGCAGCTTGCCTGCTTCCAGACCAGCATCAGAGGAGTGTGTCCCAGGTGCAGGCGAAGCTTCCTTCACGTGTTCCTAGAGGACTTTCCGCCTACAAGCGCTTTCTTATCCTCCCCCAATGTCTCCGGCCTCGTGAGTCTGGATGTGAGCATATCCCACAAGGCCCATTTATGTTTCCTGGGTTATCACAGTGCTAATATTATTTTTGATTTATATATTGTAATTATTTTTATATTTTTTTCACACCAATTTATACTTTATTTCTTATTCTTGAGGTTAGATTCTAAACCCTAAAGATACCCAAACTAGTATTAGATCTACTTATCTATAGCCAGAGACAGCTTCTATCACATTGTCCTTAGTAGCCAAGGTTGTTAAAATGTCTTTTCCCGCGGGGCGCGGTGGCTCAAGCCTGTAATCCCAGCACTTTGGGAGGCCGAGGCGGGTGGATCACGAGGTCAAGGGATCGAGACCATCCTGGTCAACACGGTGAAACCCCGTCTCTACCAAAAATACAAAAAATTAGCTGGGCATGGTGGCGCGTGCCTGTAATCCCAGCTACTCAGGAGGCTGAGGCAGGAGAATTGCCTGAACCCAGGAGGCGGAGGTTGCGGTGAGCCGAGATTGCGCCATTGCACTCCAGCCTGGGTAACAAGAGCGAAACTCTGTCTCAAAAAAAACAAACAACAACAAATGTCTTTTCCCCTGTAAGATCCAACAGGAAAAAACAAAGAAACCTCTCTGATTAGCCTCCAACCATACCCCACCCTGCATTCAGATTGACTAGATAGACATAATGTGGTTTCCAAACAAGAAAAATCCTATGAGGAAGGGGAGGAGGTGAGAGGAAGGATTCAGCCAGTGTCCAGAATGAAACTGAGTAATGTCAGTTTCATTCATCTTCACACATCTTCAGGTTGCATGTTGGTGGAGTAGTTTAGGAATAAATCCATGGTTTGTGGAGTATTCAAATACCTAGTGGTCTGCTGTATTACATTATGGTTTTCCCCAGCAGTTTCCAAGGCAGCCTCCAAGTCACTGGCAGGAGAATTTGACTGGAACTGCATGCAGGGCTGCAGAGGTTTCTCTCCACAGTCATAGAAGGGACTGCTCCAGGCCTGAGTGTTCCAGGACTGGGTGCACCAGGTCTGAGTGTTCCAGGAGTGATTGCTCCAGGACTGGATGTTCCGGGTCTGGTTGCTCCAGGTTGAATTGCTTCAGGTCTGGTGGTTCCATACCGGGAGGTTCCCAGTTGTGTTCACCAGGCATCCCTGGTGGTAGGAAGAGTAGAGGCTGGGGTAGGTGGGTGCTGAGGCCTTCTGAGTCGCATCACTGGTATTCCTTGGCCAGTTGTTTTTCTGCCACCTCTTAGATTTCATTCTCTGGTTCTGGAACCAGGTCTTCACCTGTTTGTAGCTGAGGGTCAGGATGCTGGGAAATTCTTTCATCTGCTGAAGGCTGAGGTATTTCTGTCTCTGAAATCTATCATTGAGTACACACAGCTGGGTGGAAGAGAACACAGTTCTGGTTTTCTGTCTCTTGACGGGGACCTTGTCTTCCTTTGCTGTGGCGCTACTCACTGCAGCAAGTGGGTTGTTTGCCTTTGGGACTGGTGGAAGAATCAGGGCTGTCCTGAATAAGCAGATCCATGGAAGAAGGAAGAGGGGACACAGTCTCTGTGTGAGGCATCTCAGCAGAACATATTTGCAAGGATGGATAATTTTCTTCAGGCTCACAAATCACAGGCGTAGGTGAAGATTCTCCACAGTCAGATGCTTTGGAGCGAGGCAGGCTTTGTGAACAAACTGGATCCATACTCATGTTATTATTGGGGAAGAGGAGGAAAAAATTTAAGACCTGGACTGGAAAAAAGGCTAAGGTCGCCTTAAGACTTTTTTCTGGAAGATTTTAGAGAAATATGACCTCCAGAAGCAAAGTATCAGGAAGTTGGACTGAAGTGAGTCGCCTCCGCAGTAACTGGAGGCAACCAGCTGAGTCCAGCAAAACCTATATTTTTTATTTTAAATTTTCATCCTTTGTTTTATTTATTTATCTATCTATTTATTTATTTTTAGACACAGCCTCGCTCTGTCGCCCAGGTTGGAGTGCAGCAGTGCAACCTCAGCTTGCTGCAACCTCCGCCTACTGGATTCAAGCAATTCTGCCTCAGCCTCCCGAATATCTGGGACTACAGGTGTCACCACCACACTTGGCTAATTTTTTGTATTTTTAGTAGAGATGGGATTTCAGCATGTTGGACAGGCTGGTCTCAAACTCCTGACCTCAGGTGATCCACCTGCCTCAGCCTCCCAAAGTGCCGGGATTACAGCATGAGCCATTGTGCCCAGCCTTTTTACTTTAATTTTAAAGTAGATGCTATCAGTGTCAAACTCTGTTTTCTGTCACAAATTTACAAATGTCTGTTCTCTCTTGAGTGCATTTTCCCCTTCATTTTGTATTATGAAATATTTACATCAAGTAGGACATGATTTTGCCTGTCATCCTCTCTTACTGAAACAGATTGAGGTGTGGCAGCGCCTGACATTTGCCCCAGGTCAGTATCCGGATTCTGCTCAGATCCTCTGCCTTTGCCTGACAATGCTTCGGATCATCTTCTCATGACTTAAACATGCTGGAAGGCTCTTGAAGGTACATTTATATTACATGTTGGGAGGTACAGAGGCACAGGTAGAGTGGAGAAGCATAAGTGCCTGGTGGAGAAATTCGCCTCTGCCCAGTTTCTTCTCTGCTTGGAGAGCCTGGAATGCAGAGCCAGCTCTCTGGATTTGTATGCCCCTCATCCATTTTAGGTGCACATTGTGGCTGTTCCCGCCCTGCACCTTGTTACTACTGTCCTTTGCCCTTGGGGTAACCCAGCCTTGGCCTCCTCAGATGTCAAATCTTCTTGTTCCTGATGCTTTGCCAGAATACTCTGCGTATCTCTGGGCCTCTTGTGCTCCTCTCCAGCCCTGGCCCTCTAGGGTGGGGGACATTAGTGGAGGGTTTCCCATATCTCCTCTTTCTTTGGAAGAGAATTGGGGTAAAGCCGTGTATTTTCTTTCCATTTTCTCTTACTTTCTTTCAGTAGAAATTATTCAAAGTCTAAGCCTGTAAATGATATTGGACTACAAGATTTTTATTGTTTCTTAGATTCTTTTTGTTGGGATTTGTGGATTAAGATGCTCATGGTCAAATTGCCATCTTATCCTGTTTGATTTTGTTGTTGTATATATTTATACTGAAATTTGAAAGTGAAATTCGGAAAATACTGTTTGACACTTGCAAGACAGAGTACTTCATAATTTCTGTCTCATGATGAGAGTGTCAAATTTCTCTTAGATTTGTTTTGTGCAAAACAATAAGTATTTAGAGAAAATTACACTCCAGGCAAGGACATAGAATGAGCAAAGGCACAGAGGCAAGACATAGAAGTAAAAAAAAAAAAAGGCAACTTCAGGTGGGCAAGGCTACAGTCCAAAAACTAGATGGGCAGAGGGGAGTCTTCAGAGGTCAACCGAAAGGTAGGCTGGGCTTCGTCCTGGTGTTCAGGAAAGAGACCACCAGGCATGAGTATGTGGTTGACACAACCTGCCCTCTTCACAAATACCACTCTACTTGTTGTGAAGGTAGCAGTGGTGCCATGCAATGCTTTCCAAACAGTTAACCTTTGAATACTTTAAAAATCATCATGTACGGCCAGGCACAGTGGCTCATGCCTGTAATCCCAGCACTTTGGGAGGCCTAGGCGGGTGGCTCACAAGGTTGAACTCAGGAGTTCAAGACCAGCCTGGCCAAGATGGTGAAACCCCGTCTCTACTAAAAATACACAAATGAGCCCAATGTGGTGTCAAGTGGCTTTAATCCCAGCTACTCAGGAGGCTGAGGCAGAGAACTGTTTGAACCTGGGAAGCGGAGGGTGCAGTGAAGTGAGATTGCGCCACTGCACTCCAGCCTGGGCAACAGAGCAAGACTCTGTCTCAAAAAAAAAAAAAAAAAATCATCATATGCATGAGATCACCTGTGCCTGGGTCAGAATAAATGGCAACATAAAGGGGTGTCTTGAGGAAGGATAGGTTGATGCAAAAGTAATTTTTGCCATTACTTTTGTACCAGCCTATACTTACAATGCGATAAACAATCACTGACATTCGAAGACTCTATTCTCTGACATAACAAAGAAAGCAACAAATTGGAGAGGTTAAATAAAAGTTTCAAGGGAAAGTAATTACAGACATATATGTGCATGTGCTTAAATGACATGGTAAGACATAGAAGGCAAACTGGCGTTCAGTGAGGAGGGCCAGGCATCTTGCTGTGCTCCGTGGAGACACTGCCTGCTTATAAGGTGCACGTCATCTGCTGTGTGTGACACAGCATTGGGTGGTCTGGCCTCTTAACTGTCATTCTCAGGTGTGGGTTGCCACCTCGTAAGAGCAGATTACTGTAAAAAAAATTAACACTGAAATAAAATTGAGAGTATTTTTTCTTAAATATGCTTAAAACAAATTTTAAGAAGAAATACTATTAGTATTATTTTTAGAACCTGGTATAACTCTCACAGAACTCTCATGCACTATAGACAATTTGAGAAAGCATGGCCTAATAGAGCTGTATTTGTATCCCATATTCATTATGTATGAACCACGTGGCCGTTGTCAAATTTTTCTCCTAAATAAAGGATAATGTGTGGAAGTTTTGTGGAAAATTAAGTTAGATAACTTTAGACACATGGAACCATGCCTGGCATATACTGTGGAGTCATATCATACACATACTTGTTTCAGTGAAATTATCTATTATAATTTTGTGTGGTGGGGGCAGTTAAAACACATGCTTCATTTTTGTTTTAAATGTGGCCCCTAAACATGAAGCAGCTATTTCACCTGCAGTATAACTAAAGAAGGAGCCAACTATGAAATGCTGGAGGGAAAGTGAATGTATGAGACTTACTGAGACATAGTGTGTTTTTAAACAGTCATGTTTCTGAGTGACTCCGAGTGACTTCTGAGTGACTGGAGGGATTTTCAAGGCTTATTTGACCACACGTGTGTTATTCTACCGGTTGAGAGTAGAACCTAACCTCAGCCTTACAGGCAGTAGCTAACCTTGAACAAATGTCTAGCCAGTAGTGGTATCTTGCAGTTTTTCCTTTATTTAATGAATTTGATAAGTCATACCTGGCTACATGCTTAAAGATTTTGCAAAATATATTTTTTAATATTTTTAAAAATTTGTCTGGGCGCAGTGGCTTATACCTGTAATCCCAGCACTTTGGGAGGCCCAGGCAGGTGGATCACCAGATCAGGAGTGTAAGACCAGCCTGGCCAAGGTGGTGAAACCCTGTATCACACACATACACACACACACACAAAATATCACTGTTATATCAGATGGTGGGTATTTAGTGGGCATTTCTCTAATCTGCTTAAATAACACAGGGTTTTCTCATACTGACTCTGTGCTAGCCAAGAAGACCGTTTGAAATGTCGTCTTTGGATGTGAGAAGGCAGGGGTGTCTTGCCTCTGTGCCAAGGGCTCATTCTATGCCCTTGCCTGCAGTGTAATTTTCTCTAAATACTTACTGTTTTGCACAAAACAAATCTAGAGAAATTTGACACTCTCATCATGAGACAGAAATTATGAACTACTCTGTCTTGCAAGTGTCAAAAATACAAAAAATTAGCCCAGTGCGGTGGCAGGTACCTGTAATCTCAGCTACTCAGGAGGCTGAGGCAGGAGAATCTCTTGAACCCATGAGGTGGAGGTTGCAGTGAGTCAAGATCTTGCCACTCCAGTCCAGCCTGAGTGACAGGAGACTCCATCTTAAAAAAAAAAAAAAAAAAAGCAAAACTCATTATGTAAAGATATATTACAAGTTTTTTTTGGTTTTGGTTTTGGTTTTTTGAGAAGGAGGTTTGCTCTTCTTGCCCAGGCTGGAGTGTGGAGTATTAATGGCATGATCTCGGCTCACCGCAACCTCTGCCTCCCAGGTTCAAGCAATTCTCCAGCCTCAGCCTCCGGAGTAGCTGGGATTATAGACATGTGCCACCATGCCAAGCTAATTTTGTGTTTTTAGTAGAGACAGGGTTTCTCCATGTTGATCAGGCTGGTCTCAAACTCCTGACCACAGGTGATCCATCAGCCTCATCCTCCCAGTGTTGGGATTACAGGTGTGAGCCATCGCACCCAGCCACAAGGTATTTTATCAAAGCATTATTTCTAGTGGTAAAAATTATAAAGTAATAATAAAATCCATCTGTACAGGTACAGATGAATAAATTATGGTTACACACAAATTACAAAGTGTTAAGCACCTATTCAAATGAATAACTTGGCTATCAGTTGGTGTAGAGATAGACATGCTCCTTTTTTTTTCCTTTTGAGATGGAGTTTTGCTCTTGTTGCCCAGGCTGGAGTGCAGTGGTGCAATCTGAGCTCACTGCAACCTCTGCCTCCCAGGTTCTAGCTGGGATTACACGCATGGGCCACCAGGCCAGCTAATTTTGTATTTTTAGTAGAGGCTGGATTTCAACATATTGGCCAGGTTGGTCTTGAATTCCTGACCTAGTGATCTGCCAGCCTGGGCCTCCCAAAGTGCTGGGATACCCTTTTGTAAAGGCAGATTAGCAACGTTTAAAAAGATAAATATTTTGGGGTTGGGAGCGATGTAATTTCAGCACTTTGGGAGGCCAAAGGTCAGCAGTTGGAGACAAGCCTGGCCAACATGGTGAACCCTCATCTCTACTAAAAGTACAAAAATTAACTGGGCATGGTGGTGGGCACCTATAATTCCAGCTACTGAGGAGGCTGAGGCAGAATTGCTGGAACCCCAGAGGCAGAGGTTGTAGTGAGCCGAAACCGCACTATCGCACTCCAGTCTGGGAAACGAGCAAAACTCCGTTTGAACAGGAAAAAAAAAAAGAAGGAAAAAGTGAGCATAGCATCCAAGAGTGATTAGGAAAATTATAAACTTTTGTCTTTAAAGAGAACCTCGTACACTTTCAGTTATTTTTCACATAGTAGAAGTAGGTACCCTGTCTGTTAACACCAAGACTGATAACATCTCTGAGAACACCAAGAGAAAACTTTCATGCAAAACTAAAACAAGTGGCTAAAAAACTGCGAAGAAACTAATGAATCACTCAACTTACTTTCAACCATACATAAAAGGAATCCACTCAGACAGCGTTCTCTCCCTCTTACTTTCCAAAGTGGAAAGAAGAACGATCATCAATGACAAATGGCAGTTGCGCACATACAACACCAAAAGTCAGCTTCACGCTCAAGAGAGAACACTACGTCTCTTCCTCGTGGGTTCCGGTGCTCTACACGTTCAGAGAAACTTCTCTAGTAACAAACTGTAGAAATGATCCCTGAAAGTATAGTCTTAATTTTCTGCCCGTAGCCTCCACGGGGACTACATCCACTGCACACTTTGCACTGATGGCGAGATACTTTCACTTTCAGAGTCCATTGGGAAATAAATAGAAAAACAGATTGGCAATATCATCTTTTCAAATACTGTCAGTCACTTGACAACACATTTTAACGTTTAAGTGGAAATGTAATTTTTAAAAAATTGTTTAAATTTTAAAAGTTGAAAAAATAGGCGTGCTTAATTAGCATAATGCTGATTGACAGCCAGTCACAACCTGAATTTTTAAAACGGGCCGTGTTTGCTCCTGGTGTGGTGAGCCCGCCTGTAATCCGGTAATCTCTGCGTTTTGAGAGCCCACAATGAGGCCCAGGAGGGAGGATCCTTTGTTCTGTGAGTTTGAGACCAGCCTAGGCAATATAGCGCGGTCCCGTCTCTACCGGGAGGTGGGGCGGGAATCAAAACTGAGCTGGGCGTGGTGGCACCGCCTGTAGTCCCAGCTACTCAGGAGGCTGAAGAGGGATGATCGCTTGAGCCAGGGAAACTGGCTGAGTTCGAAGCTGCAATGAGCTATGATTGCCACACTGCACCCCAGCCTGGGAGAAAGAGTGAGATCTTGTGACTTAATAACAATTTTTCTAGGGGGGATGGTATAAAATAGACATAAAATGTACCATTTTAACCATTTTTCACATATGCAATTATGTGAATGCATTAAGTACATTCATGTAACCAATCGCATGTAACCGTCACCATTATTTATCTCCAGAATTTTTTCAACATCCCAAACTGAAACTCCATACCCATAAAACAAACTTCCATTTCCTCCCTCTGCCCAGACCCTTTTAACCACTATTCTACTTTCTGTCTGTATGAATTTGATTCTTGTAGGTACTTCTATAAGTGGAAACATGCAATATCATTTTTTAAAATCTGGCTCATTTCACTTAGAATTATGTTTTCAAGGTTCATTCATGTTGTAACATGTTACAGAATTTCACTTCTTTTTCAGGCTGGAGTGCAATGATGCCTGACGGCTCACTGCAGCCTTGACCTCCAGGGCTCAGGTGATCCTCCCACGTAGGCTCCTGAGTAGCTGGGACTACAGGCACATGCCATCACACCCGGCTAATTTTTTGTATTTTTTGTAGAGCGGAGGTTTCACCACATTGTCTAGGCTGGTCTTGAACTCCTGTGCTCAAGGGATCCACCTGCCTAGGCGTCTCAAAGTGGTGAGACTACAGGCGTGAGCCACCACGCCCAGCTGTTTTCTTAATTACATTTTTGAATTGCTCCTTGCTAGTGTATAAAAACACAACTGAACTGGGCACAGTGGCTCACGCCTGTAATCCAGCACTTTGGGAGGCCTAGGCGGGCAGAACACCCAAGGTCAGGAGTTTGAGACCAGCCTGGCCAACATGGTGAAAGCCTGTCTCTACTAAAAATACAAAAATTAGCCGGCATGGTGGTGGGCACCTGTAATCCCAGCTACTTGGGAGGCTGAGGCAGGAGAATCACTTGAACCCAGGAGGTGGATGTTGCAGTGTGCCAAGATTGAATCATTGCACTCCAGCCTGGGCAACAAGTGCAAAACTCCTCAAAATACAACAACAAAACACAACTGGTTTTTGTGAGTTGATCTTGTGTCCTGAAACTTTGCTGAATTTGCTGATTAGTTCTAGTAATTTTTGTGAGCGTATTCTTTCGGATTTTCTATATTTATAGAAATAGTTTTATTTCTTCTTTCCCGGTTTGGTGCCTCTTATTGCTTTTTCTTACCTGAATGGTCTGGCTACAACTTCTAGTAAAATGCTGAGTAGCAGTGGTAAAAGTGAACTTCTGTGTCTCATTCCTGATCTTCGGGGGAAAGCGTTTAGCCTTTCACCATTAAGTTTGATGACAATTGTGGGTTTTTCACAAATACCTTTTATAATGTTGAGGCAATTTCCTGCTTTTCGTAGTTTTAATATATGTTTAATCATGAAATGTTAGAATTTCTTTTCTTTTTCTTTTTCTTTTTTTTGAGACA
>NW_016107853.1:1040496-1042566 GCF_001604975.1 Cebus imitator
TTTTTTTTGGAGATGGAGTAGCCAGGCACGGTGGCTCACACCTATAATCCCAGCTACTTTGGAGGCTGAGGCAGAATCGCTTGAACCCAGGAGGCAAAGGTTGCCGTAAGCTGAGATCGCACTACTGCACTCTAGCCTGGGCAAAAGAGACTGAGTCTCACTCCATCGCCAGACTGGAGCGCAGTGACTCGATCTCAGCTTACTGCAACCTTCGTCTCTCATGTTCAGTCGATTCCCTTGCCTCAGCCTCAATAGCTGGGACTATAGGCGCACACCACCTCTAGCTAATTTTTTGTACTTTTTGTGGAGACGGGGTTTCATCATGTTGGCCAGGATGGTTGCAATCTCCTGACCTCGTTATCCACCCAGCTCGGCCTCCCAGAGTGTTGAGATTACAGGCTCGACCCATGGCTACCAGCCATTAATTGATTTTCTTATGTTGAGCCACTGCCTTGCATTCCTGGGATGAATCCCTCCCTTCCTCTCAGCGGCAGCACCTGAGTAAAGCCTTCTTCCTTGGCAATAACCATTGTCTCAGTGACTGGCTTTCTGTGAGGTGAGCAGCAGGCCCTAGACCGAACCCCTGGTGTTTTCATAATACCAGGATGGCCAGTAGCCTCCAGACACAGGAGGAGTCAATGAAGGAATCCTCCATTTGAGGCTTCAAATGACCCTGTCAACAGGTTGATTCCTGACTTTGAACTTCCAGAACTGTGAGGAAATAATTTCCGTTTTTTGTTTTTGTTTTTTTGACAGAGTCTCACTTTATCACCCAGGCTGGAGTGCAGTGGCATGATCTGGGCTCACTGCAGCCTCAGCCTCCTGGGTTCAAGTGATTCTTCTGCCTCAGCCTGCTGAGGAGCTGGGATTACAGCCATGCGCCACCACGCCTGGCTAATTTTTATATTTTTAGTAGAGATGGGGTTGTACCATGTTGGCCAAGCTGGTCTTGAACTCCTGACCTCAAGTTATCTGCCTGCCTTGGCCTCCCAAAGTGCTGGGATTACAGGCGTGAGCCACCACGCCTGGCCAAAGCCACCTCACACAGCCTTTAATTTCAAAATAATTTTACATTTACAGGAAATTGCATTCAGCACAGAGAAGTCCTATGTGCTCTTCACTCAGCTCCCCCCATAGCTACAGCTTCCATAGCTATAAGTAAAATATTGTCATGAAATTTACATTAATGAAATATGTGCATATGGCTCTATGCCATTTTATCACATGTAGATTCATGTACTGACCATTGCAATCAAGATACAAAACTGTTCCATAAATATCTCATTTGGTTTTTATTTATTATTTTATTTTTATTTTTTTGAGTCACAGTCTTGCTCTGTCGCCAGGCTGGAGTGCAGTGGCGCAATCTCAGTTCACTGCAACCTCCACCTCCTGGGTTCAAGTGATTCTTCTGCCTCAGCCTCCCAAGTAGCTGGGACCACAGGTATGTGCCACCACGCCCAGCTATTTTTTGTATTTTTAGTAGAGATGGGGTTTCACCATGTTGGCCAGGATGGTCTCAATCTCTTGACCTCGTGATCCGCCCGCCTCAGCCTCCCAAAGTGCTGGGATTATAGGCGTGAGCCACCGCGCCCGGCCTGGCTTTTATTGATTTTATTATTAATTTTGAGAGACAGAGTCTTATTCTGCTGCCCAGGCTGGAGGGCAGTGGCACAATGATAGCTCACTGCAGCCTTGAACTGCTGGACTAAAGTGAGCCTCCCACCACAGCCTCCAGAATAGCTGGGCCTACAGGCATGCATGCACCACCATGCCTGGATAATTTTTCCAATTGTTTTTGTAGACTGAAGGTCTTGCCATGTTGCCCAGGCTGGTCTCAAAGTCCTGGCCTCAAGCGATCTTCACATCTCAGCCTTCCAAAGCACTGGGATTATAGGCATGAGTCACCCCTCTAGGCCCTCACCTCTTTATAGATATAACCCTGCTCCACACCATCCCTAATTCCTGACATGAGGAATTTGTTCTCCATTTCTATAATTATGTCATTTTGAGGATGTCATATAAATGGAATCAAATCATACAGTTTGTAACCTTTTTTTTTTTTTTTTT